>NC_056733.1:1834339205-1834672955 GCF_019279795.1 Protopterus annectens | reverse complement strand
GGGCCCTTATCCATTACCCTGCCTAGGGCCCCATTTGACTATGATCCAGGTTTGCTTCTAAGCAGTGAGGTGAAGACTGCTGTGGGAGTGATGAAGCATCTGATCTTGTTGCCGTATGAACATAAATTCATACGTTGTTTCTAGGCCAACGAGCCGGGAGGGGCGCTTTTTAAGCCAGGTCAAGTTTTCCTGAAAGAATAATGATGTCCTGTATCCAAATACGACACTGAGGACCAGGCATTTATAAGCAACCTATGTCTATAAGGGACATGGGTGTCAGGCCCAGTGTACATTTGCTATTCCCCATCCACTGGTCTAGGTTGCACTTAAATTAGGTAATGAACTCAGCTTCACATGGATGGGAAACCTATTGCATAGGAAGGGCAATCTCTGGGAAACACACATCTCCAGCATGTTCTGCTAAAGTCAATGACAAAATTCAGGTCTCTAGACCTTCTATTTCTGGTACTGTTTGAGATACAAATATGCAGGAGATTCACTTAACTGTGGGATTTGTTAACGTCTTGTAAGCCAGTCACAGATCATCCCACAACAATCTATAGGTGTCTTAGTAGAAGGAAAGTGCTTCAAGGTGCTCTGCATAAGGCAGGTTTGTTGTGCCTTGTATTCTTCAAACAAGATGAAAGCGAGGAGGAATGTATATCCAAAAAAGTGTTTAATGTCAACAGCAGCAAACCAAATAAAACAAATTAAATAAAATAATGTAAAACACTGTCCACTGGTTAACCCAGGTTTCGTCCTTTCAATAAGGACTTCTTCAGAACAATGAACAAATCAACATTTCCATTTAAATATCCTTCTATTATTTAAGTAATTCATTCAAGCCTCTGATTTGGTTTTAAAATAATTTTAAAAACCTCTTAAAGGAGCCACAATGTAGTATCATAATATAATACAATACCCTACTTTCCTACATTTGATAACTGCCCGTGTAATTTTTATATGAACTATATGTGAACTATACAAACTTATTACTAAAATAACTAATTTAGTGCCAGAAATATCCATTAATATGATGTTGATGAATATGTAAATAAACAGATAAATATATGTAGTGCATAAAATACTGTTAATAAATAACCACTATATAAATAGAAACAGATGAAATTATTCTAAAATATGATTTAACTTTAAAATGGGTGCTATACTGATGCTTTCATTAATGCCCAGGTATTTTTGGGCATCCAACCACGATTGCCACCTTAACTCACTTATATCAAGGTGAATGTCTACAATTTTTCCTTGTATATCTTTTTTGATGTGCTGTATCACACAAAACATAAAATCATGGTCAGAATTAGCCATTAAATGTCTGGCTAAAGCATTAGTAAACTTACTTTGTTTTATATCCAGTACATGTTTCCTTATTCTTTCTCTAAAATGTCTGGATGCCTTGCCCACGTAAAATAAGGGGCATTTTTGACATTGTGCAATATAAAACACGTTTTGCGTGTAACAGTCAAAATGTCCTACAATAGGAATAATGTTATGATTAACCCTAATATATTCCCGTTACCATAATAAATTTACATGTAGAACATCTACCACATTTGTAATTTCCAATCTTCCTTCCTGTTGTAGCTATATTTAACTGTGCATCCTTCTGTAACAGTTCTTTAAGGGATTGGTCTTTCCAAATTACAAACTTAGGGACTCCCCCTATTTTTATGTTTACTTGCTTGTCTAATTGTAGGAAGCCCCAATTTTTCTTAACCATCCCTATATACCATTCCACATCCTGGTTGTAGGTAGTTATGTATGTTAAAGTCATGTTTTGATTAATTCTACTAGCATCTTGATTAGTTCTCAAAATTTTGCTTTCATCAGTGCTTATATTCATCTTAATTATAGCCTGATAAAAACCTGTTTCTCTTTTATGCACTACGTCTTTCTTTACATTGTTACATAAATCGCCAGGGTAGCCCCTTCTTTTGAACATAGTAATCATAAAATTTAATTCCTGTATAAATGCATCACTGTCACTCACCATTCTTGCTGCTCTTGGTGGTAAGAATGCCAGCTGTTAAAATCCAAATAGGAGTTCGAAAATGTATTTTTCTAAATACATCAGATTTTATACATTTATTTGTCCTGTCACTAGTTAATTTTACGTCCAAATAAGATATTGTCCCCTTACTAAAATGATGAGTGAATTTAAAAAAAATCTACAGTGTTATTTATATACCTAATAAAAGTTTCAAGTTGCCCTAAACTACCATCCTATAGAATAAAAATGTCATCCAAATAACGTGTATATTGTTTGATGAACAATATGAACTATGAACATGTACTTATAATGAATGGTCGGGAATACATATTCCTGCTCCCAAAATGCCATAATGTAGTTTGCGTATATGGAGGCACATGCTGCCCCCACAGCCACTCCTGTTATCTGTTTGAAGAAATAACCTTCAACGTATATATAGTTGTTGTCAAGGATAGCTTACATGAGTGTAATATATACATTAACTTGATCTTGATTATATAATCCTGTTTTTACCAATTGTGTTTCCAGCCAACTCAGACCCGTATCATGGGGAATTACGGTAAATAAATTATGTACATCAATCGTGAGGAATATACTGTTATCATTAATGTTAACCGTTAATTTTTCCAAAAAATTCCACGAGTCTCTTGTAATATATTTAGAAGAAATCAATCACCTTTGCATGTGATGATCTAAAAATTGACTGATAAAACATGTCTTACTCCTTTATCCGTCCACTATTGGCCTAAATTTTATATTATTAAGGCCTTTGTGTAATTTCGGGATCCCAAATATACTACTCACTACTGGAAAAGAATTTTTCATAAATTCATGTTCTTTTTCATTAAGCTGTCCTTGATACAGCATATCGTCCAAGAGCAATTCTATTTTTTGATAACTAATGTTAATTTCATTTATACTACTCTCGGTATATATAACTGTCTTCCATTAACATATCCATCATAGCATTAATATAGTCATTCTTTTCAACTATTGCTACCCCATTCCCTTTATCGGGTCGCATTATTCGTATTTCTTTATTACTAACTAAAAGACTCAAGAGGTCACTCTTCTTTTGTCAAGTTAGCATATCCCCATCTGCCAGACTTATTCATATATGCTCTAATATCCATTTCACATGCCTTTTCAAATAGGGCAACTATCTGGTTTGTATTCTTTTTGTAAGGAGCCTCTCAGATCGCTCTAGTTCCTGCATATGCCTAGTCAGGTGCATACCAAAGAGAGCACTGTACTCTATGATTGGTCTGATAAGGGCACAGTACAGTAGGATAATGACCTCTTTGGACCTAGATGACATGCCCTTACTTATAAGTTGTGCAACATGAAAAGGATTTCCTCACCACTGTGGCCACATGGTGATCGAAGGTAAGGCTATGTGCGTGCCCAGATCCCTTACCAGTGGGTCGACTCTTAAGGGGGTATTATCAACATGGTAATTAGCCAGAATGGTTGACTTCTCAAAGGTACAATTATGCATTTCTTAGCACTGAGTAAGACTATGGCTTTGGCACCATTTATTAGTCAGAGATGAGCATTCTTGAAGAATGCTAGTGTCTGCAGGGGAGTCGATGATAACCTCCAACTTGCAATCATCTGCAAACTGTGGGCCCAGTACCAAGCCCTGGTGGATTCTGCTAGTGACTGGCCTCTTGGTGGAGGTGGCCTCACCTATTTTGATCCCCTGTGTCCTATCACCTTGCAATCATCTGCAAACTTAGTCAGCCAAAAACCTTCAGGATTTGCTTCCATTTCAGAGAAACAGATGCCAAAAAGGAGCAGGCCCAGTACCAATCCCCGGTGGATTCTGCTAGTGACCGGTCTCTTGGTGGAGGTGGCCTCACCTATTTTGATCCCCTGTGCCCCATCACGGAGCCAGTTGGCTATCCAGCGAGGTGATAAAATGGTCTATACCTAAACTAGTGAGCTTGCTTGTAATGCCTAAATGGGGTATTGTATCAAAAGCCTTGGCCAGGTTGAGGTATGCCGTGTACACAGTCTTGCCTTCATCCATTGCTTTGGTGAGCCTCACACAAAAAAAAAAGTCCACCAGATTTAATAGGCAAGACCTTCGCTTAAAGCTGAACTGTGATGGGTCCAGCATTTGCAGGTTACCTATGTCCTCATTTATCATGTACATGATGGTTCTTTCCATGGCCTTACATGAGATGAAGCTGGTAGCAGATTATCCCTGACAGAAAAAAGGAACAAAATGGGAAGTCATTGTCAGAAAGCAGTGAGAACCACAGCTGCCTTAGCTATCAGAGTTAGATGAACCTTCTCACACTTTGTCTTTAACAGAATTCTAAAATGAGAGCTATCACAGACAAACCATTTACACTACCCCTTCTTCCAGTCTTGGAGAATATTATCCCGTATCCCAATTGTGAAACAAAAAAGCTGTGCAATCATATGGGAGACAAATACACCCACCTCTGGTGCTACATTTTTTGGTCAGCTGCAGGAAAACTTCTGCCCCGGGTTGACATACATGGTCCTGTTGTATCCTGTGAATCAGATGATTCACCCTGGTTCTGACAGCTGGACAGCTATGAACAGGATGTTAGATGGAAGGCCAAATATTACAGCTCCACAGATCTTCCACAACAGTTTTAAGAATGCATCCCCCTTTTTTATGTGCCACAAGACTCTGGTGATTTCCACAACCATATGCAAAACAGCTTCCTTCAAATAGCTCTTGATATCATTATGGTAAGTTCATTTTCCTACATTTCTTTCAAAATGGCATCTTTCTTCACGTGGAGTAGGTAAATTCCTGCAATCTCCATGTGTCTATTTAAGCTCACAAGTCAAAGTCCACCGTATCCATTGGCAGAACCTGAAATAGACAGGGAAGAAAAAAGGGTGCACCTACCTGGGCTCTTACAACTATCAGAAAAATTCCTTAAAGAAGTAATGAAAATAATTAACCGGCTTCATTTAACTTTTTTACCACTACACCCCCCCTCCCCATTATAATAGCAGTTCGTAAAATACATAAAGTAAACACAAGTACCACATAAAATCTGAATATTCACACTTTAAAAAGAAAATGCATTGTAATAAATTAGCAGAATAAAAAAGGAGGATAAAAAAGAAAAGCAAGGCATTGTACACCATCACATACTAATCCAAACAAATAAGTTTTAAGTGATCAAAGGAAGGCAGCCAAGGAAGGACAATTGTGAAACCACCCAAGGAACATGTTCTAGAGCTAAGAGGCCTAAAAGTCAAATGATTCACTACCAGATATCTCAAGGATAACATGTGGAATCAGCAACAGCCCTTGAAAGACTAAGTGCAAGGCTCGAGCAAAGACATATGGTATAATCAACTCATTCAGGAAACAAGAGACTTGAGTCATGAACGAACATATAAGTTAACACTAAGAACATGAATATTATTGTATACCAGACTTGAAGCCAATGTAGGCTGTGCAGAACAGGCATAACATGTTGGCAATGGGGTGTACCAGTCAGTAGTCTATTAGCTGTGTTCTGCTCAGTGTTACAAAGTTCCCGTTAAAGGGCATTACTGCAGCCCAGCTGAGAGGAAACCAACGCATGAACAACCACCAACAGATCAGTTTGAGGTAGCAGAAATTCAATAACATGGATATGTGTTGCAAATGAAAATAAGATGACTTATGACAGCAGACATCTTGTCCCTAACAGTGAGCCCACACAAAAACTATGCAACTTAGCAACAAACTCAAAACTTATTGCCATCACAAATTTAACTATCAGTGAGTTCATGGTCTTCCAGTCAGGGTTTTACTTTCACCATAGTCTGGGTTGTTAATGTTTCTGCAATGGCTAGACACAGACCGTCTCTGCAATGTACTGAATGTAAAACCCTGACTGAGAGGGATGCTTGAGCCCACATGGACAGTTAAACAAGTCTCATGTTGCCTGAATACTACCTTCTCAAGAACATTTCCTAACTAGAGATTGGTGGTTAACTGTCAATAATATTATAGTCCAGTGCAGACTTTTTGAGGACAGGGATAACACAGGCCACTTTCAAGGTAGATGGAAAAACCCCAAAACTCAAAACACAGTTATCTGATAAATCACTTGACTGAAAACATCATGGTTAGCCAGAACCAGTAATGCTGTGCAAGGGTCCAACCTGATAGTTACGGCTGCACACTTCTGATAACATTAATGAGAAAGTACAGTTGTGTACACTTACCATTAATGTAAATGTTCGAGTGTATTCACTGTTGCGGTCATTACACTTGGATTATCTGCTTGCAGGTAGCCCTCAGTCGGCCCTAATACCAGAGTCTTAGTATTTCTGTGTCAGATGCTGTCGCTTCTTCCAGGACGTCAGGGGTATAAAACAGGCAGCAGACGCCATTACATCAGTTTTTCCTTCCCCAAATGTCAGGAGCCCCCAAAAAAGGGAGCTAGTATATGGTGTGGACCACCACCAGTAATAAGTAAATACCAATGCCATTAAGAATGGCCATAGAGAGGAGAGGTAGAAAGATAGAGAAAGTCAGGGGGCAGGAGGGAGGGAAACCAGGACTGCAACAGTGAATACACTCGAACATATACATTTATGGTAAACGTACATAACTGTACTATGTTCTTCATGTTTCACTGTTGCAGTCATCACACTTGGTTTGATTCCCAAAGCTAAGGATGGGTGGAGGCAGTCAAGAAGTGTTAGGGCTGGCCAGTAGGCCTTGCAAGACTGCTGTAGCAAATCCAGCCCTGGATTTGGAAAAGATAGGTAAGTGGTAATGCTTGGTGAAGGTGTGTACAGAACTCCAGGTTGCAGCTTCCAGAATGTCCCTGGTAGGGACTCCCCTGAGAAATGCTGTAGAGGTGGAAGTAGCCCTAGTGGAACGCGTTCTGACCTCCTGTGGGGTAGGTTTTCCATGGTGCTTGTAGCATCAATGGATGCAATGTGCTATCCATTTGGAAATGGCTTGTATTGAAATAGCCTTACCCTCTGTCCCTGTAGCAAAGCTGACTAGCAGCTGGTAAGACTTTCTGAAAGGCTTAGTCCTGTCAAGGTATAACCTGAGCTGTCTGTGCACGTCCAAGGAGTGCAGGATCTTTTCCCCTTTATTCTGAGGGTTAGGGAAGAAGGTTGGTAAATGAATGGATTGGTTTAGAGCCACACTGGACACCACCTTAGGATGAGTTAGTCCTGAGGGAAACCCTGTCAGCATGGAAAATAATGAAGGGTTCCACAGCCATTAGTGCCTGTAACTCAGACACTCTTCTAACTGAAGTTATGGCTAAAAGCAAGGCTGTTTTCCAAGAGAGGAATTTTAACTCTGCTGAGGCAGCAGGTTCAAAAGGGGAAGTGTGAGCTTTTCCAATACAAAGTTAAGGTCCCAGGCAGGGGTAGGTGCTCTCCTAGGAGGCCTTAAGTTGTTAGCCCCTCTCAGGAACCGTTTGATGAGAGGGTGAGAAAAAAAAAGGTGGCTCAATATTGTAATGAGCTGAGATGGCAGAGGCATGGATCTTAATGGAGGAGAAGGATAGGCCTCTGTGGAGTAGCTCTGCTAGGTAATCCAAGATTAGAGGTAAGGAGGGCACTGCTGTGTCCTTTCCTTTACACTGATTCCAAGAACAATATCTTTTCCACTTTTCATAATAGGATTTCCTAAAACTAGACCTTCTGGCTTCAAGAATGATGTCCAGCACCTGTTTGCTGAGGGTTGCTGGTGGAGTATTCAAGGGTTAAACCAGGCCGCAAGGTTTAGGGTTTGCAATTGTGGATGCAAAATCTGTCCATCCTGCTGAGAGAGCAGGGTAGGAGTCTGGTGTAGGTGCCAGGGTGGCACCGTTCTCAGGCTGCATAGGAGTGGGTACCAGTGCTGGCGTGGCCAGTCTGGGGCAATAAGAATTGCCCCTGGCCTGTCCTGTTTTCAAAAGGGGAAGTGTGAGCTTTTCCAATACAAAGTTAAGGTCCCAGGCAGGGGTAGGTGCTCTCCTAGGAGGCCTTAAGCAGAGGGGGAAAGGCATAGATTGAGAGGTTTTCCCATTGAAAGGTTAGGGCATCCACCTTCCAGGCCCTGCTGTGAGGGTTCCTGGTGCAGTATTTGCTTAACTGGTGGTTCTTGAGGGAGGCAAAGAGGTCCACCTCCGGTGTCCCCCACATCTGGATCAGAAGGTTGACGGTGTTTGGCTCCAATTTCCACTTGTGTGGGTCTAGGAGATTTCTGCTTAGGTCGTCTGCCAGTAAATTTTGCTTGCCTGGCAGGTATTGAGCTTGCAGATGCACTTGGTAGCTCAAGGCTGTGTTCCACAGGGCCATGGCTAACCTGCAGAGTGGGTAAGAATGGGTTCCCCCCTGCTTGTTTATGTACCACATAACTGTGATATTGTCTGGTTTTATCAGAAGTTGTCCTGGAAGGATTAGGTATCTGAAAGCTGTCAGAGCATTCTGTACAGCTAGCATCTCTTTTTGATTGATGTGCAGGAGAATCTGCCCTGGGCTCCAGTGGCCCTGAATGCATTTGCCTGTCATGTGAGCCCCCATGCATAGTCTGATGCGCCTGTTGTCAGGGTTTGGGCGGCGAGGGGTTGAGTGAAATGCAGCCCCTTGTTGTGGTTGCATGCTTCTGCCCACCAAAGGAACTCTGCCCTTAGACAAGTAGGAATGACTGTTTCCAGGTCCTGAGAATGTTGGCACCAAAGACTTTTTAAGTACCACTGAAGTTTCCTCATATGCAGGTCTTGCATATGGAATTAGCAGAATACTTGTGGCAATGAACCCTAGGGCTTGCAGTATTTTTCTTGCAGATAGCTGGGTTCTGGTGGCCATTTGTTTGAAGTAGTTTGTCAGATAGACCTTTTTTTCTGAAGTGAGAAATGCCATCTTGGAAGTTGTCTCCAAGCTTGCTCCCAGGAATACAATCTTTTGAATGGGTACCAGTTGTGATTTATTTTCGTTGATGGTGTACCCCAATGAAGTGAGAACGCTGTTTACAAATGCCAGGTGCTGAAGTAGCAATTCCTGACTGTCCACCTGAATCAGACAGTTATCCAAGTATGGGAAAATTTGGATATTTCTCTGCCTGCAGTATGCAATGGCTGGAGCAAGACACTTTGTCAATACTCTGGGCACAGTAGATAAGCCAAAGGGAAGTGCAGAGAACTGACAGTGCATACAGCCTGCCCTGAAACATAGATATTTCCTGCAAGACTCCCTTATGGGGATGTGCAGATAAGCTTCTTTTAAGTCTAGAGTGACCAACCAGGTATCCTTGGCTAGCATAGGGAGAAGCTGTTGTAGGGTAAGTATCTTGAATTTTGGGACCACCAGAAAGGTGTTGAGAACTGAAAGATCCAGGATTGGGCACCAAGAGCCCTCCTTTCTGGGCACCAGGAAAAGTCTGGAGTAGAAACCCTGACCCCTTTGTTCTACTGGAACAGGTTGAATAGTTCTGATATTGAGCAGGGAAAGTACTTGCTTTTGAGTCTCTGCCCACTGGTTTGGAGGGAGGTCTGGAAACCCGCTTGGGGTTGGCAGTGAATGGAAGTAGAATTTGTATCCTTGGGACACAATGTTGAGGACCCATTGGTCCTGAGTAATGGACATCCAGTTTTTTGCATGAAGGGCAAGTTTTCCTCCTAGGGGCACAAGCAGGTGGGTAGGGCTGGGAGGGAGAATTAAGAAGTCATTGTGAACTTTTTCCATGGGGGGGTGGCTTACCACTCCTTGTTTTTGGGGTAGGGGCACTCCATTGTTTAGATCTCTGCATACCCTGAGACTGTAGTCTGGGTGGTCCGTTTCCCCTGGGTCTTGTCTGGGAAGGCCTGGAAGGGGCTGTAAAGGACCAGTTTTTTGAAGGCCAATGCTTACTGAATCTAGGAGGTTGCACTTGTAAGAATTCTTTAACAGTTTGCATAGATTTAGCTTTTTCTTCTATCTTTTTAAGAACTTCTTCTGCTTTGGTGGCAAACAAACAGTCCTTATTTAAAAGGAGCATCTAGTAATTTGGATTTGACATGATCTGGCAAGGTTTGTTCCTTCAGCCAAGCATGCCTTCTCAGTACAGAACCAGTAATTGCAGCCCTGCAAGATGCTTCTAGGGCATCAAAGCCACACTGCAAGGTATGCTTACTAACTTGGTTTGCAGAATGCATTAGCTCTTGTAAATCTTTATTTTCTGCGCAATCTGGAAGTAATACCATTTTTTGTTTAATTGATTCCATAATATGCTGCTGGTTCTTCAACATGTGAAAATGGCAATCCAATCCCCTGATGGCAACAGTTGCAGAGGTATATACCTTCTTACCCCATCTGTCTAAATCTCTGGAATCCCTGACCGAAGGGGTAGGATTTTTGGCTGTAGTACCATTAATATCTTTAGGTCCCTGAGAAATGATCTCTGGATCAGCAGTAGGATTCTTGAAAAGAAATTTGTGGGAATCAGGTACTCTGTAGTACCTGTCAGGTTTCCTAGGGGCCAGTGGTAATGTATCTGGAGTAAAACTGGATTCCATAAAAACATCATCTACAACATCCAGAACAGGAAGTATAGCTAGAGGCCCGTGCTGAGGCAACTCTAAAAATTCTCCGAGTCTCTTTTTGGACTGAGGGTAGTCTTGGCATTCCCACTGGAAATGCTCATTTAAAGTATGCAAGGTTTCACCAAAAAGAAAAAATCCTCTGGAAGGGAGGCAGAGGGAATGGATTCCTCTGCATCTGAATCCGCATAGGCTGATAAGGGCATGTCATGATAATCAGAAGGGTCAGAGTCATCAGACTCTTGGTCTGTAGAGTCAGATGGAAACTCAATTCTTTGTCTCTTAGCAGGGGAAGGCTGGCTTCCCCTAATTAGAGTAATAAGGTCTTCAGCCATTCTAAGCATTTGTTTTTGTGGCATGGGAACTTGAGCATGCGCTTCGGTTGTCGGTTTTCTAGGCATAGTGCGTACTCTGGGTCTAAGAAACTTGGCAGTTTTGGCTAAAAAAGAAGTCGTCTGTTTGATTTGAACATCGGTGGGATGGAATACACCCTCAGAAGCTGGTGCCTACACAGCGGCTCCGGACCCATCCAAGGTAGAGACATCCACAGGTTCCACAGTCAAAGAAGCATCTCATGGCAGACCGGACTCTGAATGGGTCTCAGCAGAGGCCTGTGAATCCATAGAAGCGGGCATCAGGGGCTGTGGAGGCACCTCACCAAGTACCAGTGGACTGGTGACTAGCTTAACGGAAGCATTGCCAGCAGTTGTGAACCTATGCGGTCTGTCTCTGTCTTTATCTTTTTTCGGAAGATCGGTATTCAGATGGCTTATCGAAGCCATTTTGGAATACGGAGAACGAGAGCGAAAGAATTTAGCGACAAAGATAGCCCGTTGACGACTGGTTCGGGTGTTAAACAAGGCATAAAACCGACAGCGAGGGACATGGTGGTCTGGGCCTAAACAGGTGACGCAATAACCGCAGGCAAAACAATTGTTAACTTTTTCTGACATCGGTTAGAGCATGAAAAACGGATCCCCAATGGGGTACTTAGCTTTAGAAGACTTCAGGATTATAAACTCGAAAAACGAAAATTTCAGGTAGCGGCCGACCAGCACTTGCGAACTGCTTCTGCTTCGGGCTCCTCCACGGCAAGAAAGACTGATGTAATGGCATTGGCTGCCTGTTTTATACCCCTGACGAACTGATGTCATGGAAGAAGCGACAGCACCCAACGCAGAAATACTAAGACTCTGGTATTCGGGTCGACTGAGGGCTACCTGCAAGCAGATAACCCAAGTGTGATGACTGCAACAGTGAAACACGAAGAACATCATCATAACTGCGAGTATCAAACCCAATCCAAGAGAGGACTGAAACCACAGGGTGAGCTGGCAGTAGTACACACCTGATACCAGTAACCTACAAGCAGCTGGCTCACTGTGAAAGAATAAACCTCAGCAGCTGGCTCACTGTGAAAGAATAAACCTCTTTTACTAGAGAGACCGGCTGTAATGTACAACCTCTCTACCAAATGGAAAAGCTCAGCTGGTTGGTTCACCACTAACAAGATCACTCTCTAAACAGGACTGCTGGCTTCTTGGGTATACATAATATCAGACCTGCCCTACTGCAATGATATTCCAAGCTGTACCCTTCTTATCAGATGTGAAGAAAATCATTATAACAAGGTTCATTTTTTTCTAGTAGATACCAAGTAAACGTGACTCAAAGCTAGGACTGCCATGTTTTCAGATGCCCAAAGTGAGACATTTTTATGTAAACATAAAACTTTTCAGGATAAGCCATATCCACAAATACTGCATATGATAAATTTTTCACAGATTATAATTTTACTCTAAAGAAAAATTAGGCATTTCTGCTGTTTTATACAATACCATAATGTTCCATCTGTGTTGTCGATCTTCACTAATCCTTGACTGTGCTGACTCTGCTGTCTGCTGTTATTCCAGCTCACACCTCCCAAAATCTCTCGAGCTAGGCTCTACCCATAATGCTCTTCACCAATTTGCCTCAGATCGACTTTGCCTATAATAGTGACAGACAAGAAATAATTAATAAGAGACCATATCTGTGTTCCTGTTATGAACCCAGTCTTTGGGAATATTCAGTTCACTAAGAGTCTTAGGCAGGGGAAAGAAGAGTTGGAATGCCAAGGATTAGTGAAGATCAACAACACAGATGGAATGTTATGCTAAGACATAACTTCTTTATCTGATGTTGTCAATCTTCACTCAATCCTTGACTGTGGGACAGAGTCCCTAGCTACCTGGATCTTGGAAGGTCTCACGAAAGAATATTCCTCAGTACCATCAAACCAAATGATGCATGCCCTATAGATACCTGGTCCAGTTTGTAAGGAGTAATAAAAGGTATGAGAAGATGTCCATGTAGCTTCTGCACAAAATGTCATCTAAGGAAGCTTTAGCATAAAAAACTGCAGAAGCTGCAACAGCTCTAGTTGAATGAGCTCTCACAGGATATGGTGGGTGAAGTCCCTTTGAGTGGTAAATAAAGATGATACAGTCTCTAAGCCATGTAGCTAAGGTAACCTTAGATACTAGATTTCCTAAGGAAAGTGTGGAAAAGGCAACAAACAGTTGGTCAGATTTTCTAATGTCCTTTGTTCTGTGAAGGTAAAAGCGTAATTACCTGTGTAGATCTAGTAAGTGCGACAATGCTCTCCCTTATTGGTAAAATTAGGAAAAAAGACTGGTAGATATAAGGTTTGATTGATATTTGACTCTGAAGCAACCTTTGGCAAAAAAAGAAGGATTCGTCCTGATGGAGACCCTGTCCTTATGAAATACTAAATAGGGGGATTTAGGGGGATTTGAAGGACAAGGCTTGAATTTTTGAAATTCTCCTGGCTATAATAACAGCTATCAAAAATAAAGTTTTCCAGGACAAGAACTTTAATTCACAAGTTGCCGAAGGCTCAAAGGGAGAATAGGTGAGAGATTGTAGAACCAAATGCAAATCCCATGGAGCAGTGGGTTCTTTAAACAGAGTTCTTAGCATTAAGGTTCCTTTCAAAAATGCTTTACAAAGTTTATGAGACATAAGTGAAGAACCATCGAAACTGACATAGAAGTTAGACATCACAGCAAGATGCACCCGAATGGTAGAAGCTGATAAGTCAGACTGAAAGAGGCCAAAAGTCTAAAACTTTATCTACAGGAGTTGCGTAGGAGTCAATATTACTGTCAAGTGACCATTAAACAAATCCATTTATTATGATACAACCTTCTAGTTGAAGGCTTAGAATGAGCTAGAATGATGTGTTGGACCGGGGAAGTTGGGGAGGAATGCCTGGCAATCATGGGAACTGGAGAAGCCATGCAATGAGCTTGAGATGCTGGAGATTCAGATGAACCATTCCCGATGGGTGAGATAACAGGTCTGGAGCTGGGTCCAGTATCCAAGGTTTCCGAAGTAGGTGAGGCCAAAGGAAGGGAAACCAGACATGTTGAGGCCAGAATGGAGCAATGATGACTATCCTGTTCTCTGACCTTTTGGCTTTCTTCAGAAACTGACAGGAGTTGGGAGAAAGGCATACAGAAGACTGGGGAGCCAATCATGAAAGACAGTGTTCTCTGGGTGACTCCCCCGGAGGCCAGATTAGGCCAAAGTAACTCCTGCACTTGTTTTTCAGAGGGGACGTAAACAGATCGCAGCGAAGTTGGCCCCAATGGAGGAATATCGTCCGCCACCACTGGATTGAGAGACCACTCATGAGGTATTAAGATGGTTCTGCTCAACTTGTCTGCTATCACGCTGGAGCTCCCGGGAATGTGCCTTGCCATTAGAAAGCAGTTGGAAGAAATTGCCCATTGCCATACTCTGAGAGCTTCTTGATAAAGAGGGTACGATTTGGTTCCCCCTTGTTTGTTGATATACCACACTACTGACATGTTTGTCTGAACTGCAACTGTTTCAAAGGGGAGGGTATGCCTGCAACGCAAAGAGCAGTGCCCTCATCTCTAGAGCGTTGATATGCAAATTGGCCTCTACCTGAGACCAAGTGCCTTCGACTGTCCTTCCCAGATAATGTCCCCCTCCAATCTGGGATGTGCCCGTGGACACTACGGCTCAGGGCTAAGGGAGGACAAAGGGACGTTCTGACAAGATTTCATGGGGATGGAGCAACCAACTCAGGTCTTCCTTGCAACGACTGGTGATCAAAATCAGATGAGACACAGGTTGGTTTAATAATGACCATTGGGATGCCGGAAGCCATTGAGGAATCCGCATGTGATATCTGGCCACGGGAACCAGAGTAATAGAGGCTGCCATTGACCCCAGAGCCTGTAGAATTAGCCTTGCTGGAACTTTCTTCTGAATGATCTAGTTTACTTGTGATCTGATTCTTCGGAACCTAAGTGAAGTGATACCAATCTGGCAACTGTGTCAATGAATTTCAGCTGTTGTGATGGTTCTAGATGGGATTTTTCAGTTTATTGTGATCCTTAAGGTGGCGCAAAGATGAAGGGTGTAATATCATGCCTCTACAAGTTGACGCCTGGTAGCAGTGGTAAGGAGCCAGTTACTGAAATAAGGAAATACTTGGAATCCTAGCAGTCTGAGACGCACTGCTACCACTGCCATGCATTTGATAAACACCCTGGGGGCTGTGGTAAGCCCAAAGGACAGTGCCCTGAACTGATAATGACTGGCTCCCAGCCAGAAGCGAAGGAATCTACTGGGGCATTTGTCCATTTTTATGCGGTAATACACATCTTGAAGATCTAGTGAGCACATCTTTTTCCAAGAATGAAGTACTGACTGTACAGAGACCATCAGGAATTTGGTTTGTTGCACTGATTTCTTCATCTGGCCGAGATCCAAAATGGGTCTCTAGTCCCCTGTTTTTTCGAGCACTGAAAAGAACCTTGAGTAAATTCTGGATCCTCTCTGGTCTGGTGGGACTGCTTGGATTACTCTTTTTGTCAAGCAGATTTTGAAATTCTAAGACTGATGCTTCTCTGTGACTGGGTGGAACATGTGGGAGTCATTTTTGTCTTGTTGGTGTTGTTGAAAGGGAGATTAGGTGGCCTCTTGAAACAATTCCCTGTACCCATTTGTCTATTGTCATTTTTAACCAGGCAGACTGGTACAGGGATAATTGTCCCCCAACTGCCTCCAGAGGAAGGCAATCAGGCCTCCATTCAGGAGAGCTGGTAGGACTTACCAGAGAAAGAATCTCTGGACCCCTGGTTCTGCAGGCCACTTCTACCTCTTAGATGCTGTCTTCCATTATTACTTCCCTCTCTGCTCTGGGGGAAGTCCTTGCCATGTAAGTCTTGGAAAGGCCCTTGGGCCTTTTTGAACCATAGTCTCCCACTTCTCTGGTTCCTAGAATAGACCCATTGAGGAGTGGAGAAGCATATGCCTATGGCAGAAAGGGTCTTCCCATCTTTCATACATCTAGCTAGCGTGTCTTTAACCTTGGGGTCAAAAAGGGATGATCCATCAAACGAAGTGTTGATGAAAGAAGACTTACAAAGTCACCATAAGCACATCCAGGCATGTCTCCTGATGGCTATGCCTGAACCTGCTGCTCTTGTCCCTTCAGCTGCATGAGCAATTAGCCTCATTGATGAATTGGAAATTGATTCAAGGATGGCGAGCTGAGAAGTAACCTTATCTCGGACTCCTTCAGCTACTGATCCTTCAAGAGTGTCTGAAAGCTCTTTAATCAGATCTCTCTGCAACCTGGTAAAATGTGCCATGTAATTTAAGGACCTGAGAGCAAAGGTCGAAGCATATACATACTTCCCAAACATATCCATAGTCCATGTTAGGAGGATGGATAGTAGGACTTTCTTCCACAAGTTCCTTTTTGGTGGCTGCTGCTACCACCATGGAGTCTACAGGAATACCCTTGGCCCAATGCTACTCATCATTAGGGGGCAGATAAAATCTGGTCAGGTCTTTTGGGGATCGGCTCAATAGAGTCAGGAATTTTCCAGGTCTGCCAAGTGATCAGTTTTATAAGATCATCAGAAGGTGGAGAGATCCAAGAGGTAGAGGGCTGGGCACAAAATCCTCTAGGTATACGGATTCCTCTGAGGAAGGTTGGAGGGAAGTTCAGCCATCCCTCTGCTTCAGGATTTCTAGGATGTCCCTGAAGGAAACATCATCAGGGGTGAGGAGAACCTTCCCCTTCATTGAAATCAGTATCCTATGTGAAAGACTCTTCAGGTGAGTCCAAGTGCTTCCTCTTGCACTTTTTCTTCGAAGGTAGCTCTTCAGTGGCGTGCTCCAGAGAGGTATCCAAATAAGATATCACCAGGGTGGATCGTTCCTGAGGCTTTTGGGCCCTCTGTCCCATGGAAAAGCCTGGTGGAAGCTGCGGTCGAGGAGAAAGACATGTTACTTGGCCCAAAAGGGATGGCAGAGTCCATAATGGACAAAGCTTTCTCCATAGCTTGAAAAGCAGGCCACCCCATAGAGGGATGGGAGCCCAGAACTGAAAAAAAAAAAAAAAAAAAACCAAAACTCCTTCCGAACAGTGGTCCCACCACGCACCGAGGAAGCTGTTTCCAAGACAGAAGCCAAGGTCGTGCTCATATATGCCAAGACTCCGAGGGCATGGAGGACTCTGAAAGAACTGAAGTCAAACCCTGACCCTCGGAACTGGCAATGAAGCCCTGACCTCGGGAGGTCTCTGATTCCAACAAACCAGAACAGCTCAAGGCAATTATCAGTGCAGGAGATGGAGTTCTAACCGGCACCGAAACAGTCTATGCTGGGATGGTCGGTACCAGGGGCTCCGAAAACTTGCCTGGAGGGAGAAGGAATTTGAATGGGTGTCGAAAAAGGCATGGTTCCAGAGCCAACATGGCTAGAAACCAAAGATGCAGGTAATCCCCTCACCATTAGGAGCTGGTCCACCAGTCTCATAATGTCCGACTCAGACAAGCTCTTAGTGGACCGAATAGAGGAGGCTGAAGGAGATGTTGGCAGGCGTGGTTCCAAAAAGGACTTGGTGGACAGTCAGGAAACTGGTCCGCTGAGGGAGAATATGATGTTCCTGGTTAAAGTAGTAAGTCGCGGCTGCTTCGGTACTGAGGGCTCAGCTGATACCAAAGCTTCAGGTGTCTGCATGTATGTCTGTGTCGAAACAAGAATATCCTTACCTACCAGTGCTACAGATACAGTTGGCACCATAGGAGATTTGATGAATTTGGCAGATGATTCCGAGGAAACTGTTGGAACAGAATGAGGCTGCTTTTTCAGTTTAGATAAGGAAGAAGAAGATTAACAGCTGGCTTCAGTCTTGGAACTGGAGACAGCCTCTTCAAATTCAGCTTTAAAAAGTCCCTTTAAGATTAAATTTATTTTTACACTCTGTCAGGGTTCTGGCAGAGAAACTGTAACATATAGCACAATCTTCCTGAAGATAGACAACACCCAGGCAATACACACAAAGGTGTGGACATCCAAATTAGGCAATTTGCTTTCACATTTTTGGCACCTCAAACTTAGAGGTGCCCTTAGAGGATTAGCATCCAGACACTACACCCAAAAGGTTTGTACATCCAAATTAGGCAATTTTTTTCACATTTTTGGCACCTCTTAAACCCACAGGTGCCCTTAGAGGACTGTTCGGTCATAGTAAAAAATAAGGACTTACGCAAACACACACACAAGCAGAGATAAAGCTTTTTTTGTTGTTGTTGTTCTTTTTGGAAAGGAAGAAAAGAAAGGAAAGGAAGACAAAATTACCAATAATGGTAATATAGACTACACAAGGGTAAGAGGGGAGAAGTACCAAAAATGGTACTTCAGAGTACCTAACGGTAGATAGAATAAGTAAATTATCACTCACACTGAAGGAATCGAGGAGCGGGTAGATACAAGAAAACAAAGAAGATAAAAAAATATGTCTATATAAAGAACTTACAATTAAATAGCCAAGGCTTGAGAGACTGGTTGAACACATCTGGCACCATGAAGCAGCAAACGAGATTGGAGGTAATTTAGTGAGGAGCATTATGGGTAGAGTCTGGCTCGAGAGTTTTTGGGAGGCGCGAGCTGGAATAATGACCGAGTTGCATCCAAGGCTCAGAACCAAGCCCACTATACACTAACTGTTTTATGAGACAATTACAGGAAACTTAGAATCAGACCTTTCAATCTCTTAGCATAAGAAATCTGGACAAAGCCAAAAATAATGGGGGGACAAAGACCCAGAAATGACAATTTTTAAATGTTGCTGTTATAAACATAAAACATTGCCAAAATAAAAGATTTTGTGTTACTGTACATTTTCTAAAGAATGTGAAGTCTGAAACTCCATTGTCTTTCATTATTTAGTAAATTCAATTTTCACTGATTTGCCAGAAAACCATATTTTTTATAAGGAACAGATTAAAAAATATGCACATTCTACAAAAATCTTGCAGTTGAGAGGTATGCTTAGGATACATTAAAGGAAACTTGGAATGCATTTCTTTACCAAAAAATCTAAATACATTTGCTATTTTCCTGGTTTTCACAGGGAAAATATGTCCACATAAGGAATTTAAAAACCGACAGATGGTATCCATACTCAGGCTAGTATGTCAAGTACTGAGGTTAGTAACCTATTGTAGTTATGGATCATGGCTTACACAGAATCAGCACCATCAAATGGAAGGAAATCAAGCAATGTGAAAGACAAAAATCCACAAAAATAACATGACTAGTTCTAATCACCTTCAGTTCGAGATAAGGATACTATAATGCAGAAGGTCCAGAACAAAGCAGGAAACTAAATAATCAGAACAAGAAACTGCTTCCATCAGCAAGCCTGATGTCTTTACAAACAGGAAGGAAGATAGAAGTCCAAAGTATGGCCTAGTCTATGAGTTGCCGGGACAATAAACTGAGCAAAGGCAAAGACTTTCATAATCCAACCAAATTTGGCAAGACTCGCTGACACATCATCAGTACAGATATTAAAGTCAAATTATAATTAGGTGCTACTAATGCAGAAGAGTCCACAAAGAAGTTGGTGAACTCTTGTAGAAGCGTCCTTGCACAACTTGTTGGATGGTAGAAGAGGAAAAACACACACTTTTTGAACACTACTCTTGGAGAAAAGTGCGTCTCCTTAAAGGCAACTTGTTTCAGCCCCAAACTAGAACCACCATAAACATCAACATGACTCCCACACCTGGCCTTTCAAGGGCATTAATTCACAAAGATACCTGCTGAGATGATGAGTCAGTTGAGACATTAAGATTCCTGCCATCAAATCAAACTGTGCTGATAAACAGACACAAAGGTTCAACTTTCACTTGCTCATTCTAAAAATAAAGAATCAACAATGTATACAGCTGTCATGTTTTTCCCAAAAGTATTCCTTTAATTAAGTGCGAATTAAGCAACCATCTAGGTAACAATAAACTTGAATACCATGAAACTTGGGACCACAATGGCTGAGTTCACTACTATGAGCTTTGTGAAGTCAAAAAACTGAACAAAGGTAGGAAGGGCCCATGCATACTTTTCCGTTTATTATAGTTGCAAGTTGACCTCTAGTCCAAATAACAATATGAAGGAAAATCCATGAAATATACTGTAGCATCCTTGGCAAATGGGTGAGTCACTACAAGGCATGACAACATAAGATAAATCCAGTGCCCATAGCTCTGTCAGCCATGTCAGTCCAGTCATAATCCAGTTTAGCTAAAGGTAATCAAAATATAACAGTAGTAGCTATCTCAGCCTTCAAGGTCAATTCTTAACCGACCTTCAGATACACAGGGAAATTTGACATCATGAGCAATACAACCATTTGGCACCTGAACCTCACCAAACATTAAAAACAAGTTTGTTAAAAAATTACCAGCTTGCTGTTGTCAACTAAGCTTGCTTAGAGACAGCTTGTAAACTACTTGTCTATCTGTCTGACAGTTTAAATGCTGTCAAGATTACTGAAATGGCAGTTGGTAAGCCGCTAAACTTTCTTTAAACAGTCATTGCCACCTACAAGTTGGCACCCACAGTATTTGGCTCTACCTACCATTGCTATGGCAATTCTCAGGTAGCTGGCCTACCGTTTTACAGGATTACTCTATGACTTCTCTTTAAAAGTAAACCATAGCCAGTGTAGAAGAGGCAAAGACATGCTCCCCAAAGTAGTCTGACTCCTTATTAGGGAGCAAAACCATGACAGCTTAGGGGATGGCAGAGTTTTTCTCAAGGGCTACACATGCAATAATAGGATACAGCTTGAGGCCGTTTACCAACTATGGCAAACCACTAGTGGGCAAATGACTTTCTGTGAGGGACAAGAGGGACCATATCCTAGTGAATCCATCTAGCCTTCATGATTCCTTAAAAGTATCATCTCTATCATCTCTGGGAGATGCTACCGAAGAGCTCTGCTATCTCTTGTTTTGGTGAAGATCTAAGAAAGACTATTTCCCATTTTCATTCATTAAGCTTAACAATTCATGAAGGCAGGATCTTCCAAAGGCTCTTCTTACTCCTCCATGTAAAGAGCAGGTTTCTGCAAGTGGGAATCATGCTTATACGTGGACTCCCAAAAATGAGACAGAGGTTCATTCTCAACTATCCTGTGCCTTTTGGACAGAGGGGAACAGACATGGAGGGGGATTTTTACAGCTTCATGGCTCTTCATCCAAGCCAGTAATTTCCAGGAACAAGGAGCACACAAATCTTTTGCCCAACAGCAGCTTAGTATGTGGGATGGGGGAAAAAGGGCAAATATCCATACCTAGCATGGACAAGTTAGGTAGCAGTAACAATGGAAGGAGCTCCCGTTTAAAACCAACATTGGTGCATACAGTGGATAAACTGAGGTTAAGATCAACATAAGATATGATGATGAAGGGTGGGTAAGTGGCAAAACTGGCAAGCAGATTTTAGATATGCTGTGTTGAGGCACGTGGAAGGTAAGCTAATGTTGGCCCAAACAGCTGGTAGACTGATGGTGGAGGAATCACAAGGCTACCAAAAAAAAAAAAAATCAGTCCCAGTACCTGGAATAAAGGCTGTGAAAATGATATCAATGGGCTGTCAGAGCAGCTACCCATTAGTGGTGGCGGAGGATAGGTGAATATACCAATGACTGCCTTGTTCTGCCTAACGACAGACAGACACCAAGCCTGGCATCTGGAATTAATGAAGGTATAAAACCTAGAAGGAACTTGAAACACTGCTGTGAAATCTGCTCCTAAAGAAATCACCCCTGGAAACTAGGAAGAGAGACAAGAAAGGGTCTAAACTAAGGGGTCAATGCCAATGAAAATCTCTTTCCAAGAACAGAACGCACTTAGAGATTTCTGAAAGCTAAGGTTCTGGAAGCAAAATGAACAGACACTGCTCTACTAAATCTGGCCAGAGAACTACTGGAATAGCTGTAAGTGGAGATTTTGAGACAAATCTTGGGGCCTGGAGTCACACAGGGGGAAAGAGTTTCCACAGCCTGCATCCAAGCCACAAAAAGGGCTGTCTGAAATAAGAATCGCATAACATAATGAATTTGGAAGGAGGTGCAGCATGTTAAAGACATCTGAAAACTCCATGAAATTAGCTGGAGCCAGAAAGTCAGAAAATGGAAGAGGGTACAGATGAGAAATTAACATTTCTGTGATCCCTTGATTGTTTCTGTGCTTCTACTTAACATCCGTATAAAAAAATTCTGACAGCAAAACATCTTATAAGGCCTTGTTTCTTTGACACTTCAATCCCATGTTAGAACAGCCCCAAGGGGAACATAAAACAGATTGCTGCCTTGATTTAAAACAACTAAGGAAATATGCATGCTGGTTGGTGATTGAAACCCATGTACATTTCTTATGAACAAAAATAGAATGATAAGTAATCAAAAAAATGAAAAGGTCAAAAAATGATAGATACCTAGCACAAAGAATGCTGGAGTAGCTTTGTTTCAGTCATAATGAAGAAGAAAGGAAAACCACCCATGTCCAGTTACTCTCAAAGGTTCTTAGATAAGTACTAGGCTGGCTGCTCTTGCAGACAATTTTAAACCTAGTCAGTTCCCCTTTTTGTGCTCAAAATTAATCTTACTGGGTTGGAAATTGGCCTTACCCACCCCAAGCTGAATAATTATAAATTACTCCTACTGTGAATAAGTGGAAACATACCATAGATAGTTTGAAGGGACTCATTCATGGGATAAAGCATTTAGGAGCACTCTATCCATTAGTAGTACAGGGGGCAGTCCTGGGGTAAATTTTCCATTTCCCATCCATAGATCCAAGATACGCTTCATTATGGACAAAGATGAACTATGTTTTATGCGGAAAAGGTGTCTGTTCCAGAGCAGTGGTATCCTCTGCAAGATATACTTGTCCATATACCTGTCCCTCCAAACCATTCTGTTGATGTTGCAGAAGAGGTCCAGATCCGTAGACGGTATGTCTGATGCCATCTAAAGTAAATCAATCAGTATTAGGTCAGATGATGACTTGTATGCCAGACACAGGTCACCTCTTAGCAGTCTGTAGAATACTAAGTATACGGAGTATAGTGACAGGACTTCAGGTCGATCCATGTAAAACATGTTTTTAGGCCTTGTATTCTTTTAGTAAAGTATCAATGTTGCATTCCAGTTGTTGCATGTGTTTGGACAGATACATGCCAAAGGGGGCATTATGTTCAATGAATGGCCTAATGAGAACTGAATAAAGGGAGACAATGACATCCCTAGATCTAGACACAATCTTTTTGTTTATATGCTGTGTAATATAGAAGGTCTTTCTTACAACAATGGCAACATGTTGGTCAAAGGTTAGGTCAATGTCCACATTAAGTTCTCAAATTCCAGACAACTGGGTCAACTCTTGTGGGTATAATGTTAATGTGGTGGTTCCCTGGGATAGATAACTTCCCAAAGGATACAATAATGCATTGACATTCTATATATTCTATATTCTATCTGTGAGCTAGTTGGCAATCCAGTGGGTGACATGGGGGTTTATTCCCAGTTTATTTAGTTTTTCTACTAAGCCTGAGTGGGGGCATTGTGTCAAAAGTTTTGGCCAGGTCGAGGCATATGGTGTGTACAGTTTTGCCTACATCCATTTGCTTTGGAGACCTGTTCAAAAAAATCCACCAGGGTAAGTAAGCATGACCTGCCCTTGATGAATCCAGACTGAGATGCGTCCAATGTTCCCTATGTCCTGATTGATTAGTTCCATGATAAGCATTTCCATGACTCTGCATATGAGGCTGGTTAGCCTTACGAGTCTATAACTGACTGGGTCTGTGGGAAGTCCTCCCTTATACAGGGGAATGATTGTAGCTCTATTTGATGTCAAAAACCTGTATGGAGGCAGAAATTGAACAGTGTGGCTAAATCTGCTTCATTCTGTATCTAGGGATATTGACAGGACACACTGATGCACAGTATTTTCAGTTTTTACAGCACCTTTGGGACATGTTCTTCTGTTATAGCTGGAGGCAAGACAGTTTCAGGTATATCTTGTGGGACAGATGGAGGGGAGAGGGTCTCAATTTAATCAGAATGCACTTTCCTCTGTTAGGAGATTTTTAATAAGGTTTATACATGCCTGCATCACAAGCTAAATGAGGTTACTGTGGGCATGACATATGTCAGCCATTTATGTTAGCCAAAAATTGACTAGTCTTTAAACAGAATGTGGAGAAGTGCTATGGGGGCAGGGTATTCTGGAGAGTGTACAAATGGAAATGGACTTGTTATGATTTCTTCTGAAAGCTTTAACCAAACAGAACTGAAACACAGAAAGAGAAGTCCAAACCTTCTTCAGAGAGTAGATATAAATGGCTTATTTCCTGAGGATACACAGTTTGCATATTTAGTATTTAAGACTCATACTGTTACAGTGCTGAGCTTTAATTTAACAGAAAATTAAGCAACCCAACTGATTTTGGACATAAATGCAGTGCATTTCAAATCAATCATGTAAAATATATAAAATAAAGCACATTTCAGATCAATCGTAAAAAATATAAAATGCTGCAAAAGACTAGAATCCATGCTGTTTATAGTTTAACAAGATCTATTTGTTGCAATCATGTTAAGGTGCAAAGTAGGGGGGGGGGGCTGTTTAGTAGCATAATGTATGCAAAACGTCTTGCACTGCCAAGATGAGAGTTACTTTAGAAGTTGCCTTTCATGGCATTGTGTAGGCACTGTACCCTAAAATGCTGGACAGGGATTTGCTTATACAGACATGGCATATCTACTCTGTGCGGATATGGATTTGCCTAGCAAAGTATGCTGCAGGCAGCAAGGTATGAGTTGCTACGTAATGAGTTGCCTTACAATGCACACTAAATGGGACCTACTAGGTAGTATATTACATTAAACGCATGCTACAAGCTGCTAGGTACAGATTTACTTTAGGTGGCAAGATACTTGCAATATACTCTGAACTGCTGGGGTTCAGAGTGTAAAGACAACACGACTTATAGGACAAGTTACATAAAAGTGTCCACTGTCTGCCTATAAGATAATATCCAACCATTTTAACACACATGCCTGGAACCGAGCACTGGGGAGTTAGTATCTGGTTCTCACATGTGATATTAACAGCTACATTACACAACCCTTCAGGGATTATGAAATAAATTCCCCCCTACAATATTAATTTCCTACAAAACTAACTTTTAAGATTTTGTGTGCATATACATATATATGTGCATGTATATATTACATACACACACTGCATATATGCAGAAAGTGGAAAATATCAACATGGGAACATTGAATTACACCATTACAGCAATCAACTACTCAACTGGCAAGATTAAAAGATTATGACCCAACAAACACGAATGTAAGAACCTACAGTCTAAACTGTAAGGCAGGAGACTGTTACAGGGGGCCAATATATATGAACTATTAGTAAAGCTGATGGGTAGTGGTCTGCCTTAATTGACACTGTACATACTTCACATTCTAAACTGCTGGGTAGTAGTTGCCTTATGAAAACAGTAGGACCAACAAGATTTGACTAAGGGGGTATGATACAAGCAACACGTTGTGAGACGTTCAACAGATGTTTGAGAAGACACAGCATTTCCAGTTTGATGTCAGCTGCTCAGATGGCGTATGCAGTACGTTCCCGACTTGCCAAGTTGGACTTTCCTTTAGTGGCATAGCTACTCATACAGATTTTTTTTATCAAGTGACCAAGGTTATTCCCCTGCATAAAGAAAGACGTTCCACAGACCTAGGAAATTACAGACCAAAACGTCTGACCAGTCTCATATGCAAAACCATAGAAAGACTTACCATGGAACTAATCAATAAGAACATAGGGAACCTTCAAACATTGGACCTGTCTCAGTTTGGATTCATCAACAGCAGATCATGCTTACTCATCCTGGTGGACTTTTTCAAAAAAGTCACCAAAGCAATAGATGACAGTAAGATGGTACACACATTTCTCAACCTGGCCAAAAGTTTTGATACAAACCCCACTCATGCGTAGCAAACAAGGTAAATAAACTGGAAATAAACCCTCCTGTCACTTGTTGTTTTGCCAACTGGCTGACAAATAGGGTGCAGGAAATCAAAATTGGGGAAGTTACCCCCACAAGAGACCAGTCACCAGTGTAGTAATAGGTTAGCTGCCTTTGTGGACCATTTAAAGCCTAGCCAATTTCTTTTAGTGAGAACCAAATCATGTACCTCTTGCCTGTGAAGTAAATACTTTAACCATTATGCTAATCCCCAACCCTGCCAATTTTCAAACTTGTTGAAGCAAAAAACCTTCCCATTCCCAGAACAATATCTTCCATTTCACAAATCTTCAACTCAAGTGTTACAGTGGTGGAATTCTTTCTTGTTGCACTATATTTCTTTGGTATAACCCTTTCTGAGGCCTTCTTCAGTATGTAAGCATACTACATTTCCACATATTTAACGACAAAAGTATATCATCCTTTCATCACTAAAACAAAATCCAGTTAAACCTTTACCATTCTTAAAGAAGACAAAAATGTTTGATTTTGTCTTTCCCATTACATACAGTACCAGTATATTCAAACATTTTAATATACCTAAAAATGTAGTTTAAAATCTACATCATCATAACAGCCTATCTGGATGTATATTGCTATATTTTAAAATGATGGCTAAAAGTTTTGATACAATCCCCCACTCATGCGTAGCAGACAAAGTAAATAAACTGGAAATAAACCCTCCTGTCACTTGTGTTTTTAATTTCTTGGTTAGCATGGTATAACTCAGTCAACTTTAAATCTGTCATGTCCACCTGATGTACATCACTGTATCTTTATATCATAGCTTTAATTCTATATCCTTGTAAGAATGTCAGGGTAAATTGGATAATGTCTACATTTGCCTTGATTTTATAGTATAAAGTAGAGTGACTGTGCAAAGTAGCATACCTTTTCTTAAGGTTCAATGAGTGGTTTCTATTCCTTCTGCACTTTACAGTGAGTGTCTGCAGAGTTCATTTAACCATTGGCTAGCCTTCTCCTTCCCTGTAGTCTTTACCCCTCCCTCCTCCAGCTCTTGTTCTGTATTGGATAACCTGAGGTAATTTAAACCCAGGGTGCCATTTTGTTTTTTTGTTTCAAATCCAACAGCAGCTGTTTGTCTCCCTTGGTGTGTAATCATCCTACTGTAAGGTTTTTGCATTCAAGGTATGCTGTATATTGTGGTTTAATTCCTAATGCTTTAGTACAACAGCTTATACTATATGTTTCTGTTATGTTTAACACTGCAGGATGCCTTTAGATAATTCTGCTTACTGAACTGCTGTCACATATGCACCTAGATATGTTCTGTTTTCCTTGTTTACTGTTATAGAGCCAGAAGGGCTGTTTCACATGCTGCATTTCACTGCTCTGTCTAACTGCATTGACTAGTTTTAAATACATTGAAAGTGTATCTTGCTTAATTTAGTAGAGGACTGCTTTCTATATTTACATTTTATATTTGTATGTTGCCATAAGAAAATATTTTATGTTATCAGGTGCTGAAGCAGGATTAACCATTGTCTGATGTTTTTGTTATTGACTATTGCTAAACAAAAATCCAATCTGACTGGTCACACAGTATGTGCTGCCTTAACCTAATGCTCTCTTACATTTTTCTTCTATTTTTCTTTCAGTAATCCAAACCATCCTTCAGGTCAAGCAGGTCTCTGCCCCCCATATCAAGCAGTAGAAATTTCAGTTGTTTCTCTTGAGCACTGGGCACCCACAGACACTTGTCCTGCAACTAAAACGACTAAATACTAATGTAGGTGCTTAACTTCCAAGTGTCTAGACAGTAAAATACCTTACTTGCATTAACTTAAACAAATGTTAGTGAGTGTATTAGTATATTTCTGCTGTATAGTTCCTTAGTCAAACCTCTGTACTGATGAGTACATAACCAGGACTAAACAGTTGTATATTGCTCTCCAGTTAGTGCCCCCCCAACTAAAGTCAAGTTTCTGTTGAGAAATACTCAAATCTATAAAAGAGCATTTCTTTTCCTCTCCTGTTTCATCTGTAACTAACCCCAGCTTTAATTCTATATCCTTGTAAGAATGTCAGAAAATAATACTCTGTGCCCATAACATAGCCTATAACTTCGTGCAAACATATTAAATTACAGTTAAAATTTCAGTTGAACATATTACAATTTAAGCTAACATTACATACTTACCAAAGCCTAAAGAAACACTTAGAGTCGGTGTTAGCCCGCTTCGCTCGCCCTCGGGCTTGCTCCGCTCCCCTCCCTGCCCCCTATTCCCACCCGCCCCCACTACCTCTCCTTTTATTCTAACCCCTAATCACCTGACCAGTAGTCCAACCCCTAATTCCCTAACAACTAGCCCAACCCACTCATCCTACCTCCCCCCACCCCCCAATCCAATTATATCCCACTCCCAAAACACATTCCCAGGCAACACAACTCTACCCTCACACACAACCAACCAGGAATCCTAGTTGTACTTCTCACTCAAAGTAGTATCATGTTACCCACACTCACATCCCTATCACTAGCTCTACTATCGCTAACCTTCCTAACTTCCTTACAAACAGATCTACCGTTGCACAACTGCTATCACACTACCCACACTAGCCCACCCTCTCAAACTCACTCAGACTTCTACATCTGCCCTACAATCATAAATCTTACAACTACATACTACTCACTAACAAAAATTACACCATCTCATCACACTAAGAAAAACTTTCATAGACCAAGCTCGCAAACAATTAATATTAAAAAACACATACTGACACTCCTACAAATTCTGCTAACCTCTGGTGACATTCACCCAAATCCAGGTCCCTCTCGGCTAGACAAACATCTGACCTGCTAATCCTAAATCTCAACATAAGAAGTATTACCAATAAGCTAACAGACCTACATGCATTCATAGCCCACTACAACCCTGATATACTTGCCATTACAGAAACCTGGCTTACACCCAGTATCCAAGATGAAGTCTTTCTTCCCCCAGGGTATAATACACTTAGATCTGATAGAACAAACAGGAAAGGAGGAGGAGTAGCCATTCTCTTTAAAAACACCCTTAACCTCCAGCTCCTGCACACCACACCACCCACTTTTCAAACTGCTGAAGTCCTGTTTTCTGTCCTATCCATAAGAAACACCAAGAAGATTAATATAATATGCTGCTATATACCTCCAGGCAACAACTCGCTCATAATAGAAGACATCCTACACTGGACAAAGGACAATCTACCTCAGGAAACGATCCTACTAGGAGACCTTAACACTGACTGAGCAACCTGTAACTCCAGCAGCCCCTCTACACATATCAATCTATATGGGTTCTCTCAACTAATTAAAGAACCAACTAGAATAGATGAGAGAACAAAGAGAGAATCCATACTGGACTGGACACTAACCAACTATCCCAAACAAAACTATACAGTAGGCTGCCTCCCAGATGACTTAAGTGATCATCTCCCCACTTTCCTACTCCAGAAACACTCCAATCACCCCAAACCAGTAGTCTACAAATTTGTACGAGATGACCGTAACCTTACCCCACGATACCTAAATACTGTCCTAAGCCACTGCAACTGGGAACCACTACGGACACTGGGTTAGACCAGGCAGTAGACTACTTCAATACAACCTTCTCTAACATCCTTAATAGTCTAGCTCCCAGCAGAAAGATCAGAGTTAAAGCCAACTACGCACCCTGGCTAAATAGAGACACCAGAGCCTTACTAAAAGCTAGAGATAAAGCCTGGAAAATCTGGAAAACTGACAAAACCCCTAGCTCCAGACAATACTATCAACAGCTTAGAAACAAGGCCAAGGCTGAATCCAAAATAAACAAACAAAACTCTTTTCTTAGCGCCCAAAGGAAATATTCAAATTGTCCACAAAAATTCTGGCATGCCATTAACTCCCTACTAAAGCCAGGCAAAACCACAACCCCAGCACCCATCTCTACTAACAATACCCTAGACACAGCTTCTCAATTTAATAACCATTTTACTAAATCCATCTTGGCCCTGTCCAGTCAAATAACCAAAAACATTCTACCTCAGTCACAACATAACCTATTCCACACCACGGCCTCTTTCAGCCTATCACCAGTGCCCACCTCAACTATCAAAAACTCCTCCTAAAACTAAAGCCAACCACACTAGCAGCTGATAACATACCAGCTGCATACCTAAAATGGCTAGTGACTCCTTATCATATCCTGTCTCCATCCTTATCAACCGCTCCATACTAGAATCCTACATACCCAAACTCTGGAAAGTATCTCGCATAATTCCTCTCCATAAAGGAGGTAATTCTTATGAATTCTCCAACTACCGACCTATTGCCATCCTTTGCCCCTTATCCAAAATTCTTGAGAAATGCATCCACTTGCAAGTGATGACATTTCTTAACACACACAATCTACTATCTACCACACAACACGGTTTCCGTCCACATCACAGCACTACCACAGCCCTTTTATCTTTCACTAATTATATAAACCTTCACAGAAATGATAACAAATATGTATCAGCCATTTTCCTAGACCTCTCAAAAGCATTTGATATGGTCTCCCACTCCATTCTACTAGACTCACTAACATCATTATCCTTCACCTCCTCTACTATGGCCTGGTTCAGAAGCTACTTGTCTGACAGGCAACAATCAGTCCAGTGGAAAGGAACTCTGTCTACACAACTTCCAGCCACCATAGGTGTCCCACAGGGCTCTATACTGGGCCCGCTGTTGTTCTCTATTTTCACAAATAACCTCAAATGCTCTACACAACATGCCACACTCATACAATATGCAGATGATTCAACTCTGATCTGCTCCGCCTCATCTCCCACCACCCTACGACACTCACTCAAGATACCTTTATCTCAGTAGAAAATGGATATCTGGGATCCAACTAATTCTAAATCCCAAAAGACAAAACTGCTACTATTTACCCCTAATAGATCAAAAACCCTCTCCTTTACCATAACCTCTAATGACGGCACCACCATCTCCCCTTCTAACCACACCAAACTTCTGGGCATTGAAATAGACAATAATCTCCACTTTGATGTTCACATCTCACATACCATAAAACTAGTACACAAAAACTAGGCTCCCTATACAGGCATAAGTCCTTTCTCTCACAAAAGCAAGAGTCACTCTTGCACAAAGCCACCTCCTCTCAACTCTATTATACGCAGCACCAATCTTTACCCAAATCAGACAATGTGACCTAGACAAACTAGAATCATGCTACAATAAAATAGCCAAGTTTGCTACTAACTCAACCTATAGAACCCATCACTGTGCTGCACTAAAAGAACTAAAATGGCTTGAGCTACCACAGCTACTTAACTATCACCAGCTGGGCACAGCCTACAATATTCTCAAATATCCTGAAAACCCCTCATTATCCAACCTACTTACTATCTATACTACAAACCGATACCTAAGATCCAGTGAAAAATCTCTCCTCTCCATCACCAAGGCTAACAATAATGCAGGGAAAGCGCTCTACTCCCACACCGTTGCCAGAAATTGGAACTCTCTTCCCCTATCTGTGTCCACTGCCCCCTCCACATCCATATTAAAAACTCCCTCAAATCGCACCTTCTTAGTACATGGTTATGCCCTTGTATCACATAACCCTACCCATACTACTATTAACTCCCCAAATTCCTCTGATCACATGCTGGAGCTCTGATCCCCTGTAGGCTTGGTCATCTGAAAGGGTACTTTTAACTGTAGAATCTTACTTGATATATTTTCTTTTCTTACCAAAGTATGACTGACATTGTCTTTTTACCCATGTTCTATATCTTTTACCTGGAGTGTTTTTATTAATTCTTGTTATATTACTATGCTCAGCATACATGATGTAACCTGTTTTGTGTATTATGCTGGATGTACTGTATTTGTATAACTTGATGTTGGAGCTTTTCTCCCCGGGCCTCCGCTGAAAATGGACCTGGTCCAGTCGGAATTTCCCGGTTAACAAATGTAAAATAAAATAAATAAATAAATAGATATATGCAGTTCTGATAGCAAGTAATATTCTGCCCGATTTGTCCAAATAACTACAAACTTGATAATCTACAGATCCAACTTAATAAGCAGCTCATTTCCCAACCTTTTTAAGAATGTATTCTTTAAATACACTACTTTGGTTGTATTATATCTTTAAAATAGTGTTCCAGTCTCACAGCTGCTTTAAATAATGTCTGCTTTAAATAATGTCTTTGTAATTCCCTTGAGATGTCCAACACTGCTGTGATATTGTGCTCATAATTATTACCATACATTTGTACTAAGAAATGCACATGTCACACTGACATATTGGTATTACCCTGTATCCCACAGTAATGAGAGATTTGTGTTCCAACTACTGAAACCAAAGCAGTCTGCAGATTTTTTTAAGGAGGGGCAAAATACTGACAACACCGGGGATGACAAATTATGTTTCCTTTTTCTCTTAAGCACTGTAATGTCTTCAACATGGCTATGTCTGTTTTTGCCTTTTTTTCTAGTAGCATGGTTGTTAAGAACATCAGTCAGTGTTAAAATGCAGATCTGAGGAACCTATATGTGCAGAAGGGGATGACAACTGTTGGGTGACTTACAAGGTCCTTGGCTGTTGCTGTGCAAAGGGCCCATTGCAGTTCAAAACCAGACCAGACTGAGGTTTCCTTTTTCCTAGTATTCCAATCCTGTATACTCTATGCTAACAAATATTAACAAGTGTACGTCTAGTACACTGACAAAACCTGGAAATGACTACATACCTAAAAAGTTTCTTTTCCAAGGAATACGGAAAAAGACGTAGAACCACTATCTCCAATCCAGTCAGACATTATGAACCGAACCCACATTATGTCTATGAATCTAAACTGGTACTCCAGCAATACTGACTGTATACACACACACAGGTTCACCTAACCAGCAGCATGTACAAACCTACGCTTACCCCATTTTCATTTCAGCTGACCTCATGCCTTTCACCCTCCACTACGACCATTCCCGGCAAAAAAAATTATCACACGCAAAGATACGACAAAATACTCACACTACCAGCCTAGAGATGATCCAGGACACCATGCTGCTTCCTACTCTAGCTGTTCAGCAACGGTTACCAAAGGACGAAAAGGACCTGCCGCGAACCTGCGCGGACTGCAATGTAGCACTTCTGCAGAAAGCTCCGTGATATCGAGACTGATATCGCAAAAGCTGAGAAAAATCGACCCACTGTCACTGTCTCACTGCAGAAGGTGAAGGAAATTCCAGTATTATAACTGTGAAACCGGCGGTGTCTCGGTAGCTCCGATACTGATAGTCCAGCTCTGGAAAATAAAGCGGTGTTCGTATCTTGGCTGTACTTCTGTGGATGACTTGTCAGTCCCGGCCTGCGATTCGGCAGGCGGAAGCTCCGCTATATCTGGTTCGTTACTGCAGCACCTGATCCCTAGAAACGCACAGATCCGGGGGGTTATTACCACAGTACTGGCTGGCGGCAGATGAGGAGCCTTGAGCTGTTGGACAGACACTGATGTTATAATGCCAGAGAAAACAGCGATTATCCAAGTGCTGGAGTTTCCGTAGTAGAAAGAGCTAGTCGGGGGTAAATTCCGGTGCTGATGTTGCGGTACCTAAGGGCCGCTCCCTTCACAAACCACTACGTCTCTCTCACTCTGCCGCAGATGGTCGCTCTGCCGGAGCTGATGCAGCCACAGTGCTTAAAGGGTTTCAAAGTAATTGGCCCTTTCTGCCGACGATAAAACGGCCGTCAGCCAGTAAAAATCCCTTTAACTTACAAGAAAAGGGACAGGATTAGAACACCATTAAAATAAACCTGGGTTCTAACGGCATAGGAGCATTCTAAGGCAAATCTACGGATATAACGTAAAAGTCATTGTGGAATATACGGTAGAAACTAAGTGGAAATTGTTACACTGAAGTATGATATTAAACGAGGTGTAGCACAGACGGAAGGATATAAGGCGCACAGGGTAGGAATTAGCATTTTTGGGGGCCCAGTAAGTGCAAAGTTGGGGACCCCTGGACACTAAGTCTACGCATCAGCCTTCACTTCTAAGCAACCTTTCAGTTCATGCAGCAAAGTTTTAGGAATAGTATGCAACATATAGAACTGTATCTACAGTGAGCTTACAATTTGACAGGCTTGTGCATCACACACAGCTCTCAACCTTCCATGTCCAAAATGAGGAACACTAGCCCTCATAATGTGGAAGAAATGGGCAAAATGTGGAACATACTAATGGCTTACTAACAACTTCAACTAGGAAGGTCATAGGATGGTTAAAATATGCTGGTTTTACTTATAGAGAAGATTTTTTAATGAATTAATATGATTCGTTTCTATTTACAATGGATTTCACTTAAAAAAATTCCTAACACTGAATGAGGGAACTTTGAGGAACATGGACTTTTTAAGACCCCAAATGAGGTACGTTCCTCATAATTAAGGTACACTTGAGAGGTATGGCATCACAGAGAAACATTGGCAGTGACTATGATGTAGTTGCAGTGGTGACACATTACAGCAACCCTATGTACAGGGCTGACGAGGTGAAATAGGGCCCTATGCAATGGGTTCCATGGCACCCCCCCACCCCCATTGCTTGTTTCACCTCCCGGGCACGCATCCTCTAGTGTTACCCTATTCTCTACCCATCCTGGGCTCCCCACACCACGCAAATTATCTTTTTTAAACATTTTCTAACATTTTGATTTACACTTCAGCTCTTAAGCTTTTTTAAAGAAGCTATGGCCTTCTCTATGGTCTGAAGTGTATATATATATACATATATATATATATATATACACACACACACACACACACAATCTTTTTCATTCAATGTGGCTTTTAACAAAAAATGTGGTTAAGACAACAAATTCAGAGTTGCTGTTCAAGTCCACTTTCTATCCATCCTTTCAGCACACCTTTCCTGGCCAAGTTAGCATAGTAGTAATTGTGTTAGAAATAAGTTAAAGCCGGGGCTCTGGTGGCCATCTTGCCCCCAGAAGCTATAGGGTTATATATGCCCTGAGTTGCATTGTAGAGCATTTTCATAACCTTTTGATCTTGTGTGACCTGAAGAAAAATCATGAGTAAAGAATGTCAATCATACTGTTTTCTTTCAGGGAAGGCACAAATGGTGCCCAAAGCTTAGTGTTCAAAGCTGACAAAATATTAGCTCACAGTAAACTAACAAAACAAATGTGTGGGAGGATGCATAAACCCTATATGAGAATATTGCCTGCCTCCTTAACCCCTTTCAAAAAGAAAAAAAGAAAGACACAAGTCACTGTCTGTGCAGCCCCTGTTGTTAAGATTAGGATAAAAGCAGAAGTTCAAAGCGCTACAGGTGACTGCTGCCATGCATGCACATATCATGCCTCCACACTCCTCACCCCCCTAACAAAAGTGAAAAAAATAATGTATTCCCACTTGCTGCTCCTAGACAGTATAATGCCCCAACACAAGCTATAGTAACCTTCTTTGCTCACCTCTAAGGTCTGTGAGAAAAGTAAGCCTCAACACAAGCTATGATGACCTCCTGTGCACACCTCTGGGGTTTTATTGTGAGGAAAATTAAAGTAATGATCACACCATTCACAGCCCCACATATAATCTATAGCAACTTCTGTACATACCTCTGACCAAAGCTGGTTTTAGACTGAGTGCAACAGTTGAGGGAAAGGTCACCATTAAGTTCATGTCAAAACACATTTATACGGGTCTACTTTTGGACCTCGAAAGTTTAATAGCTCGAATGCATATGGATCGAACCATATGCATCGAACTATTAAACAATCGAAGTCCAAAAAAAAATACACAAAAACAAATTTAAACTAGTTAACTACTTAAATATACCAACTCCGAGATCGCACTACATTGAAGTAAACAGAAATCTCCACCTATGGAGATTTCCATTTACATTTTTGATGTTTTGTGCTTTTGGTGTACTAGTGTCGAGAATATCGTATTCAATATTCTCGGACTCGAGCACATAAAGTAGACCCCATTTGTACAGTCTCAGGTGTTGGAGCCAGCCATACCTCTCAGCCTCTTAGTGCAAGAAATCTGGACAAAGCCCAACAAAAAGGGGGGACAAAGGCCCAAAAATAGGGACATATTTTAAATATTGTTCTTATAAACTTAGTTGCTTGAGTAACAGGGTTTGTTTTAATATACATATTCTGAAGGATTTGAAGTCTGATACTCAAATGTATGTCATTATTTAATGACCTCAATCCTCAGATCATCCTAGTGATTTGCCAGAAAACCCCAAATTTAATGATGAACAGACCAAAAATATGATCAAAAATCTGGACAGTTGAGAGGTATGGAGCCAGCAGACTCCTAGAAGCTCTAAGGTCTGAATGTTCCATGATGCATTTTATGCCTTATTTTTGAAAGATAATTACTTGTTAGCTGCATTTTTTACTGTTATCCCAAAGAGGTATGTATGTGCTCAGCATTCTTGTGTGTATACATAGATAAAAAACAATGATATTTTATATACACACACACACACACACACACACACACACACACACTTATCATTTGTTTACTGGGAAAGTCTGACTTGGAACGATGCCAATTTTCAGCACAGGCTCAGGGAGAAACGCTCCAGATGCATGCCTTTGAAACGTTGGAGGAAACTAGAGCACCTGGAGGAAACCCACACAAATGCAGGAGAACATACAGACCCCACACAGAAGGCACTCTAGCCGAGAATCGAAGTAGAGAACCTCTTGCGAGGTGACAATGCTACCACTGCACTACTGCACCGTCCATGAGCAATGAGCAGTTGCTTTCTCATACCTCCTCTTCCTGCAGAACCACCTAAGATAGCCATCTGTTTGCAAGTCTACGTTTGTGATAGCAACTGAAAGAAATTACATTCAACTTGTTACTCTTAAATTCATTATTACAATACCCACATATACAAGCATAATGGCAATGCCAATAATGTTTATGATAGAAAGTGAAAGAAATTATAGCCATCTTGTTACTCTTATACTGCAGCTCCTCAACACACCCACACAAATGCACATACACAATCATAATACAAAGCAATCCAAAGCAATTCTAGTTTTACAGTGATTTCAGCAAACAATACATTGTGACACTGGTACCACTGCACCAGCTCAGTGACTGTTTAGCATAATGCATACCTGTCACTGTCCTTTACTTTACAGAATATCACTGATCTTGCCTCATATTTTTGCCCTATCCCTCGTATAAAAAAAAAAAAAAAAAGATTTGCTGGTGAATCATATTCAGGATTGCAGACAGTAATGCCAGAAATTAGAATTTCATACTTTGTACTGTTCAAAAATATATATTAATGCAAAACATGTTGTTCTATTAACTCTATAAGTGAATTAATGTAATATTTAAAAAGTTTCTGATCTTGATCCTTTCTTCTACCGTTATTGTTGGCTTAGCCCAGAATTCTTAAGCAAATAAGTTGAGAGTTATAGTATCTGGTGTCTTGCAATTATTTGTAAAACTCCCTCAAACAAAAAAACATCTGTGAAGATTGACAGAATCTGTTCTTCCTAAAATCTTAGGTAAGAACTGAGATCAGTCACTCTGGTCTGCCAATCTCTAGAGCTTACCTTGCTCATTCAGTGATTACTAGCTTTATCCTAATAGGGTCATAGCAACCCTGTTTAGGATCAAGCACATAATCTGAAAGTGAATGTTTTTTTTCTTATTATCCCACAACCAGCTAGTTTTGTGGAACCCCCAAATATTCAAGGATGATTGGGAGGCCCTCTGCAGTTACAGGTGTTATGGGTGCCTAAAGTTTGCAGTGCAAATAGTTTTTGTGGAGAGAATATTCAGCAGCAGGCTTTAACTAAGTAAGCACTATGTGAATGGTAAAACATTTCATGAAGTTATGAATTTTCAACTAAAAACACTCAGCAGTTACCAGCAAGGAACCAAATAAACTTCTTGAGCACACCAAAACATTATTTCCCGCTTTCGTCAAACTGACTTCATCAGAACAACTTCCACAAAGGTGACAATCAATATATATTCAAACTGACCAATAAAAACACTGGAACAATTAACATAATGATAATAATTAAAAAGAAGAATAGAAGAAATTCTTTTCTGCACATAAAACCTTAAAAAAAACTCCTATCACCTTATTACTGCTATTTTTTATATATATATATATATATATATATATATATATCAAAACCAAAACTGGACACAACCACCACGATGTTATAAAACCAGTATTTAATGTCGAAGTAAAGCAAAAATGAGATAAAATAAGCGCTTTCACATGCTGCACAGGCATGCTTCTTCAGATTTCACAAACACATTTTCAAACAGTTCTTAAGTACTAACTGCACAGCCAAATAATTGAATAATGGATACAATAATTGAATTCAATAATTGATTGATTGAGCAAGCAATATTTTAAGGCAACCAGCTCCTGGTTGAAAGCCAGATATAAAGTGAATCATATATAATGAAATGTGTGTATGTGTATCCTGAATACAAAAAATACAATGTGATAAGTAGTATAAAGTAATAATAATTGACTAACTAAAAATTGATAATTTAAACAAAACACAATTTGCAACATCATATTACACTATCCGATGTAAAAATATATAAAATATATCAAAACACTATTTACTAAAATGCGTGTACTAACGTACATCTACACCCAGGGTATAAATTTGGGTCCTTAAGCATGTCCAGTGCTTATAATTCATTACCTCTTAAAACATTAATGGAGGGAATATTAATAATATATATAGTATGTAGTATAAAAATACAATATATATATATATGTATATATATATATATATATATATATATATGTATATGTATATATATATATATATATATATATATATATATATGGTTGAATCCAAAAATACATCTAAATACGTGCATCCAGTATTGGTTTAATGCTAATAGACTGGTTGAGCCCTGGTTCTACATGTGCTCTCATTCTAAAGATCCATTCAAGCTCAACTGATTCTAAGTGATTCAGGTTACTGCCCCCTCGTTTATTCTGCAATATCATCTGTAACACCCTGAAACTAAAAGTATGACCTACATTTAAGCTAACATGTCTGGCCAACGCGTTCTGGTTGTTCATTTTCCTGATATATATGATTATATATTCTGTCTTTTAACCTCCTCGCTGTCATGCCCACATAAAACCCTGTACATTTTGTGCTTGTAGCTAAGTAAATTAGATTCTTGCTATCGTATGTAGCATAGAACTTAGGTTTAAACTCAAACATCATGGTAGGGTGAACAAAATGTTGTAAGAATGTTATATATCTACACATGTTACATCTCATACAGCAAAAAATACCCATTTTATTTATACTTAATCTATTGATTCTATCTTTTGTGTGTTCCTTACATGATTGCCTTTTTAAATTCTTACTATTTCTATAGTTGAATCTTGGTTTATGTCCCACTATATTCAACGTTTTAGCATCTATGGTGAGTACACTCCAATGTTTGCTTATTATGTCCACCACTTTCCTGTTGGCATTAGTGTATCTTGTAATAAACGGAGTTATAATATCATAACTTCCTCTTGATCTATTATTTGCATGATTCATGGTGATTTTAGTATTCTCATTTATATTATCCATAATGGAGCATCTAACTTTATTTATCATAGAATCATTATACCCCCTGTCTAAAAACAGGGTGTGTAGATCATCAAGCTGTCTCTGTGAAATCTGAAGAAGCATGCCTGTGTAGCACGTGAAAGCGCTTATTTTATCTCATTTTGTTTTACTTCGACATTAAATACTGGTTTTATAACATCATGGTGGTTGTGTCCAGTTTTGGTTTTGATACTTTTCTCATTGGGAATTACAACCTTTAGACGGTAGCAGCACTTATTTTTCTTTATATATATATATATATATATATATGTATATATATATATATATATATATATATATATATATATATATATATGGTTTCCTAGATTTAACAAACATTTGATATTAATCATGTCATTTAACCCAGGATATTTATCCCCACCCAATTTTAATTGCCATAATCTTTCTTTCTCTGTTCTAATACATTCTTAAAATCACCACCCCTAAAATCAACTAACACCTGCTCTATAATAGAAAACAAAAAAAAATTGTCCTGATCATATTCAATAGAGTGCCTATAAATGGCATTTTTCTTATCTGTTGTTTTTATACTATAGAAATGTCCCTTAAGTCATTCTTGTAACTTTCTAGTTGATATTCTTACATAAAAAGTACTGCACCATGAACATTTACTTATATAAACCACCCCCACAGTTTTACAGCAAAACCTACTGGGTACCGATAAGGTGTAAGGTAGTTTAGCCAACTGGATGTACGGTCCTTGTAAAATGTAACGGCCAGCATTACACTCGCCACATTTATATATCCCCTTATACTTATTAGTTGAAAATAACGGAGGGTATAATTTTGGTATTAGCTTTCTGTAATAAAACTTTCATATTATTACCATTTTTATAAACAAAACAAGAGGCCTTTCCAACATTTTTATATAGCTCTTTATTCCCTTCTAAAATAGTCCAATTATTTTTTTATTATAGAGCGTATAGTGTAGCTATCAACTATCATATTTAAATTACAAAATATATCTTTCTCCTCTTTTGTATTTTCATAAAGCTGTTTCTTTTTCTTACTAATAAAAGTTTATTTAAGGACTGGGGGAGACAATAAACTTCTTTTGGCCATTATTTCATTTTTGGTTTCATTTAAAAGCTCCTTCTTATACCCCTAGCGAAAAACAAATTTGTAGTAAATTCTAATTCATCTCTGAATTTCAAATCGTCAGATGTCATTTTACTTTCCCTAATAAACTGTCCCCTAGGTAAATTATTTTTCATAAACTGGGGATGATTACTTCTGTAATGTAAATAATTATTAGTAAAGGTGGTCTTTCTATAAATAGAACTATCACAATATTCCACATCTCAGTTCCATTCTATAGTGACATCTAAAAAATTCACTCAACTACTTTTCTCATCACCCAAAGTAAACTTCAAAAATTCAGACATTATTAATCAGTTCGAATAACTTAAGACAATCTTCTGTAGTACCTTCAATTAAATTATAGACAGTCTACAAACCTTTCACAATATACTATATTCATTGTTTCTTTAATGACTCTTAGCATCACATGTTCCCACCAACCTGGTACTACATTTGCAAAAGAGGGGACTTTGGGAGACCCCATCACAGTCCCCTTCTTCTGTTTGTAAAACTTGTAACAGAAAATAAAATAATTATTGTCAAGCAAAACTTCTAACAATATACAATAAAATTAATAGTTGCCCTAGATAAACTGGTAAAATTACTTAAACACTCTCTCACATATTCAATTCCCAAATCATGGGGAATAGAAGTAAACAAAGAACAAGCATCAATTGTACACATACAGTTCCTCTCGGGGCTGTACTTATAATTGGAATTAAAATTCCTAAATATATCCAAAAAATCCCAAGAATCCTTAATAAAAGAATTCAACTCTTGTCATACTGGATTAAGAATGGCATCAATAAATAAAGAAATTCCTTCAGTTATATAATGGGTGCCGACACAACAGGTTTAAAAGGGGGGGGTGACATGGACCTTTATGGATTTTAGGAATTCCAAATAATATTCCAACCTTAGGAAAAGCTATTTTGCAAAAAATATATAATTCCTGATCTAGAATTCCTTCTATAAGACTATCATATAAAAAGGAATATACTCTTTTAAAGCATTTCTGAATTTCTGCTGCCTCTACTACCACATATTCTTCTTCATTGTTCAACATTTCCTTCTTGCAGGAGTCATACATTTCTTGATCCATTAATACCAGGCCACCACTCTTGTCAGCTTTCATCATTCTCAGTTTCTTATTTTCAGTTAATTCTTTTAAAACTTTTCTTTCATTTAGATTTAAATTAAAAAAAAATACTTTTCATTTTTCTTTACTAATAATGCCACTATGTCCCTCTCACAGACAGATTCAAATACTTTTAATGTATGCATCAACATCGGATTATAATCAGATGGCTTAACAAACACACGTTTAGGTATTTTCACATTTTCCAAAACATATTTCAAGTTCAATTTACGTACAAACTGTTTTAAGTTCAAAAGCATATGACAGACTTCCGCCCATCTCCCTGGAACAAAATTAAGTCCAAGTTCTAACAATTTTAAATGAATTGGAGTTAAAACTAAGCTGGACAAATTAAAAATCTTACTGTTAAATTTTTCTAATTGTCCACTGATGATTCTGATGGAGTCTTTTCCCCCGTTCTCATGACACGATTCTACTGCTGTCTCTCATCTCTTTTTGGTAATAAAATCTTTCGGTCTTGCACCCTGATCTTGAAATTTATTAATTTGTGAGGGATTATATAGTAATTCATGAATTTCACTGTCTGATTTCGACTGAGGAGTCATTCGCTCTCCCTGATTAGCATTTAATACCTCGGATGTAATGTAAGGCTGGTTCATCTGAGTAGACGCATTTCTCACTTCTAATTGGTTGAATGACTTAAAGGAACTTTGTTCCTTAAAGTTACCATCCTCCTTCAAATTTTTACGTTTGTTAATCTTATAAGCTGGATCAAAAATGGCATATGCAATATTATTCTCATATGCATTAATGTTTCTCTGTCATTTTTTATTTTTTCTTACAGTAATAGTTTTCTCAAAATGCTGTATTTGCTGAAAATATTATTATAATCATCCTTCAATTCAAATGTCTTAGACAGTAAAATTTGCATTTGTTGATTGACTCTTCAAATGTTCTCCTTGATCATATTAATTTTCTCGATATTATTCTTAATTAAATGCTTCAAAAACTCCAGTCCTGCTCAGTTAAAAAACTCAATCACCATGATGTAGAATGGACCATTGTTGGACACTCCTTTCTGACACTTAAAGAACTGGAGCTCCTTAGGCATGATCTTTAGCCAAACACAACACTCAAAATATTTGTTCTCTATATCAAGGGATCTATACTTTTTTAATACTTTCTTCAGTTTGTTGTAAAGTCCCCCTAAGTCATTTTTAACACTATCCTTGTTCTTAATTGATCCACTGTCATCAAACAGATCATAGTTTAAGTTTAATACAGAAACAACATCTTTAAAATTCAAATTAACATTTGCAGTACTTAACGGCACATTCATACAATTGACATCAATTACTGTAACTTGGTTTTCATCAGAACTTCCAGAGTCTTTTCTTATCTCCCAAGGTTTAGTTTGTATGTTAACCAACAGGCTCAAAGATGTTTGTATATCACCCATAGTTTCCAGTAAAACTTGAAATATATTATGCTCCAAGGAATTTGGTGTTGAATGGACAATCATTTCCAATAACTCAACCCTTGCTGCATTAGCCATCGGTACTGCAATAACCCAACCAAAATAACAAAAAAATCACAGGACTCAACAGTGGCTTAAAAATGTGTACAGAAAGCGCTACCCAGTGATAAACCACATGGAGAAACCAGCAATAGTAGAACAAATCCCAAAAGTATCCATGCTGGAACAAGGCAAATACAGGGAACTCACAAAAGTCTCTCCAAGCTTCTTCCACAAGTCTTTATTAAACAGATGTAAGAGCTTTCACAATGTAAAGCATTGCCTCTTCAGATACAAATTGTAGCAATTAAATTACCATCTATATACAAAATTAAAACACATTCAGCCAGTCGCAGTTCATGGAGACACACCCCCTCTCATTAAATACCTTGATAACAAATTAAAAACCACTGAAGAGTAAACTTTAAAGAGATATCTCAAAAAAACCACAAATGATTCATGATTTCATTCATTCACTTAAGTTTTCTTGACTTCAAGACAGGTTTAAATGAAACCGAGTCATTGAGGCCATGTCCATGATGTGCCCCCAATCTCAGTATCCATTGTAGTTCAACATTCTCTGTCTTATTCACCAAATAACCCATTCTCTTTCTTATTCACCAAATAACCCATTCTCTTTCTTCCTGCACAAGCAAAACCTGAAACAAGAACATATGGTCATCCCCTGTTTGTAATGTATGTTTCGCTAGAGCACTATAGTCAAAACCCTTCCGGGTGCAGTAGAGGTGGTCACTAATACATTCCCTTAGCCGACAATTTGCTTTACCCACATAAAACTTAAAACATACTTAGGAATGGTCCACATAAATCATGTTCTTAGTATTAAAATTAGAGGTAACTCTCAACTGCCATAGGTAACCAGTCCCTGGATGCTTAAAGTACTGGGACTCATCCACATACTCACAAAATGCACACCCATTACATTTTCTAGTACCCAATAACCTTTCTTTAGTCATAGTGGGAACATACCGATAGCACAACATTTGCTTCAACGTCTTCTTATTTCTATAAATAAACCTGGGTCTAGACTCTAGCAGCCCACTAATTCTCTCATCCACTTGCAGGATGCTCAAGTTTGTCTTTATAATATCCCTCACTTTCCCAACATCCTTAGTGTATGACAGAACTGCTGTCTATTCATCTTAAACCTCCATTCCTCTGAAATATAGGGTCTGGCCCTAGTATTCCACTCCCTAAGCATTTGTTCATAACCTCTATTCACTTCAGTTTGGGTATAACAATTTGTTTTTGTTTGATGGGACTTGTTACTGGCAAAAATCAGGTGTTGCGATGGGCACTAGTTGTGCCAACTCCTACACTAATCTGGTAATTGCACCATAATATACTGAGTGTGCAGAGTGCCAATATTTGATCTGATGTTGTTAATCTTCTTTCCATTAATCACTGATGGGTTTGGTTCTGAGCCCTTGGAACCGAGTCGGCTTAATACCAAGCTAGCACCAGCCAAAAACTCTCAAGCTAGGCTATTACCCATAGTGCCCTTCTCCCTGTTACCTCAGATCTCGTTTGCCACATAGCCGTAAAGCCGCATTCAAGCCAAGCTCTCAGCTAAGTGGAAAACTTTTGATATCTTTTCTGGGTATTTTGTCTTTTCTTTTTTTTTGTTGGTAATTTTGATATTTCCTTAACTTTGTACCTGTCTGTAGACATTTTTACCCATCTGTTTCTACCCTTTTGGTATTTTTTTAAGTACCATTGGTGGTATGGCCTTTCTTCCTTCCCTTGTGGTATTTCTTAAATACCATTGTTGGTATTTCTTCTTCTCCCTTTTTTTCATCTAACTTGTGTGTTTTTGATATATATATTTAGACATAGATATTGTAGTACGATAGACATATAAGACTTAGATATAGTAGAACCAGAACTCTTGCCTCAGTTTTTCTATCTGACTTGTTGTGTTTCTTGTTAATGATGTCGGATAAAAAGGGCATGAAGGGGTTTAAACATTGTACTTCTTGTAAGGGTAAGCTGCCTAACAGTGATTCCCATGATGACTGTGTTTATTGTTTGGGGGTGCCCCATCTTTTGGTGCAACCCCCTTGTGTGATTTGTCAAAGTTTTAGTCAGCGCACCTTAAATGAGCACAAAAACAAACTGATTCTGAAAGGCCTCCTTAAGTCACCCTTTTCAGAGGCCCTTTCTGTGACAAAAGTCTCACGCCCTCCAACCAAGGAGACGAAAAAGTCCCACTCTGTTCCCTCTTCACCAGCAGGTGACCAGGGTAAACCTGGAAAGTCTAAGGTACCTAAATTGTCTTCAGAGCATAAGTCCGCCTCATTGCCACCATCCTCTTCTGCTCCAACTATGACTGTTCCTATATTGGCGCCAGCTTCAACCCCAATACTGCCTACAGCACCGACTACTGACTTCTCAAAGATGATTACAACTTTGGCACTGAGTGCCAATTCGGCACAGTGCACACCTTCGATGCCTATCTCTGTGATTACACTTGCTATGGAACCTTTTGTGTCAGCTCTGAGTGCCCCTTTGGCACCGAGTCCTTTCACAGTCCTGATAATGGCAATTTTGATGCCACTTCCTCCGGTCTCCAAACTTAAGACATCGGTGTCAGTAGATACCACACCATGGACCCGATACTCTCCATCAGTAGATCCATTTCTAGGGCAAGTTTCCAGTCCATTCCTAGAATGACCTGACTCCCCATCAGGAGTATCCACTAGATCCACCAGGAGCCTTTCTGAGTTTGACGTGGGGTGCCTTGTGGATCAGCTGTTGACAGCCAGGGGAATACCCACTCCGTCTGGGACCCATCCACCTACAGAACTTGGGTTGGTTTCTCCATGGACTCCATCTTACTCTCCTCCTTTGACCATAATGGTTCCAAAGTCTTCAGCTCTGATGTCCTTTTCAAAACCCCCAGTCTCAGTGCCTGTAGTGGACCTCACTGGGGCTGCGTGACTGTCCCTTTGGCCTTCAGTCCCTTCTGAACTGAGCCTTCCTCAGCTCCATGATTGGGCTGCAGGCTCTTCGGCTTGGGGTATGGTTCCAAGTGTAGCTATGGTTCTGTCCACATTGCCGGGAGTTCTGTCTGCACTGATCCTGCTGGAGGCTCCACCTTTGGGAGCGGGTTTGATGGCGTGGGGTGTGACCCCAGTACCAAGGTTGGCCTTCTCGGTTCTGGGCTCCCATCCCTGTTCAGGTGGATCTGCTTTCTGAGCTATGGAGAGGGCACTTGCTTCTGGAAGCATTCCATCAATGTTGGAACCCCAGACCTCTTTTCCCCCTGAGCTACAGCTGACGTAAGCCACTGTCCCAGTACAATGGGAAGGAAAGTCCCAGGAAACCCTGTTACAGGGCACTCCCTCTTCTGAGTCCACCTCAGAGACCCCCACTGAGGAGCCCCCACCGAAGAGATCATGCAAGAGGAAGCACATAGACTCCCTGAAGAGTCTCTGACAGAGGATATGGATTTCATCGATGGTGAAGGGTCCCCACGGTCACCCCCTGATGATGTCTCCTTTGGGGACATCCTTAAAATGTTGAAACAGAGGGGTGATTGGAAGCCCACCAACCCTTTGTCAGAGGAGTCTGTGTTTCTGCAGGCTTTCCGTGCCTGGCCATCTACTTCTTGGGTGACCCTGTCTGCAGACAACTTGGTACAACTCGTGGTGCAGCGCTCTTGGAAGAACCCTGATTTTGTTGAGTTGATCCTTCAGAGACCTGACAAGATACTATCCCCCAAGGAGAACCCACATTGGTCAAGAGGTTTACCAGTTGATGCTATGGTGATGGCAGCGGCCACGAAAAAGGATTGTACAGAAGAGAGTCATACTGTTCACCCACCCAAAAGAGAGTCCCAGGCTGTGGACAGATTAGGGAAGCGAGTTTTTGTTAAAATGACTTTTGCCATATGGTCTCTGAATTACTTGGCATATTTTACTAGGCTCCCCAAGAGACTTGGTTTCCGAACTCTCTGGAACACTTACAGGACAGGTGTCTGATGAGGTAAGAGACAAGGCTACCTCACAGCTCGCAACCCTGGAATTGAGCTCCAATTTGTCCATGTAGTTGCTCTCACCTGCAACCGAAGGGGCGGCTAGAGTGGTGGGTTCAGGCATAGTTATGAGATGCCATGCCTGTATGCACCTCTGTGACTTCATGGACCCTTTCAAGTCTTCCTTCCTGAATGCTCCAATTGAAGCATCTTCCCTTTTTGGCCCCAACATGAAAGACACCCTGGCCAGGTGTGAGCAGGATGGTAAGACCCTATCTGCCGTATGCCTACATTACTCCAATCCTCAACGCTCCTTTTCTAGGAACCAGAAGAGCAGAAAAATGTGTCACAAAAAATCTCAGGGTCCTTTCCGTGCCACATGTTGTGATGATACTCCCAGGGGCAGAGGGGGTAACAATTCTGGAAGATGCCCCTACTGAGGCAGAGGGGTGTCTGCATAATCAGGGACTCAGGGATTTTTTCTCTGATTATCCTTATCAGCACTCCTGAAGAGCACCTCAATTGCTTTTCCATGGAAGCAGTCAGGGGAACCTTTCTCTCTGCACCACACTGCCTGGCATTCTATAACTTCCAACTGTTGGGTGCAGAAGATCATAACCAGAGGCTACACCATTCCCCTCATCACTTACCCAAAACTTCTGACAAAACTTCCCAATGTTCCACCCAGTCAAAGGGAAGAAGCAGCTGCAGAAATAAACAAGCTGTGTCAAAAAAGAGTCATCCAATTAGCCCCACCAGACCAATGCGGATCCGGATTCTACTCAAGATTCTTTTTGGTGCCAAAAAAGACAGGGGACTGGAGATCAATTCTGGATCTCAGCAATTTGAACAAGTCCATTGCCCAAACGAAATACCGGACGGTCACGGTTCAGTCCATTCTCCCTTTCCTAAGGGAAGGTAATTTTTTGTGCTCGATAGATCTCTGGGACACATATTACCAAATCAAAATGGACAAACGCTCCAGGAGTCTACTTCGCTTCTGGCTAGGAGCCAATCACTACCGTTTTTTGTGCCCTGCTGTTCGGACTCTCTAGAGCCTCCAGAGTGTTCACAAAGTGCATGGCAGTAGTCACAGTTCACTTGAGGCTGCAAGGATTCCAGGTGTTTCTATATTTGAACAGTTGCCTCCTTACCGCCTCCACCAAGCATCTTTTGGTAACAGTCCTGCAGTGCACTCTTTCCCTGGTGAGACTTTTGGGAATAACGATAAACTGGGAGAAATCCAACCTTGCTCCATCTCAGAACATAGAGTTCACTGGAGCAGTCTCCGACACTTGTTCTTGTATGGTGTCTCTCCCAGCTCACAGACTTCAGAGATTGAGGCTCCAACTCTGGGTTATACTCTGTCAAAACAAAGCCTCAGCAAGGGAGGTTCTTCAGGTTTTAGGATCCATAGCAGCTTCCATTCCAAAAGTGCCCCTTGCAAAACTGCATATGCAAATACTTCAATGGCTACTGCTATCTCAGTGGTTTCTGAATTACCACCCTCTATGTTTTCAAATTCAGATAACCAATTGCTGCAAGCAGGACTTTCTTTGGTGGATGAGGCCAGACACAGAACTTTGGAGCTGCCCATTCCACCCCCCCCCCCCGAACCCAAGGCCATTGTGACCTTGGATGCTTCCCTGATAGGGTAGGGGGGCCATTTCCAGGGAAAATCCCAGAGGGACGCTCTGATTCATGATTTGCCCCACAGGTCTGCTATATGCCTATCCCCCCCCCATCCCTTTGATTCCCCAAGTCATAAAGAAAGCTATTCGGTTGAAATGCAAAGTGATCCTCATAGCCCCCTTTTGGCCTCGGCAAGTTCCCCTTCCTTTGGCCTCATCTGTTATGTCAACTGTGGATTCTGGACCCTTTTCCAGACCTGATTTCTCACCTCCAAGGGTTGAGTCATCCAAACCTATCCAGTCTCAAGCTGACAGCTTGGTTTCTCCGCATCCGTTAATCGCCAGGTAAGATAATCTTCTCTCACCTGTACATGACATTCTCCTGGCTTCACACAAACCATCCACCAGAAGACTATACCTTGACAAATGGAAATGGTTCTCTATTTGGTCTAAGAAAGGAAGGCTAGACCCGTACTCGGCTCCAGTTACAGCAGTCTTACAATATCTGTCAAAGTTCTTCGAAGATGGTGCTGCAGCCTCTACCATACGAGTACATCCGGTGGCTATTTCTAATTTTCATGATGATTTGGATAATTCTCCCCTCATCTCTCTTTGGTTATGCAAAACCTTTCTTAAAAGGATATCTCACATTAGACCTGCAATCAGACAACCTTTAGAGCCATGGAACCTCACTTTAGTTCTTCAGTCCTTAACTCAACCTCATTTTGAACCTAGAGCAAAGTGTGACCTCAAATTTTTATCTTGGAAGTCTCTTTTCCATTGCCCATTGCCAAGTATGTTTTAAGATTTATGTGGGTAAAAGAAATCATCGGCTAAGGGAATGTATTAGGGACCACCTCTACTGCACCTGGAAGGGTTTTGACTATAGTGCTCTAGTGAAACATACATTGCAAACAGGGGATGGCCATATGTTCCTTTTTCAGGTTTTGCCTGTGCGGGAAGAAAGTAAGAGAATGGATGATTTGGTGAACAAGACAGAAAGTTGAACTACAATGGATATTGAGGTTGGGGGAACATTGTTGACATGGTCTCAATTACTCAGTTTCATTGAAACCTGTCTTGAAGTCCAGAAAACTTAAGTGAATGAATGAAATGATGAATTGTTTGTGGTTTTAGTGAGATTTCTTTTTAAATTTTACCCTTCAATGGTTTTTAGTTTGTTGTCAAGGTGTTTAATGACAGGGGGTGTGTCTCCATGAATTGCTACTGGCTGAATTTGTTTTAGTTTTGTATATAGATGGTAGTTTAGTTACTATAATTTTTGTCTGAAGAAGCAATGTTTTACATTGTGAAAGCGTTTACATCTATTTAATAAAGTCTTGTGGAAGAAGCTTGGAGAGACTTTTGTGAGTTGCCTGTATTTGTCTTGTTCCAGCATAGATGCGTTTGGGATTTGTTCTACTTTTAGTGGCTTAAAAATACACAAATCCAACTAAATAAAAATACTCAGCAGCTACTAGCAAAGCACCAAATGAACTTCTTGATCACACCAAAACTTTATTTCACACTTTCGTCCAACTGACTTCATCAGAATTACTTTCACAAAGATAGCAATCAATATATATTTAAACTGACCAATACAAACACTGGAACAATTAACATAATAATCATTGAAAAGAAGACTAAAAAAAATTCCTTTCTACACATAAAACCTTAACCAAACCTCCTATCACCTTATTATTGCTATTATTTTGATATATATGGTTTTCTATATTTCAGAAAACATTTTATATTAATCTCGTCATTTAACCCAGGATATTTACAGCCCCTAATTTTAATTCCCATAATGTTTCTCTGTTCTAATACATTCTTAAAATCACCACCCCTAAAATCAACTAACACTTCCTTTATAATAGAAAACAATAGAAAACAAAAACTTTTTGTACTGATCACATTCGACAGAGTGCCTATAAAGGGCATTTTTCTTATCTTTTCTTTTTATACTATAGAGATGTTCCTTAATTCATTCTTATAACTTTCTATTTCTCATCCCCACATAAAAAGCACTGCACCCTGAACATAGGTTCATAGGTAGATACTAGGCTATCTGCCCTAGGGCATTTATAAGCCTAGCCAGAGTGTATTTGGCTTCCGCCTCCCTATTAGATTAGCCTACTGTGCCTCTGTAAAGTAGGTCACAGAAGGTACCCTTTTAAGATTAGTTTACTGTGCCTCTGTCTAGCAGGGACACAGGAGAGATCCCAGGGGTAAATTTACGATTTCCCATCCACGCATCCAAATTTCGCTTGAAGAGGGTCAGCGAGTGGGGCTATGTCTAACATGAATTGGGATTCTATTCCAGAGTGAGGGGAGCCTCTGGGAAATTAATCTGTCCCTCCAGCATGTCCTATTTATTTTTGTGCTGAGGTTTAGGTCCCTGGAGCGTGTAGCTCTAAGGGACTTGGAATTTTTGAGGTGGAGCATGTCCATTAATTCTGGGTTTGACATGGCTTTGTACGTCAGGCATAGATCGCCTCTGAGTAGGCGGTAAACAACTGAGTAGAGATGGAGTTTCTTTAGTCGAGCTGCATAGGACATCTGTTTGTAGCCCATGATCCTCTTGGTGAGGTACTTTTGGGGTCTCTCCAGTTGCTGCAGGTGTCGGGTAAGGTACATCCCAAAAGGGGCATTGTATTCAATTATGGGCCTGATGAGTGACGAGTAGAGGGGCACAATGACCTCTCTTGATCTAGATACAAACCCTTTTGTGATAAGGTGGGCTATATAGAAGGTCTTTCTAACCACTTTGGCAACGTGATTATCAAAGGAGAGATTACTATCTATGTTGGTCCCCAAATCTCTAATTACTTCTTCCAGATTAATGGATTACCACCTACGTGGTAATTTGTGGGCACCTTGTTTTTCCCAAAGGGGATGACTATGCACTTTTTAGCATTTAGCTTGAGGCCGTGGCTCTGGCACCAAGCATCCGTCTCTGTGAGACCCTTTTGGGGGATGCTTGTGTCAGCTGGAGATTCGATTATGGCCCCCAGTTTGCAGTCATCTGCGAACTTTGTCAGCCATAATCCCCCCGTGTTAGCCTGAACCTCAGAGAAGTATATACCGAACAAGAGAGGTCCCAGAACTGAGCTCTGTGGGACGCCACTTGTAACTGGTTTGGATTCGGACATGGCACCTGCGATTCTGACCATGTGTGTTCTATCTCTGAGCCAGTTTGCAACCCATCTTGTGATATAGGGGTTGATATTTAAGCTGGTAAGCTTATTTATGATGCTCGAGTGGGGTATTGTGTTGAAGGCTTTTGCAAGGTCCAGGTAGGCTGTGTGGACTACCTTGCCCTCATCTATGGCTTTGGTAACTATTTCAAAGAAATCAACTAGGTTTAAGAGGCAAGATCTGCCCTTAACAAAGCCGAATTGGGTAGGGTCCAGTGTCTGGAGGCTTCCAATGTCTTTGTTTATGAGTTCCATGATAATATGCTCCATAGCTTTACAGACCAGACTAGTCAGGCTTATGAGACAATAGTTTCCGGGGTCCGTTGTGGCACCACCTTTGTGGAGTGGGACCACTGTAGCTGTACGCCATTCTTTGGGTACATATCCTGTAGTAAGGCTAAGTTTGAACAGTGACTTAATGTGAGGACAGCTTTCACCTGTGCATCTGTGATGTCAGGGAGGTTACATTTAGTTGGGATAGGCGTTTGCTCCTTTGAGGGGGAAGAGGGGGAAGGGGGGGAGAAGGGGGGAGAAGTTTGTGCTGAATCTGTCTGCCAGGATGTTGGCTATGTCTGTAGATTCGGTATATTTTGTACCATTATGCAACAATTCAGAGCATATCTGGGAGTTTCCACCCATGTTCCTGACATAACTAAAGAAGGCCTTGTAATTGTCTTTAGTGTCTAGGGCAATTTTTCTTTCGAAACTGGCCTTTGATGATTTTATGAGGGATCGAAGTTTCTTGCTAATACTGATCAGAGATGCCTTCCCTTTTTGGGATTTTGCTCTGTCATGTAGTAGCTTCCTCCTTCTGTTGTATAGCTTATTTATGGCCGGGGTCCACCAGACCGGTCTCCTGTTTTTGGAGGAGTGAGTCTTGGTTTTATTTGGGATAGCACAATCCATGCATTCCTGCAGGTGCTCATAGAATGCATTTGTAAAGGATTCTGCGGATTGGGCTGTATTATCCTCTGGCCCAGGGAGTTTGAAGGATTCCACCTCAGTCTTGAGAAGTGCAAAGTTGGCTTTTGAGAAATTCTTTACAGTGGTTTCCTTGGCTGGGGGTGGGGACGGGATTTGGATGTCCAGGGAAATTTGTTTATGGTCTGATCTTACCAATGAGGGGTTTACCTCTGGTGTGGAACATAGAGTCCCCATGTTGGTGATGACCAGGTCCAATATGTTGTTCCCTCTTGTGGGAGTGGTGACCAGTTGTTCTATTGCGTTAGAGTTTATAAATTCAAGGAACTGTTGGGCAAGGGTGTTTGGGCTTGAGTAGTTTTCCCAGTCAATGTTTGGGTAGTTGAAGTCACCCATTAACATAGTGTTTGGAGAGACCTTCATATTCTCCAGTGTTCTCAGGAATGCCAAGTGGGGTTCCTGTAATAGGGAGGGTGTTCTGTAGCAGGCTACAAACTGAAAGGCAGTTTTGCCCGCTGTTAGTTGCACATGGATGGTTTCCGATGCTTCGTGCAGTGCCACTAACCTGGAGGTGTAGGTATCTTTGATGAATATAGATACTCCCCCTCCTTTTGTGCTTCGGTCCGAGTTTTGGGGCCGGAACACATGGTATGAGTTATAACCTGGTAGTGCTGGGGTGCTCTCAGGAGCTTTGAACCAGGTTTCTGTTATTGCACAGACATTGAGTTTCTCCATACCGAGGAGAGTCTCGAGTGCGTGCATCTTGAGGTTTAGACTTCTGGCATTGAATAGCATCACCTTTAGTTTTTTTATCTTTGGATTGTCTATGGAGGTGGGTTTGTCCTTTGAGCCTTGCCTAAAAAAGGCATTATGGGGGTGGCAAGAGCCTTGGCCAGTATACGAAAGCCTAAGGGTGACAGGTGCAAGCCGTCCCTAGCGAAGCAACGTGGCTTGTCGAGCATGTCATCCCAGGCTGACAGACACTGGATCCCCTTTGAATGGCACCAATACTTTTGCCAATTGTTGAAACTGATCATTTTGTCTTAATACTGTGGTATCATTCTTGGTGAGGGCAAGATGCTACTCAAGGTCAGGGTCATACCAGCCTGGGCTACATGGTCGGAGAGCTCCTCTATGTCTCTTTTCATGTAGTCCAGGGAAGTACGTCTCAGGTCATTCACACCAGCATGGACAATGACGGAGTCATACTTGTACTTGCTTTGGAGTGACCTGAGTGCTTGCGTTATGTGGCGGATCCTGGCACCCGACAGGCAGCTTACAGTGACCTTCTCCTTGTTCAGTCTGGTAAGCGGGACATCAGTGTGCCGGACAATAGAGTCCCCTATAACAAGTGTATTTGGTGTGTTGTTTGGCCTTACGGGCTGTGACTGTGAGGCACACTGATTTTGTGAGATATGTGATTTATGGGTATTGTTGAGGGGTGGCTGTTGCTTGGATATCTGATTAGGAGGTCTTTGCTGTTTAGGCAGATTTTTATTTAGAGCCTCCGAGTATAGAGTTCATAGATAGAGTTCATAGATTAGTACTAGGCTAACTGCCCTTGCGAGCCATTTTAAGCCTAGCTAATTATCCCTTGTGAGACTCAAACCCTGCACCTTGTGTTTGTAAGGCAAACACCTTAACCATTAGGCCACCCTCCCAACATATGTTTTTGTGTGTTTATGTGTTGGGTATGCTGATGCAATAGGTTTGTGTGAGACTGGATTTGTGGTGTGGGTGGTTACCTTTTCCTCCTGACTGACTGTGCCAGTCTTGGGTTGAGAGAGCTCTGCCTCCAGTTTGGCTGTGTAACTGCATCTCTCACATGTATTAGAGTTTGTTGGAAGGAGGAGAGGGTTGTCTGTGTACATAAGGCAATTGTAACATTGCCTCAAAATTCCCAGATTCACCAGCTGGACTGGAGAGTAACCTTGAAACTGACCCTTGGACATACCAGATTAGTATAGGGAACTGCTTTTTTACTGATCAGATTATGGAAGGGAACTGATTTTTCACTTGATCAGGAAGGACCAATCGGGAGTCTAATACTTATGAGAAGTCAAGGAGGGTGTAGTGCTTTAGTTAGTTTGTGTTTCCTTATAAGATCTGAGCAAGTGCAGGGCTTTAGAAAGAGAATAGAGTGATTACTTTGAGAGTTTGAACAGTTCTAAGGGAAAAAGTGAAGAGCAGACTTTGTGGAGCCTGGAATAATTTAAACCTGTTTAGGCGGCGCTGCCCGACGCTGCTCAGTGCGCAAAACCGCGCAAAAAGAGAGTTGTAGGATTTTAAGAGAGAGAGATCAAGGAGTTTAGAATTGACCTAAAATGGCCAATAAAACTACAGCTTCTAGGTAGTAACCACTCCCCCAGGGGCAGGCTGTTCAGTGTTAACCACTCCCACTGGTGAACACAGAGACTTCCCTTTAGCCCAGGCAAGCACTGGCCGTCTAGAAACTTCCAAATAGTTCAGAACAGCAAATCTGTAACTGAACTTTCTTAACTTTCAGAAAGTGGGAAAAAAGCAAGATTTTTTTTTCTTTTTGTTGTAGTTTAAAGGTAGCAGAGATACACAAGCAGCAAAATAATCACAGCAGTGCAATAAATGACCCCACACTTGAGTGCTAGGCCAAAATCAGGTAAAATGCAGTTTGTAGAGAAAAAAATGATTTTAAATTAAGTGCAACACAGGAAATGCAGTAAACAGCCTCTAGATGTGTTCCAAGTACTGTTACTGTTACAGATATAAACTTTAGCAAGCTGGAAAATGCCAAAAAGTAGGCGGCAACGCAGTAAAACAACAAAAAATCAGAAGAAAATGCTTAAAACCACAAAAGTGGCTCCTTTTCTTCTCTCAGCGTTTTCTCCCCTTGGTAGGTGCTTCAGCAACAACTAGCAAGCCTGAAAAGACGCCAAAACCACGAGGCAGCCTGGTTTTAAGAGAGAGAGATCAAGGAGTTTAGAATTGACCCAAAATGGCCAATAAAACTACAGCTTCTAGGTAGTAACCACTCCTCCAGGGACAGGCAGGCTGTTCAGTGTTAACCACTCCCACTGGTGAACACAGAGACTTCCCTTTAGCCCAAGCAACCACTGGCCTTCTAGAAACTTCCAAACAGTTCAGAACAGCACATCTGTAACTGAACTTTCTTAACTTTCAGAAAGTGGGAAAAAAGCAAGATTTTTTTGTTTTTTTTTTCTTTTTGTTGTAGCTTAAAGGTAGCGGGGATACACAAGCAGCAAAATAATCACAACAGTGCAATAAATGACCCCACAATTGAGTGCTAGGCCAAAATCAGGTAAAATGCAGTTTTTAGAGAAAAAAACAATTTTAAATTAAGTGCAACACAGGAAATGCAGTAAACAGGCTCTAGATGCGTTCCAAGTACTGCTACTGTTACAGATATAAACTTTAGCAAGCCGGAAAATGCCAAAAAGTAGGCGGCAAAGCAGTAAAACTTAACAAAAAAATTAACTTTTACCTATATAAACCACCCCATAGTTTTACAACAAAACCTACTGGGTACTAATAAGGTAGTTTATTCAAATGGATGTTTGGTCCTTCTAAAATGTAACGGCAAGCATTACAATTACCACATTTATACATCCTCTTACACTTATTAGTTGAAAAAAACTGAGAGTATAATTTTGGAATTATCTTTCTGTAATAAGACTTTCATATTAATACCATTTTTATAAACAAACGAAGGTGCCTTTCTAACTCTTTATTCCCTTCTAAAATAGTCCATTTTTTTTTATTATAGAGCGTATTGCGTAACTATCAACTGTCATATCTAAATTACAAAATATATCTTTCTCCACTTTTGTATTTTCATAAATTCATTCCTTTTACTTACTAATAAAAGTTTCTCTAAAGCCAAAAATGAAATACTGGCCCAAAAAAGTGCTTTGTTTCATCCAATCCTTGAATAAACTTTTATTAGTAAGAAAAAGCAAATTTATAAAAATACAAAAGAGGAGAAAGATATATTTTGTAATTTAAATATGACAGTTGATAGGTTCATAGGTGTGTACTAGGCTAATGGCCCTGGGGCCTTTAGAAGCCTAGCCAGAGGATTAGCATGGCATCATGCCACCCAACCTTAGTTCCCAGTGCCTCTGTCGAATAGACCCACTGGAGTTATCCCCGGGGTAAATTTTCTATTTCCCATTAACTCATCAAGATTTCTCTTGAAGAGGGTCAGTGAGGTGCTCTGCTTGACATGTATGTGAAGTCTATTCCATTGCATGGGCAGTCTCTGGGTTATGAACCTGTCCCTCCAGTATGTTCTGTTGATTGTGTTAATGAGTTTGAGGTCTCTGGGGCATGTGGTGCGGAGGGATTAGGATTTCTTTAGATGTAGCATTTCTAACAGAGCTGGGTCAGACATGGCTTTGTAAGTCAAGCAGAGATTGCCTCTAAGTAGATGATATGAGACAGAGAATAGTTGGAGTTTTTTGAGTCTGTCCATATAGGACAAGTGTTTAAGGCCTAGGATCCTCTTTGTGAGGTACTTTTGAGGCCTCTCCCACTGTTGCAGGTGTTTAGTGAGGTACATGCCAAATGGGGCATTGTACTCGATGATTGGCCTAATGAGGGAAGAGTAGAGGGAAACAATGACCTCTTTCTTCCTGGATGCAAAACCCTTAGTAATGAGATGTGCCACATAGAAGGACTTTCTGACCACAGTGGCAATGTGGTGATCAAAAGAGAGGTTGCTGTCAACCTGTGTTCCCAGATCTCTTATAACACCTTCTGTGTTCAGTGGACTACCTTTGATGTGGTAATTCATGGGAACTGGGTTTTCCCAAAGGGGACGGCAACATATTTTTTGGCACTGAGCTTAAGGCCATGGTTCTGACACCAGTTGTTGGTCTCAGTGAGGCCATTCTGTAGGATGTCAACATTACTTGGGGAGGTAATAATACCTCCCAATTTGCAATTGTTTGCGAACTTTGTCAGCCAGAGTCCGTTCGTATTGGCCTGGACTTCAAAGAAGTAGATACCAAACAGGAGAAGACCCAGGACTGAACCCTGTGGGACTCCACTCGTGACTAGTCAGCAGTCTGACTTGGAGTCAGCTACTTTCACACTGTGGGTTCTATCTGTGAGCCAGTTTGCAACCCACCTAGTGATATAGGGGTTGATGCCTAGCTTAGTGAGTTCTTCTATGTTTCCTGAGTGGGGAATGGTATCAAAGGCCTTGGCCAGATCAAGGTAGGCTGTATGAATCAACCTTGCCTTCATCCACAGCTCTGGTGACTGACTCAAAGAAGTTGACCAAGTTGAGCAGGCATGATCTACCCTTCACAAAACCAAACTGTGTGGGAGATGTTTGGAGATTCCTTATATCCTTGTTTATTAGGTCCATGATGATGTGTTCCATAGCTTTGCATATCAGACTCATCAGGCTAATGGGGCAATAGTTCCAAGGGTCTGTAGTTGCTCCTCCTTTGTGGAGAGGGATGACTGTAGCAGTGCGCCATTCGGTAGGGGCAAAGCCTGAGGTGAGGCTGTGATTGAACAGGGCACACAGGTGAGGTGCCAGTTCACTCTGTAGTTCAAGAAGAAGACTCTAGGGATCTAAACCTCACTACAACAATAAATAGGACGTGCTGGAGGGATAGATTCCTGTCCCAGAGACTTCCCATGCTTTGGAACAAGATTCCAATCTACATTAGGCAGAGCTCCTCACTAACACCCTTCAAGAGAAACCCTGATGAGTGAATGAGAAACAGAAAGTTTACCCCGGGGATCACTTCAGTGGCTCTGCTGGACAGAGGCACAGGGAACTAATCTAAGGGGGCGACGAAAGTCAATACATTGTGGCTAGGCTTATAAATGCCTTCGGGCAGATAGCCTAGTACCTACCTATGAACCTATAAGACAGCCAGAGATATTGTCATGTCCCATAGAAGCTGTATTCTTGGCCTTGGCAGTGCTGTTTTAACCTGTGCAGCAGTAATACTGGGTGCCTGGCAATCCACTGGTATTGTGTGGGGGGAGAGGGGTAAAGTTGGCACTGAATCTGTTGGCCATTATATTGGCAATATCTGTTGGCTCAGTATAGGAGGTACCATTGTGCAGTAGCTCAGAGCAAACCTGGGTATTGCCATGGAGATTCTTTACATAACTATAGAAGGCCTTGTGGTTGTCTTTGCTATCTCCTGCAATTCTGTTTTCATAGCTAGCTTTAGAGGATTTGATGAGGGATCTCAACTTTTTGTTGAAGCTGATAAGGGAGTTTTTCCAGTCTTGGGACTTCACCTTATTATGCATCAGTTTCCTCTTTCTATTATAGTGTGTTTATGACATGGGACCACCAGATTGGCTTCCTTTTTTTGGAGGACAGCGTCTTGGTTCTGTTGGGTATGGTGAGATCCATGCATTTGTATACATGTTCGTACAGTCCATTGGTGTATGATTCGGCAGTCATGCAATTCTCCATCTGCATGGGTGCTGTAAATTTAGCCACCTCTGTTTTTAGAAGTCCAAAGTTAGCTTTGGAGAAGTTTTTCATGGTGGTTACCTTTGCGGGGGGGGGTGGGGATGGGGGGGTGGGAGGGATGTGGATTTCCAAGGCAATTAGTTTGTGGTCAGATCTAACCAGGGAGGAGTTGACTATTGGTGTAGAGCAACAGTAGCCCATGTTAGTAATGACCAGGTCAAGGATGTTGCTACCTCTAGTGGCGGTAAGAACGAGCTGGTCCAGGGCATTGGAATTAATGAATTCCAAGAAACGTTGGGTAAGTGTATTGGTACATGAGTAGTTTTCCCAGTTAATGGAAGGATAGTTGAAGTCGCCCATTATGAGAGTGTTAGAGTGGACCCTAATATTCACCAGGGTGCTTAGGAACATGGAGTGTGAGTCTTGGGACATGGTTGTGGACCTATAGCAGGCTAAGACCCGAATCGCTGTCTTACCCAATGTTAGCTGCAACTGAAGTATCTCTGATGCATTATGTTGGGCTACCAGTCAGGAGGTGTGCGCATCCTTTATGAATATGGAAACACCACCGCCTTTGGAGGTTCGGTCCAAGTTCTGAGGCCGAAATGTGTGGAATGAGTTATAGCCTAGTAGTGCAGGGGTGCTTTCTTCTGCCTTGAACCAGGTCTCTGTTACAGCACAAATGTTGATGTTCTCCATTTTAAGGAGTGCTTCGAGTGAGTGCATTTTGAGATTTAGAATTCTAGCATTGAGCAGCATGACCCTCAGAGTGTATTTGTTTGTAGCTGTTATGGTGGTAATTTGGACTTTGGAACACCGCCTAAAAAAGGCACTATAGGGGTGGCAAGAGCCTTGGCCAGTATCCGGAAGCCCAGGGCTGATAGAAGCAGACCATCTCTGGCAAAGCATTGAGGTCTGTCAGTCATGTCATCCCAGGTAGACAGATACTGGATCCCCTTAAAATGACATCAGAAACTTAGCCAGTTGTTGAAATCAATCATTTTTTGCTTGTACTGTGGTATCATTCTGGGTGATGGTAGGAGGCTGCTCAGGGCTTGGGTCATACCTGCCTGGGCTACATAATCCGAGCGCTCCTCCATGTCTGTATTCATGTAATCCAGGGAGGTACGTCTCAGGTCATTTGCACTCACATGTACAATGACAGAGTCATATTTGTACCTGTTGTTCAGGGACCAGTGTGCATGCGTTCTGTGACGGATCCTGGCACCTGACAGGAAGCTGACTGTTACTTTCTCCTTATTCAACCTGGTGAGTGGGACATCAGTGTGCCTCACTATCGAGTCACCTATGACTAGTGTGTTGAGTATGCAGTTTTGCCTTAGAGGCTTTGGTTGAGTGGCACACTGTTTAGGAGAGTTTTGCCTTAGGGGCTTTGTGTCTCGTGATTAGTGTTCTGTTGTGGTGGTCGAGTGCATTTCTGCCTTGGAGGTCTCTGGTGTTTGGGTAGATTTTTATTGAGAGTCTCCGTGAAGGTGGGTGTTTGGTTTGTGCTTTTATGTGAAGGCAGTGCTGATGTGTGTTCTGGAGGACTACGTGTTCCATGTGGTGTGGTGCATGTGTTGACCTCCTCTTGACCAGCTATTCCAGACTTGGCTGGGGAGTGTGTGGCTTCCAGTTTGGATATATAAGTGCATCTCTTTCAAGTCTGAGTGTTGGGAGGTAAGAGGAGAGGGTTGGTGTACATGAGGCAGTTGATACATTGCCTCAGGATGCCTAAGTTCACCAGGTTAATAGCAGAAAGCACAGGGAACTGACCTTTAGACATGCCTGGAGGGGTGGGCATTAATAATAAGTACTGAAGCTGTTGCCTTATGCTATACACTCTATAATAAAAATAATTGGACTATTTCAGAAGGGAATAAATAGTTACATAAAATGGCTAGAAAGGCCCCTTGTTTTGTTTATAAAAATGGTACTAATATGAAAGTTTTATTACAGAAAGATAGTACCAAAATTATACTATTAATTATTATATTATCAGTTCTTTAACTAATAAGTGTAAGGGGATGGCTACTGTGGCAATTGTAATGCTTGTCATTACAGTTTTGAAGGATCGTACATCCATTTGGATAAACTACCTTACACCTTATCGGTACCTGGTAGGTTTTGTTGTAAAACTATGGGGGTGGTTTATATAAGTAAATGTTCAGGGTGCAGTGCTTTTTATGTAGGGATGACAACTACAAGAATGAATTAAGGAGCATCTCTATAGTATAAGAATAAAGATAAGAAAAATGCCCTTCATAGGTACTCTATCGAATGTGATTAGTACAAAAAGTTTTTGTTCTCAGTTATAGGGCAGGTGTTAGTTGATTTTAGGGGTGGTAATTTTAATGAATTAGAACATAGAGAGAAACATTATGACAATTAAAATTGGAGGCTGATAAATATCCCTGGTTAAATGACATGATTAATATCAAATGTTTTCTGAAATATAGAAAACCATATATATCAAAATAATAGCAATAATAAGGTGATAGGAAGTATGGTTAAGGTTTTATGTGCAGAAAGGAATTTCTTATATTCTTCTTTTTAATGATTATGTTATTTGTCCTGTGTTTTTTATTGGTCAGGTTGAACATACATTAAGAAGTTATGTACCTACCATAACGTTCCATGTTAGTTGTCTTCTTCTCGCCTTCTTTCTTGCTGGTTGGGTTCGGAGCCGACCCTCGGCTCTGACTCGGCCATTTTCTAAAGCTCGAGAGCTACTTACTGGCTCGAGGCCTCTCTATATCCCACAATGCCTGGCGCTAGACCCCCAGATCTCGTTTGGAAGACCTAACACCATAATAATACAAGAGGACAACTGTCCGAAAAGCAAGACTTCAGCTAGAGGGCTGAAGAAAAAGGTAGAGGACATAAAACGGTAAAGACTCAGCCAGTGACAAGACTCGTAGGAGGACTCTTCTCGGCCCATCTAGGCTAGGGGGATGGAGGGTGGGATGCAAGAAAGAAGGCGAGACGAAGACAACTAACATGGAACGTTATGGTAGGTACATAACTTCTTAATGTTAAGTTGTCTCTCTCGCCTTCATTCTTGCTGGTTGGGACAGCTTCCTTAGCACCTTAGTCCTGGGTGGCTCATCGGAACAGACTCTTGAGCACAGTGGAACCAAAATCAGCTCTGCTCCTAGAGACCAGATCCAATTTATAATGTGAAATGAAGGTATGAGGGGTGGCCCATGTGGCCGCCACACAAATGGCTTCCATAGGTAGCCTTGATTGAAAAGCTACCGACGTAGCTAAAGCCCTAGTAGAGTGGCCTTTAGGTTTAGCAGGGAGTTCTTTATTCCTTTATAACCACCTGGATAAGGTTACTTTAGACACTGGTCGACCCTGCTTACCCTCTGCATAGGACAGGAAGAGTTGGTCTGATTTCCTTATTTGCTCAGTCCTATGCAAATAGAAACGTAATTGCCTATGAACGTCCAGCTGGTGTAACTTGTGTTCAGCTTTGTTGGAATAATTTGGAAAAAAGACTGGCAGATCGATGGATTGATTCAAATTGTTCTCGGAAGGGACCTTAGGAAGGAACGAAGGATTAGTCCTGAGTGAAACTCTATCCTTATGGAAAACTAGATAAGGAGGACAATCACAAAGGGCTTGAAGTTCAGAAATTCTCCTTGCTGAAGTAATAGCCACCAAAAAGAGGGTTTTCCATGTAAGCAATTTCAAGGAACAGGAAGCTGCTGGTTCAAAGGGAGGCAGTATCAAGGAAGCTAGGATCAAATGTAAGTCCCACGGAGGTGGGGGATTTCTCACTGGAGGCCTGAGCAAGATTGTTCCTTTAAGAAAGGCTTTGCAAAGCTTATGGGACATGATGCTGGTTTCTGATAGGCCCGTATGGAAATTACAGATTGCCGCTAATTGAACTCTAATGGTGGCCGATGAGGAGCCCGCTTGAAAAAGTTCTGCTAAGAAGTCCAGAACATTATGGACAGGAGCCGTGAAGGGATCTATATTTATAGCTTCTGTCCAGAAAGAGAAACGTTTACACTTACTAGCATAAGTCTTCCTGGTTGTAGGTTTGTGCGAAGAAAGGATAATCTCACGCACTGAATTGGAAATACTGGGAAGCCTGGCTAAGGTTGGAAGTGGAGCAACCAAGCAGTGAGGCTGAGAGACTGAAGAGACTGATGCAGCCCACCTGACTGATGGATCAGGAGGTCCAGAACTGGGTCCAGATTCCAAGGCTGCTCTAGAAGGTGACGATGCAGGAATGGGAACCAGATTTGTCGAGGCCAGTAGGGGGCAATGAGGATCATCCTGCAACCCAGAATAGTAGCTTTCTGAATTAGTTTGGGAATTAGTGGAAAGGGTGGGAGTGCATACAGAAGTCCCTGGGGCCAATCGTGAACTCGAGCCTCTGGGGGAGTGTCTGGGAAGAGAGTGAAGAAACTGCCGCACTTGCTGTTGAGAGGAGTTGCGAAAAGGTCGGAGCAAGGCTGACCCCATTTGCGGAAGATTCTGTCCGCTACTGTCCGGTTGAGAGACCACTCATGAGGCATGAGAATAGCTCTGCTTAGCCTGTCCGCTATGATGTTGGACTTCCCAGGGATGTGCGTTGCTGTCAGAAACCATTGAGAGGAGATCACCCACTGCCATAGTCTGAGTGCTTCTCGATATAAGGGATATGACTTGGTTCCACCCTGCTTGTTGATATACCACACTACAGACATATTGTATGTCTGAAGTGCAATGGTTCCAGTGGGTAGAGAGTTTTGAAGAGCTTGCAATGCTAAAAGCACCGCCCTCATCTCCAAGATGTTTATGTGCAAGTGGTACTCGTGGGGTTGCCAGGTGCCCTGGACAGTCCTGTCCTGAAAATGCCCCCCCCACCCGATCAGGGAGGCATCCGTGGTCACCGTGGCCACTGGAGGATGAAGGACAAATGGTCTGCCCTGGGGTACTGATGGAGAGACCATCCACCAAGCCAAGTGGTCTTTGCATAACTGTGTGATTATTATCTTGTGAGACAAAGGAAATTGTTGAAAGGACCATTGGGTGAAAAGCATCCACTGGAGAATCCTCATGTGAAAATGAGCCAGGGGAACTAATATGATCGCTGCTGCCATGAGACCTAAGGTTTTTAGGAGGAATCTGGCCTGAATCTTTCTGCATCCTAATAATACCTGTACATGTCAGCGAATGTCTGCCACTCTATCTACTGGAAGTCTTGCGGACAGATCTTTCATATTTAATCTTGTGCCTATAAAGGTTAAAGACTGACTAGGCAACAATGCAGACATTTTGAAATTTATTGAGATACCTAGGTTGGAGCATGTTTGGATGGTATAATCCCTGGCTCTCAGCAATTGATGTCTGGTGGTAGCAGTAAGGAGCCAGTCATCTAGATATGGAAACACCTGGAATCCTTGCCGTCTCAGGTGAGCGGTAACCACTGCCATGCATTTGGTGAACACCCTGGGGGGGGTGGTGAGACCAAAGGGCAGGGCTCTGAACTGGTAATGACTGGTTCCCAGCCGGAAGCGGAGAAACCTTCTGGAATGCCTGTCCATTTTGATGTGGTAGTACGCATCCTGAAGATCTATGGAGCACATCCAATTGTCCTGACCCAAAAAGGGTAGAATGGACTGAAGCGTGACCATCCGGAACTTCGTTCTTTGAACAGACTTGTTTAGTCTGCTGAGATCCAAAATGGGTCTCCAGTCCCCTGTCTTTTTTGGTACCAAAAAGAACTTTAAGTAAATTCCAGATCCTTGCTGGTCTGCTGGGACTTGTTGGATGGCCCGTTTTTTTAGCAGTCTTGAAATTTCTTGTACTGCCTGTTCCCTTAAACAACCCCATCCCAGATGTTCCACCCAGTCTGATTTTAAGGGAGTGTGGACAAACGGGATTTTGTAACCTCCGGATATGATAGACTGTACCCATCTGTCTCGAGAAATGAGACGCCAGGCTTCTGGGTACAGAGACAACCTTCCCCTGACTGCTTCCGAAGGCAGACAGCTGGGCAGCCCCTCAGGGGTGCTGGAAGGGCTTATCAGAGAAAGATTCTATGCTGCCCTGATTCTGCGGACCCCCTCTGCCCCGCGGGCAGCATCTATTGTTGTTCCCTCCTCTGCCTCTGGAGGGAAACTCACCACGTGTGTCAGGCAGGCTCCCTGGGGTTTCCGGAACCACATCTTCCCACTCTTCTGACCCTTAGGGTATGGTCTAGAGGGAGTGGAAAAATGGACTCCCACGGCAGAGAGAGACTTGCCTTCCTGCTCACACCTGGTAAGTGTATCTTTCACCTGAGGTCCAAACAGAGCAGAACCATCTAAAGGGGTGTTGGTGAAAGACGCCTTTGAAGGGATCAGCGAAGTTACATAACTGCATCCAGGCATGTCTTCTCAAAGCCACGCCTGTGCCTGCGGCTCTACTCGCCCCATCAACCGCATACGAAATGAGCCACATGGAGGAGTTAATGATAGAATTAAGAGTCGCCAGCTGGGAGTTTATCTTGTCTTGAGCCCCCGCAGCTGATGGATCTTGCAGGGTATCTCCTAGCTCCTTGAGGAGATCCCTCTGAAGATGGGTGAAGTGGCACAAATAATTCAGCGACCGCATAGAAAAGGTCGCTGAGGAAAACATCTGCTTCCCATATCTATCCATCATCCTAGACTCTTTATTAGGGGGATGGACAGGTACAGAAGTGTCAGCCAACTCCTTTTTCGTGGCAGCTGCTACCACCATGGCATCAACGGGGACACCCTTTGTCAGAAACTGTTTATCTTGAGGGGCCATAATAAACTTAGTGGGCCTGCGGGGGGTTAGTTCCAGTGTGTCCAGAGCTGACCACGCCTTCCGAGCCACCACTTCCATTAATGGATCGAAAGGTGGAGACACCCAGGAGGTGGAGGGGCGAGAACCAAATGCATCCAAGTATACTGACTCATCCTCAGAAAGGTTAAGGGCAGACCAGTTCCCCCTCTGCTTAAGGATCTCAAGGATGTCTGAGAAAGAGACATCTTCAGAGGGAGATCTTGGGGACCCCTCCGAATCCTCCAAGTCAGTATCTGACGTGACCGACTCTGGGGAGTCAACATGTTTCCTCTTACATTTCCTCTTTTGAGGGGGCTCCTCTGAAATCTTAGGGAAGGCCTCGGAAGAGGAAGATACACCCAGTGGGGTGACCTGGAGCATTTGATCCCCTCGCTTGGGGTCTGGAGGAGGGGCAGAGACCGAAGCAGGCACCCTGGGGGGAGGAGCTGAAGGGGCTGATCGAGGTGCAGACTCAGAAGTCAACATGCTCCTCATGACCCCGAAGGCGCCCCTGTCCGGCAGAGAAGAGGGCCCCCACTCCGAGGAGATGGGAATCCTCTCCGGCACTGAAAGGGACGGCTCTGAGGCCGATGTAGGAGCTGAGCTTACCTGTGCCGAGGCTCCAAGAGGGAGAACGGGGTCGGACAAGGGTCCGATGCCACTCGGCCCCCGGAGCCGACGAGGGAGTTTCGGTGCCCAGATCCCTCCAAGGACGGAACCATTGAAGAAATTGGAGCCAACGAAGGAGCCGAAAGGGGAAGCATTGGTGCCATTTCCAGGATCCGAGCCCAAACAAGCTCCGGCTCCAAACTGACAGGAGAAGTCGGAGGAGGAACTACTTCAGAAAAAGGAGCAGCCACAGCCTGATGAGGAGGGCTAGTTAACATTTTAGCCAGGGCCTGCGATTTGAGGAGTCCACTAACCACTCTCTCCAAGTCATGATCAGACAACCTCGAGGACCGAGAAGAATGGGACCTATGGCTCCATTCAGACTGTAGCAAAGGTGATCCCGGAGCCGAGCAAATCAACTCCAGGTATGGCGACCTGGATCACTTACGGCTCCCTGATGGTTCTGACACCAAGGTTGGAGCCGAGAGAGATTTTGATACTTCGGTTCTGGCCAGAACCGAAATTGAAGCAGATGCTCTACCTGGCGACGGCTCCATACGGGGAGCCGACGGCTTGGTGGGCTTAGGGGTTTTCGCTGGCTGAGACTTTGCCGGAGACCCCTCGGGTTTTAGTAACCCCCTGAGAATTAACTTGTTCCTACGCTCCTGCAGGACTCTCGGACTAAAGGCATGACATACCAAGCAAGAGTCCTGCAGGTGTAGGGCACCCAAACAATAAACACAAGAAGTGTGACCATCTGTCAGAAACATTTTCTGACAGCACGAGTCACACTTCTTGAACCCTGATACCTTGGTATCCTTTGACATGTTATAGAAAAAAGGAATACCGATGGATAAATTTTAGACTAGTGCAAAAAAACACACACACTCACACACACACACACACACACACACACTAGTCCTACACCTTCACACAAAAAATTTAAGGTAACTATACTAACAAAACTAAGAGACTATGATCTTAGACTACAAAGGCTAAACACTACTTCCTACTGAAACAATATAAAAGGGAAGGGGATAGCCTCTAACTTAAATGGCCTACTTAGGGAGATGGGGGGGGGGGCTCTCTAAGTAAAAACGAGTTTCCCAAGGGTCAGAAAACACAGGGAAAACTAAGACTAATCTACCATACTACTCTGATTTAACAAAAAATTTGAAAAATATACACTAAAAGTTTAACTACTAAAAATACAAAAGATTAATACGACCTGAGCCAGTGAAACGCAACCTTGTAGCTGAAGCGGCAAATGAGATCTGGGGGTCTAGCACCAGGCATTGTGGGATATAGGGAGGCCTCGAGCCAGTAAGTAGCTCTTGAGCTTTAGAAAATGGCCGAGTTGGAGCCGAGGGTCGGCTCCGAACCCAACCAGCAAGAATGAAGGCGAGAGAGTCAACTTAACATTGATTGTTACCTTTGTGGAAGTTGTTCTGATGAAGTCAGGTTGATGAAAGTGTGAAATAAAGTTTTGGTGGGCTCAAGACATTTATTTGGCTCCTTGTTGGCAGCTACTGAGTGGTTTTTAGTTAGATTTGTCTATTTTTAAGACACTGTCAAGTCCTGTGATTTTTTTTTTGGTATGTAAGTCATGAATTTTGCTAATTGACGAAACACTGTTACTAGAATCAGAAATATCTTTCAATTTTAACGAAGAGATGCCAAACCCTAAGATACTTCATCCTAAGAGTTATTATTACCCACCTGGTTTATTAAATACACAAAATTACTGCACTAGCTTTTGTTGGTTTGACAAACATGTAATATTAAAATAAGATAACTTGCTGTAGTGGGCCTGCCCAGGATTGGTTGCCCCATTGAATGTAGGCTTTGCTGGTGCCTAAAGCCAGCTATGAAGGCAAATATAAAAAGCATGAAAAAGTACGGCTGTGTAAGTTGAACTTACCATAACAGTAGATGTTTGAATAATCACTGCTGCAGTAGCCTTAGCTATATGAAGTTATATCCTGCAGTAATGTAGCTAGGGTGGGGCGAGTAAGTGCTAGGGGCCGAGACCTGCTGATCCAGATTATTTGGTAATGCAATACTATCCTTTGAAAGCTGATATTCCATTTGCAGTCAAACCTGGGATCTGTAGCAGTCCTTGTGTGGTCTAAACTGTAGCAACTGCTTGCTACATTGTAGCAAGTAGTTTACTACAGTTTAAAAGTAAAAAAAAAAAAAAAACTTTTTGTTTTAACTAAATCATGAGCACTGTAGTGCTCCATGCAGGCAGAGTATAAACTGTAACAATTCTTTGCTATGTTTGTAGCAAGAAGTTTGCTACAGTTTAAAAAGGAGAATTTTTTTTAAACTAAAGCAGAAGCACTGTAGCTTTCCATGCAAGCAGTGTTTACAGAGGGTTGAGGGCATGGGACAGAAATAGGACCTGAATGCCTGGGGCAGGAGGGAGGAGGATGTGTCATGCATCATGCCAACTGGTTGGTGTGTCAACAGACGGACTGTCCTTTTTTTTTTTTTTTGCTCGTTGGTGGAAGACCTGGTGGGGGTCATAAATTTAACTGTAATAAGATGATCACTTACGATGTATGGCTTGTATTCTCACAATTACATTTTTTTAATTGCTCTTCACTTGAAGAGCAGAAGGGGTGGGTGCTGGTTCACAGTACTGGCCCAGGGCACTGGATGAACCAGCTATGCTTCTGATATCCTGCCAAGGATATAACAGCTGGACAGCTTACACAGCTTCAGGACACCTTCCACATGCCAAAACTGTCAAGCAGATCAAGCTGAGCTGACTAAAAGACAAGTTTAGGTGCAAAGTCCTTCTGAGCTTTCCTGCCAACACAGAAAGGGAAGCTCAGCCTTGAAAGGACAATGATAGGAAGAACAAAAAATAAATGTCCACACCCTGGCATAAAAAATACCATAAAACAAGGGTGATTGAGGGGGGAGTGGCTACTGCAGCAGTGATCATTCAAACATCTACTGTTATTGTAAGTTCATCTACTCAACTGTACTATTTTCATCATATTGATCACTGCTGCAGTAGCCCTAGCTACATTAGGGTTGTTGAAGGAGAAGATTCTATAAGTCCCTGGAGAATGGGCCTAGCAAAGCTTGATCTGGGTCTCAAGAGAGAATCAAGCTTACAGTGCTTTGTAAAAGTATGTACAGGAGACCAAGTAGTGCTTCTGAAATACTTCTAGAATCCAGAGCTTTCCAAAATGGCCATAGATGAAGCCAAGGCCCTGGTACAGTGGGCCTTGACCCTTTCTTGAATAGTTTTGTTATACTGAGTATAACAAAAGGTAATCACTTTAGACACCCATTTGGAAATAGTCTTTTTGACACAGGTTGTCCCTTCTTACCTTCACAAGAAATGAAAAATTGATTTGAAGACTTGAAAGATTTAATTCTCTCAAAATAGTGCCAAAGTTTTCTGTGAACATCTAAGGTGTAGAAGATCTTTTCTCCCTCATTTTTAGGTTCAGGAAAGAAAAAGGGAGATGGATATTTTGGCTTAAAGTAAACTTAGATACCACTTTAGGTACAAAAGAAGGATTAGTTCTCAAAAAAGACTATCCCTATGGAAAATCAGATAGAGTTTACTCACCATAAAAGCTTGCAACTCAGATACCCTTCTTGCAGAGGTCATACCAATCAGTAAAATTGTTTTCCATGTTAAGAACCAAGGAAGATCCACTGTCTTTTTTTTGGAGGTCTCTTATGCAAAACCCCTTTTAAGAATATTTTGACATGAGACTGCCTTGAAAGAGGAAGAGTCATGGGCAAACTAGCTGAAATGGCTCATAAGTGAACCTTGACAGAGGAATAAGAAAGGCCATAAGATAGTAACCAACACAAATATTGTAAAATAAAAGAACAACTAGCCCATAATGGGTGCTGGTTATGTTGTTGGCACTAACCAGAAAACCTTTTCCATTTGCTAATATATGATTTTTTTAGTAGCAGGCTTACTTGCCTCCATTAGTACCAACTGCAAGTCTTCAGTAAACAAGTGCATAAAATGAATTAAGACCCTACTTATCCAGGTAGTCAGTTAAAAATGACTGATGGCAGGGTGTAGCAAACACCCCTGTTCTTGTGTGAGTGCATACTCTCTGTGAGGAAGTTTATGGTACATACCCCTGGCCATTTGTAAAAGAAGGGAGAATCATGGTTGCTTAGGCCAGAAGGGAGTCTCCAGAATGATCTTGGTGGATTCCTTCTGAATCTTCAGAAATACCCTAGATGTTAGTGGAGAGGGTGGAAAAGCATACAGGCAAATGCATATTCCAAGGAAAAGAAAATGCATCTATCTTGCAGGCCTTCTTGCATGGTGTCCTGGAACAGAATCTTGTCAGCTGATTGTTCAGAGAGGAGGCAAAGAACTCTGCTCAGGGAACTCCCCACAGATAGATCAAATCCTGCAAGATATCATGATCTAGTTTCCATTCATGAGGGTCTGTCCTGGTCCTGCTTAGCTTGTCTGCCACACAGTTTTGTTCTGACAGAATGCAAAACACCTAAAGAGTGACATTCTGCTGTGAAGCTATATCCAAAGCTAAAATTACTAGTTAGCAAAGGAGGTATGATCTGGTTCCCTTTTGCTTGTTGATGTATCACATGATTGTAGTGTTGTCCATAACCAATTTAACAGGTTTTGAGATCAAAGATGGTTCAGAGAGTTGAGTTCCTCGGTCAGGGCTAGCATCTCCTTGATATTTATGTACTTCTGCCTAATCTTGGTGTCCAACAACCCTTTCAGGTTTATCCCTCTTGAAACTAACCCTAAGCAAAATCCAAATTGTCTGTGGTGACTGACTGCTTTGGAACAGGGAGGGAGAAGGGGTGACCTGCATTTAAGAATACTGTTGCCTCTGCCAAAAGATTTCTCTTCTGACAAACCACAGCACTGGGATTTGAAAAGATAAAGAGTGTTGATGCTGGGATCCAAGAGATTTCAGATACCACTGTATCTTTTTCATATGGAATCTTGCCAGGGGTATCATGAGAATCATACATGCCATGAGACCCAGAATCCTTAGATATTCCCTCACAGTGACTGAAATCTGATAGGAAAACTTTAGAATTAGATTTAAATAAAGATCTGTTTTCTTTTCCTTTTGAATAAAAGCTCTTTGAACTGAGGTGTATAGTTGACATCCCTGGAACACAATCTTGTGTGAAGGAGTCAAGAAAGACTTTTGAATTTTTTCTTGAAATCCTAGCTTCTGTAGGAGAGCTCTCACCCTAGAGAGATTTCTGACACTTTAAAAAAGACTCAGAAAAGATAACAAAGCCATCTTAATATGGAAAAGTGTGGATACCCTGCAGCCTGCAATGGGTTATAACTGGAGCTAAGCACTTTGCTAACACGCTTGGTGCAGTGGATAGTCCAAAGACTAAGGCAAGAAACTGATAATATGATCCAGACACACAAACACTTAAGAAATGTCTGAAATCTGGATGAACAGGGATGTGATAATAAATATCTTTTTAAGTCTAGTGTAACCGGGAAACATGAAAGTCGAAGAAGAGGTAATAGGCTGTGAACTGATATCATTTTGAATTTGGGCTTTATCACAAACAGGTTTAGGAAAGAAATATCCGGAATTGGTTTCCAAGCATTTTCTTTCTTTGGCACCAGGAACATCCTTGAATAAAAACCCTTCCCCACCTGGGAAGGAGGAACTGGTTCTATCACTGCTTAGAAGGGCATGTGATGAAGAACAAGAGGAAGCAAAAGAGGTAGACTTGGAGGATGAGGAATGACACCCTGGAAATAAGAAATTTCCTCCTAGTGCTATCTAAAACCTTGATGAATGATTTTCAGAACCCATTTGTCTGAAACAATCTGTTGCCAAAGAGAAAAAACGAGATTAATCCTTTCTGGAGGTAAAAGGGGCCAGGGTCGGACAGGGTCACAAGGTCTCTTGAATAGTTATTTAGACTTTTTGGATTGTTCTTTGTTTTGAGAGGTGTGAGACTTCTTTTTGGAAGCTCTTCGCCATTTCTTCTTAAATGTCTGTTTACCTGAATTTTATAGAGGCTGTTTACTCTGTTTTTTGCCAGAACTGGATGAGGAGTTAGAAAATCCCTTGGACTATTTGGAAAAGGAGAGCTGAAAAATCTTGAGATACCCTGGATTAGTTTGACTATTTATTTCATCATACTTTTTGATCACCTCTACAGCAAAGGAGCTAAACACTAAATCCCTATTCAAGGGAGAATTTAAAATCTCATTTTTAGCATCATCTGGGAGATTCCAAGAAGTCAGACAGGCAAACCTCCTCAAAACAGTACCAATGGCCATAGCCCTGAAAGTAGTATCAACAGAGTCATACACACAATGCAGACAAAGAGTAATGACTTGTACAATAGAAGAAACTAAGTTATTTAAAACAGATCTTTTTTTGTCACAAGAAGAAACCACAGATAAAACACTCCTCATAATTTCAGTTTGTTACAAAAAGAAGTTATGTACCTACCATAATGTTCCATGTTAGTTGTCTTCATCTCGCCTTCTTTCTTGCTTGTTGGGATCAGAGCCAACCCTCGGCTCCGACTTGGCCATCTGCTATAGCTCAAGAGCTGTTTACAGGCTCGAGGCTACCCTTTATCCCATGATGCCTAGTGCTAGCTACCCAGATCTCGTTTGTAATAGCTAACCCCAGACATAGCAAGAATAATCTGACCAAACTAACAGGTTGGGCATATCTGTTATACTCTCTAAGTCAGTAGAGGAAACAAACCAGAAAATACTCAGCCGGTGAAACCTAAACTCCTCTCAGTCCAATATGACAGGGGAATGGAGGGGGGACGCAAGAAAGAAGGCGAGATGAAGACAACTAACATGGAACATTATGGTAGGTACATAACTTCTTTATGTTAAGTTGTCTATCTCGCCTTTGTTTCTTGCTTGTTGGGCCAGCGTCCCTAGCACCTATGATCCTGGGTGGCTCATTGGAATAGACTCTTCAGAACAGTGGAACCAAAGTTAGCTCTATTCCTGGAGGCCATGTCTAACTTGTAATGAGAAATAAAGGTATGAGGATTTGCCCATGTGGCCGCGGCTCAAATAGAGTCCATGGGCAACCTAGACTGGAAGGCTACAGAAGTGGCCAAAGCCCTAGTAGAATGGCCTTTCGGTTTGGCAGCCAATTCTTTGTTTCTTAGTTGATAAATGAAGGTGATAATGTGAGACATCCACCTAGACAGGGTCACTTTGGAAACTGGGAGACCTTGTTTGCCCCTAGCATAGGAAAGGAAGAGTTGGTCCGACTTCCTTACATCCTTAGTTATATGCAGGAGAAAACACAGTTGTCTATGAACATCCAAAAGGTGTAACTTGTATTCTGCCTTGTTGATGTAGTTGGGGAAGAACACTGGAAGGTCTATGGATTGTTTTAAATTATTTTCTGAGCACACTTTAGGAAGGAAGGATGGATTAGTTCTCAGCACTACCCTATCCTTGTGAAAGACTAAGTACGGAGAATGAACGCTTAGTGCTTGAAGTTCCGATACACGTTTGGCTGAGGTAATAGCTATCAGAAAGAGAGTTTTCCAAGATAGAAACTTAAGGGAGCAAGAAGCTGCCAGTTCAAAAGGGGGCATAATTAAGGAGGTTAGTACCAAATTAAGGTCCCAAGGAGGAGTGGGATCTCTCACTGGGGGCCTAAGGAGAGTAGTCCCTCTAAGAAAGGCTTTACACAGCTTATGAGACATGATATTTAGATTAGAAAGGCCAACATGATAGTTAGATATGGCCGCCAGTTGAACCCTGGTTGTGGCAGAAGCGGACCCAGAATGAAAAAGCTCAGTTAGGAATTCTAAGATCTCGTGAACTGGGGCTGAAAAAGGATCTATATTCCTAGCCTCAGCCCAATAAGAGAAACATTTCCATTTTCTAGCATATGTCTTCCTAGTAGCCGATTTGTGAGAGGATACAATAATTTCACGCACAGCGGGGGAAATGCTGGGAAGCCTGGCTAGGGTTGGAAAGGGATCAACCAAGCTGTGAGGTGGAGAGTCTGGAGGGATTGATGCAGCTCTCCTGATTGATGAATCAGCAGGTCTGGAATAGGATCCAGGGCTGCTCGAGGAGGTAACAGTGCAGGAATGGAAACCAAATCTGTTGAGGCCAGTAAGGAGCAATGAGGATCATTTTGCAACCCAACAATATCACTTTCTGTATGAGTTTGGGTATAAGAGGAAAGGGCAGGAAGGCATAGAGAAGTCCCTGAGGCCAATCGTGGACTAGAGTATCTCTGGGAGGATGACCGGGAAGCAATAGAAGGGAGAAATAGTTGCTGCATTTGGTGTTGAAGGGGATGCAAACAGATTGTAGCAAGGCTGTCCCCATTTGCGGAAGATGAGATCCGCAACTACCTGATTCAGAGACCACTCGTGAGGCATGAGAATAGCTCTGCTGAGCCTGTCCATTATGACGTTGGACTTCCCAGGAATGTACGTTACAATTAGAAATTGTTGGGAGGAAATCGCCCACTGCCTGAGTCTGAGTGCTTCTCGACATACGAGGTAGGAACTGGTTCCGCCCTGCTTGTTGATGTACCACACTACTGACATGTTGTCCGTCTGAATTGCAAAAGTCCCAGGAGGAAGTGCTTGCAACGCTAGTAGCAAGGCTCTCATCTCCAAGACATTTATGTGCAGATGGTACTCGTGAGGTTGCCATATGCCTTGGACTGTCCTGCCCTGATAATGCCCCCCCACCCCATCAGTGAGGCGTCCGTGGTCACTGTGGCAACTGGAGGGGGTTGGATGAATGGTCTGCCCTGAGACACTAGCGGGGAGACCATCCACCAGGAAAGGTGTTTTTTGCAAGTTTCTGTAATTTCTGTAATTATGATCATGTGAGACATGGGGAGCTGTTGAAAGGACCACTGTGCGAAGAGAAGCCACTGAAGGATTCTCATGTGAAAGTGGGCTAGTGGTATCAGAAGAATTGCCACTGCCATAGAACCCAGAGTTTGAAGGACCAACCGGACTTGTACCTTTTTGCATTGCATGAGGATATGAACTTGCTGCCGAATCGTGGCCACCCTGTCCGGCGGTAGTCTTGCAGTAATCTTACTTTTTGTATCTAGATCTGCTCCTATATAGGTAATAGATTGACAGGGCAACAAGGCAGATTTTTTGAAGTTTATGGTAATGCCTAACTGGGCACAGATTGCGATTGTATAGTCCCTGGCTTGAAGAAGTTGATGCCTGGTAGTAGCAGTAAGGAGCCAGTCATCTAGATAAGGAAACAACTGGAATCCTTGACGTCTCAGGTGAGCTGTGACCACTGCCATACATTTGGTGAACACCCTGGGGGCTGTGGTGAGACCAAAGGGCAGAGCTCTGAACTGATAATGACTGGCTCCCAGCCAGAAGTGAAGGAATCTCCTGGAGTGCCTGTCCATCTTGATGTGATAGTACGCATCCTGGAGATCTATTGAGCACATCCAATTGTCCTGACCCAAAAAGGGTAGAATGGACTGAAGTGTGACCATCCAAAACCTTGTTCTTTGAACAGACTTGTTTAGTCTGCTGAGATCCAAAACTGATCTCCAGTTCCCTATCTTTTTTGGTACCAAAAAGAACCTTGAGTAAGTTCCGGATCCGAGTTGGTCTGCTGGGACTTCCTGGATGACTCTTTTTTCTAGCAGTCTTGAAATTTCTATGACTGCTTGGGCCCTCAGACTGGGTGGAACATCTGGGGGGGATTTGCTTGATGATAGGGGAGATTGGAAGAAGGGAATTACATAGCCTCTGGATATGACTGAGTGTACCCATTTGCTCGTGTAATGTCTTGCCAGGCTTTTGGGTACAGTGAAAATCTTCACCCGACTGCCTCCAGAGGCGGGCAGTCGGGCAAACCTTCAGGGATGCTGGAAGAGCTTGTCAGAGAACAATTCTCTGCTGCCCTGGTTCTGTGGCCCCCCCTCTGCTTTGAGGGCGGCGTCTGTTGTTGTTATTCCCGCCTCTGCTCCTGGAGGAAAAGACACTACGTGTATCAGGCGAGGCTTCCTGGGATTTCCGAAACCACATTTTTCCACTCTTCTGACCTTTGGGATATGGTCTGGAAGGAGTGGAAAAATGGACTCCCACGGCAGAGAGAGTCTTGCCTTCCTGTTCACACCTAGTGAGAGTGTTTTTCACCTGTGGTCCAAAGAGAAATGAACCGTCAAAGGGGGTGTTGGTGAATGACGCTCTAAAGAGCTCCGCAAAATTACACAGCTGCATCCATGTGTGTCTCCTAAGGGCCACGCCTCTGCCTGCGGCTCTACTCACACCATCGGCTGTATAGGAAATGACCCTCATGGAGGAGTTAACCACTGAATTAAGGGTCGCCAGCTGAGAGGCTACTTTAGCTTGTACCTCTTCAGCTGATGGATCCTGGAGGGTATCTCCAAGCCCTTTTAGGAGATCCCTCTGAAGCCTGGTAAAATGGCATAAGTAATTCAGTGACCTCATGGAGAAGGTCGCTGAAGCAAACATTCACTTCCCATATCTGTCCATAGTCCTAGACTCCTTGTTAGGAGGATGGACAGAGGAAGAAGTTTCTGCTAATTCCTTTTTAGTGGCTGCTGCTACTACCATGGCATCCACGGGAACACCCTTGGTAAGGAACTGTTTGTCAGGGGGTGCAGTAATAAACTTGCTGGGCCTCCTCGGTGTTGGTTCCACTGTATCCGGGGCTGACCAAGCCCTTCAAGCCACCATAGACATTCGTGGATCAAAGGGCGGAGACACCCAGGACGTGGAAGGGCAGGAACCAAACGCATCCAGGAATATGGATTTGTCCTCAGTAGGGGCTAGGGCAGTCCAGTTCCCCCTCTGCCTAAGCATTTCTAGGATGTCCGAAAAGGAAACATCTTCAGAGGGGGATCTCGGGGACCCTTCCAATTCATCCAAATCCGTATCCGAAGTGACAGACTCAGGGGAGTCAATGTGCTTCCTCTTCTGAGGGGTCTCCTCTCAATGATCAGGGGAGGCCTCAGAAAAGGAGGAGGAAACACCCAATGAGGTGCTCTGGAGCATCGGTTCCCCATGCTTGGGGTCTGGAGGAGGGACAGAGGTTGATGCAGGCACTACAAGGGACGGAGTCAGTGGGGTCGAACGTGGTGCTGACTCATGGGCCAGTACACTCCTCATGACATCGAAGGCATTCCTGCCATGATGCAAAGAAGGATCTGGTTCCGAGGAAACCGGAATCCTCCTCCGCACCGAGGGGGACGGCTCCTAGGCCAATGTAGGAGCCGAGCTCACCTGCGCCGAAGCTCCGAGAGGGAGAACGGGGTCGGACAAGGGTCCGATGCCACTCGCCCCCTCAAAGCCGATGAGGGAGTCTCGGCACCCAGATCCCTCGACAGAAGGTACCATCAAGGGGATGGGAGCCGATGACGGAACCGAAGGGGAAATCGTTATCGGTGCTGACGGTTCCACGATTCGAACCCCAACAAACTCTGGCTCCGAGCTCAGAGGAGTCAGAGGAGGAATATCGATGGAAGCTGATGGAGCCGACACCTGTTGAGGAGGGCTGGATAACATTTTGGCCAGTGCCTGCGATTTCAACAACCTACTGACCACTCTCTCCACATCGTGGTCCGAGAGTCTAGAGGACTGAGAGGAGTGGTAGGATCTATGACTGCGGTCACTCTGCAACAGGGTAGACCGAGGGGCCGAATGTATCAACTCTAGAGACGGTGACCTTGGTCTCTTGTGGGTCTGAGACGGCTTCGAAGATGCTGGTGGAGCCGACTGTGAAGCAGCCTCCTCAGTTCCAGCCGGAACCGAGGTAGTCGGTAATGTTTGGGCCAATGACAGCTCCGAGCTGGGAGCCGACGATTTGGTCGGTTTAGGAGATTTCACCGGCTGAGTCTTGGCTTAAGGAGACCCCTTAATATCAGCTTATTTTTGCGCTCCTGCAGAACCCTTGGGCTGAATGCGTGGCATACAGAACAAGAGTCCTGCAGGTGCACTGTGCCTAAGCAATAGATGCAAGAAGTGTGCCCATCTGTCAGAGACAATTTCTGACAGCATGAGTCACATGTTTTGAATCCAGACACTTTGGATTCTTTAGACATATCTAGTCCTACACAGAAGTCTTTGGCCAAAGGCCCAACAACAAAACAACTACAACACTAATCTACTAAAAACGCAATAACTACAGTAAAGAAGTTTTTTTTTTTTTTTTTTTTTTTTTTTAATAGGAAGCCTCTAACTTAAACGGCTACCTATGAAGTAAAAGAGAGACAAAACTAAATAGAAAACACTACAATAAGAAGAGATAGGAAAGGGGAAGGGGGGATGGGAAGAACTCTCTAACTTAAACGAGTTCTAAGGGAAAATACAATAACACTAAAAACTACAACAAGCTAGTTAATAATAAAAGTTGAAAGACTAAACTATCAAAAAATAACCCTTAATTCACTAGAAAAAGTATTAAACTAACTTACAAAAGCCTGAGCCAGTAAGAACGAACCTAGCAGCTGAAGCGGCAAATGAGATCTGGGTAGCTAGCGCTAGGCATCATGGGATAAGGGGTAGCCTCGAGCCAGTAAACAGCTCTCGAGCTATAGAAGATGGTCGAGTCAGAGCCGAGGGTCAGCTCCGATCCCAACAAGCAAGAAACGAAGGCAAGATAGACAACTTAACATCAAACCTTAACATATGAGCCTGACAGTTCAAAATTCTGCTAATCAAAGTTACAGACGTATACACTTTTTCCCATACCTATCAATAGTTTTCCCACCCTTAAACTAAAGCTATAGCTGCTAGGTTAGGTTTGGGAATAGTGTATAACATGTAAAAGGCTAGCAATAAGGAGAGATTGGGATTTTGGATGCAGACTCTTAAGGAGAACAGCCAAACACATACAGAGTATTATATTCATAAAATAGCAGGGAGTATTCTAAGAACTAAACCAGCACGAGATTACCGATAGGGATGACCATGGTCAGGGATATGGATAATAGGCAAGGGGGGGGGGCTGGAATTTATTGGAGAAAACTGGCAAAGTAACCAAGGTATTGGGAGCAAGTAACTAAAAAAGGGAAGGTAATAGAATGGGAGGAGGCCAATAATTTATTTGGACTGCAGGTTAGAGATTGCCTTCCCTATCAAGGATTGATATCAGAGTATAGGCAAAGAGAAAGAAATAGGGTCTCCTAAATGAAAGACCAGCAATGGTAGAGTTTTTTAATAGAATCTAGAACAGAAGCTGTTGTTAAAAAAGGAATAATTAGTAAAGCTTATAAAATACTGCATGATAATTATAAGAATCAATCAGAGGAGCTTAGAAAGGATTGGGAAGATAGATTGGATAAGCAATTCACAAAGAGACAATGGGGGATACATGTATATATCCCAAATATCCAACAATGTTTAGAAGATTTAGGATCTTTGCCTGGAAGTGTTTACATAGGTATTTGTATACCCCAAATACACTCCAAAGAATTTTTCCTCAGGTGGATACCAAATGTTGGAGGTGTGACAGGCAAGAAAGAGGTAGCTGGGAACATATATTTTGGGAGTGTAATGGGCTGGCAGACTTAAGGGATTCCCTGTAGACTACTCTGTCGGAGATGCTGGGTGAGTGGATTGGACTGACTGGGGAGATGATTTTTTTGAGTTATTCTATAGAATCGGAATTGCCAGGACATAATGAAGCCTTGCTAAGCCTAATTATGGTGGCTGCCAAAAAAGCAATTACTAGAAAATGGAAATCAAAGTCTAGACCAACTTTACTAGAAGTAGTGGACATAGTAACAGAGATAAAACAACTGGAATTGGGATCTTTAGAAAAGGGAAGGCACAAACTACACAGGAAAAAAATGGGAATTGTGGGAAAAGTATATGCGGTGCAGGAATGAGGTTTAAGAGGCAGGATTTGAATGAGCCATATAATGCTTAACTGACAATGACTGGATGGTTTATAAATGATTTATAATGTTTGCAACTACAGTTGTTTCAGTGGTGCCTGTGATGTAAACTGTTTGCAACTAAAGTGGTATCATTTTGTATGTTTTTCATTTATATAAATGTAAGATTAATTTGTCATATGTGAAAATTTAATAAAGATGTTTGGGGAAAAAATGTAAAAGACTAAGGAACTTTATGCATTCTATCTGCCTATTTAGGGTCAGCTGGCTGACTATCGGGAAAATTGCAGGCAGAAACAGACACATCCTCTAAAGCAGACATACAGGAGGATTAGGTGTAGGTTCTGGAAAATCCTACTGTAACAACTTATATTATTTACTAAGGGAGTGAAAAACTTCTGTATTCTCCCACTGAAAACATTGGCACATGTTACCAATAGTCTCAGAGAAAAAGACACCCCCCCCCCCAAGGAAGAATCAGAATCTGAGCTCTCCTCTGAGTCTGAATCAGGAATTTGAGGGGAAAAAATGTATCCAGGCCTGCATATTCTTGTTCAGTTTCAGAATGTTAAATATTTTCAGGAAAAGAGGAGCCTCTCTTTCTTTTACCAGAAACTACTTTTCAAGAAGGATCAGTAGCCTGAATTAAATCCTAAGCCACACCTAGTAAACTTTTATCCAACAGAATCTGAGGAGGAGAGGATACATACATAGTTTTCTGTTTCTTTTTGACAGGAAGCATAGGGCCTGTCATGTTACTAATAACAACAGCTGCTTCCCCCAGGATGGACACAGCATTCTGACACAACTGGGAAACCTTCCATGTTCCCTTTCCAAGGACCAACAAGAGTGGCTCTACCTTACCCACTGAGGGGACCCCAACAGCTGCAGAGGACATGACTAAATACCTGTCCATAGTGGCTGTAGGTGCTATACCAGAGGGATTGGGGGTAAAAGATGAGTGGTCTGATGTACAACAAATGGCCACAGCAGAGTCATCTACCTTCAGCTGAGGCAAACTGCTAGCCTACTCTGGCGGCAAAGGCTGTTTGCTTAACTTTTTCTTTTTATGGTTGGAAGAAGGACCGACTGTGGGAGAATTAATCTGTTCCATGGTCAAGCCGAAAATGTGCTCTTTGCTGGGAAAGACAAGCAGCAATTGCTGGTAAACACTGCCAGTCCACAAAAGTTCCTATTTTGACAGACATAAACACAGTAAAAAGCATTTTAAAACACCATGCTAACCCCAAAAAAGAAAAAATTAACACAATTTCTCTACAGAAAAAATTGTTTTCAGTTACTTTACACTACTTTTAAATTGTCAGAAAAAAATGAGTGCTTGGTTTAAAAGTACATTACAATCTCAACACAATCTATTAAACAAAACCATTCTAGCTTTAAAATAACTTTCCTGAAGAGGAAAGTGACAAAATATCAACAAAATTCAGAAAATGGAAAGGTTTTTCACCACAGGGAATGTATATGCCCAGCAAGGAAAGCACAAGACAATTGTCGATCCTTGAAAGCCTCAGAGGAATGTACTCTTTGGCGGTAGTAAAGCTGTGGAGGGATTTGCTCCCAAATCTGTCTTTTAGTCAGCTTAGCTCAAGATGCCTGACAGTCTGGGCATGTGGTGCTCTGAAGCTTTGGAAGCTGACTGGCTATTATATCCTTTACATGATATAACCCATAAAGCTGAGGCTACTATCACAGTAATCAGTATGATAAATATCACACAAGATGCACTTCAGCAGTTCAGAACAGTGCACATTTATATAAAGAAGTGATTATGGCATCTTGCTGTGATTATAGCAGTAGATAAATAACACACAGGCATTTATATTGAAAGTAAGGTACTCCAAACAGAAAAAGCAAACTTGTAAACATAAAAATAAAAAAAACAGTCACCAGAGAAAATCGATGGTCTTCCACTTTTAATACGCTAACAAACACAGAAATACCAAACGACTAAGCGCTTTCACCAGGCTACAAACCACTGGCTTCTTCAGAGTCATTTGGTTTAACATCCACAGTTCATTATGTACAAACATTTAATTGGTTAATTGGTTACATCGCCACTTAACCCTATGATTTAACTAACTTCAGAAGTACACTTAGTTCATGTCTTTTCACCTTTCCTATGCCTAAAACTAAAAACTAAAACACTATAATGTTTTTTGTTCATATCAAAGTTAAAAGTGACTTGAAACAGTCATGTTATTTTAAAAAAATATAATCAAATTTATAGGCAAGATGTTCAACTTATTGCTACTTAACCCTTAACTTGTAGTACATCTACATGGTTGCATTAAAAAGTGTCTTTCAGAGAAATAGCATCATTTAAGCCAGGCAACTTCAGGGCATTTAATCTTAATTGCCAGGTTGTCTCTAAAGCTCCAACCTTATTGTTAATGCCTGGCTTAAACGATGCTATTTCTCTGATGCCCATTTTAAAATTAAAGTCAAATCAAGTGTAACTGAAAAATATATTATTTTAACAGTTATTATGGTGAATAGAGTTTGGTAAACACCAGTAGGTTTAAAATGTTTAATTTATAAATTTAAAATGTTAATGAAAGACACTTTTTAATGCAACCATGTGGATGTACTACAAGTTAAGGGTTACAATAGTAGCAATAAGTTGAACATCTTGCCTATAAATTTGTATATATTTTTTTAAAATAACATGACTGTTTCAAGTCAGTTTTAACTTTGATATGAACAAAAAACTTTTTCTAACATTTAGTCTTTTAGTTTTAGGCGTAGGAAAGGTGAAAAGACATGAATTGAGTGTACTATTGAAGTTAGTTAAATCATAGGGTTAAGTGGTGATGTAACCAATTAACCAATTAAATGTTTGTACATAATGAACTGTGGATGTTAAACCAAATGACTCTGAAGATCACAGGCATTTATATTGTTTTATGGAATGAATGCATCCCAAAGATTACCTTCTAAAATGCTAAAACATTAGTATGGGGTTAAATAAAAACCAGGAGGTCTAACCCATATTACTACTGAAAACAGACAACTTCTGCCTAGTGAATAAACTCCGCTGAAAAAAAGTAATATTCACGTAGCCTTGACATTTTATCCAGATAAAAGCAGTATTAAAATGTAATATTCAGCTTAAATGAAATCATTTCAGAGGTTAAGACTGGTATGACACAATGTACTGGAATAAAAAAATATATAGATTTTGTGCAGTGCAAAGGAAAAGAAGGTGCTGTGTGTTACTCTGGAGAAGAGGATAAGATAAGTAGGGTGCGCTTAAATAGATATGAGGAGATAGCTGGAATACAGTCTTGGTGAAGAGGAGAAGAAGATGGAATGTAGCAAAAAACACAGCTGAGCATATGAGAGTTGAAGTTATTACTGCAAAAATAAATAATTAAGGTGGATTGAGGCAGGAGGAAATAAACTAAAGGTGTGAAGGAAGCGAAAATATTCAGAAGGCACAAAATTCAAATCACAAAGCTTGAATATAAAATATCACCAAAAAGAACAGAAAATATATTCCACAAAAAGAATGAGAGCAACACAACAATTTACTGTAGAAACTTCTCTTCACTTGACTGCTTTTGCCCTAGCCAGGACTTAAACAGAACTGAAGTGTACTTACTTTCACAAAGACAGTTAAAAAAAAAAAGACTGCAGAGGCCAGGTGACTATAGTTGAATTTATCCCAATTAAAAACACGGCACAAAATAAAATACTGTTTATACAATGATAAAAAAAAAATAACAATCAATACAGCAAGGCTGGCATGTGTTAATATAATTATTTTAAAATTGTGTAAATGTTTAAATACCTATTTAAACCAGATGGACAACCAACATTTAGCTTTATCTGCCACCTAAGTTCTTTAACTTATATCAGATTGTCAAAATCTGCACCAGTACTATTATTCAGAAAGGACTCAACAACAAAAAGCAAAAAAAAAAAAAAAGAAAATTAAATTCTGACATGGCAGAATGCTTATACAATGTATTGCTGGAATTTATTTGATTTAATGGCATAAAACTGATCATTTATTATTTCACTCATTTTTATAGCAATAAGGATAATTGTACTGGTGGGAATTTGGATAATTTGTTGGAAATTAAAGAAATTAGGTATTAGATAAACTTGAATATTGGTTGTCCATCTGTTTTTAAGTAGACATTTAAACATTAAATGTATTTTAAAGTCATGTGTTAACAAATGGCAAACCTGCTATAGTGACTACTTTTTTATCATTCTAGTGACAATATCTTTATGCTGTGTCTCTAATTCAGGAAAACTCATTAATAGTCACCTGACCACTATGCAATCTTTTTAAGCAGTTTTTGTGGTAGCATATCTTAGTTTTGATAAAGTTCTGGATTGGACAAAAGTGCTCACCTGAGGAGTACCTTCTATAATAAAAGTCACACTTATTATTTTTGAGGAGTACATTTCTGTTCATTTCTGAAAAAAATATTGCTGTGGTACATTGAAAGCAATGGGGAGGATTTGGGGTCAGTACACCAGAGCAGAGAAGTAGTAGTCTTTGTTAAAGACATATTCAGTTGTTTTCTGGTATTTCTCTTATCTTTGTAGAGAAATTCCGTAACTAGCCCTGCTAACCAATAGCTGACGTAAACATCAATAATTACAGAAAAACTGTTGCCTTTTGGAAAGCTAGGATTTGCTTTCATATATGGTGACCCCTCTGTTACTTTTAGTTAAGTATAGGTAAAGGGAAGTTTCCACTGGAGTTTGGGATGTTATTGTATTCACCTATCATGTTGCCTGATTTGTTTGGGAGAAATAATATACAATGAATTCTAGACTATGATAATTCAGTTACAGCTGTGTTAAAACAAATTAATTTATTTGCATTAATTGAAATAATTTTCATGCATTTGTATATGATATTCTCAATAATATAAAGACTGTAATCATAGAAATGGGATTAGAAATTGAGCCTTTTTACATATATCACACTAGAAAGTTAAAAATGGGATAGAAACCAAAGCTGGTTGGAAACAAAGGATGATGTCTATGAGACTAAAAGTCGGAACCTTCTGACGTCAGTGATGCTAAATTCTGTGTGAGTTTTGTCAAAAGCTTTTGTGCAGAAAACATTTTCTTTTCTCAGGTTTTGGTATCATCAGATTAAGAAATGTAATACACTGCAGGTGTAGTAGGTGCATCCCCAACTCAAGATAGCTCAGAGAGATTACTCCTTGAAAATATAGTTTTGCTACTGTTCTTCCTTTACTGATCATTGTGGTCAATGAAAGAAGATATTTTCTTGATTGTGGTTTTATCATTCAGTTTCTGAAACTTTGTTTATCTTATAACTATTACAAATTACTTACATGACATTTTTTGGAACAGTACTAAGTACCCATTTAAAGAATCTTTAGAGATGGAGACGTTGACTCTCCACAGTATGAAATAATTAGAGAATGTGACATTTGCTTACTTTTACAGTGTGTTATTATGATATGTGCACTGCAAATAAATGTCTTAACAAGCCATTTATGTTAAACAGAGTCTTGTGATCTGAAAGACCACATTAAAATAATACAAAAGACAATTTATGTACCATCTTCTATGACTGCCTAAGCTTAAAGTAATGGAAATATGCAAAGGCTGAGGTAATAGTGTGGAACTGTATATATTTCCAAATATTTAGATATCTTTCAACCAAATATTTTATTTATTTTTTATTTATCCTTTTTGACCAGATTAGTCATAAAAGTCTAGTGGCTTTTTCATGGAAGACCCAAGGTGGTATTCATAATTCTAACAGAAATTTAACTAGGGGAATCAGGAAATTTCCCCTACTCTTTTTGATATATGATGTGGGATCCTTTACATTCTTCTGAGCTACAACCAACTCAAGAAGATGGGACCTCTGTTTAATGTCTCATCTGAAGGATAGATTTCAAAATCTTTAGTAAGATTTTCTGTATAAAGAACCCATGAATGTAGCAAAAAACACAGCTGAGCATATGAGAGTTGAAGTTATTACTGCAAAAATAAATAATTAAGGTGGATTGAGGCAGGAGGAAATAAACTAAAGGTGTGGAGGAAGCGAAAATATTCAGAAGGCACAAAATTCAAATCACAAAGCTTGAATATAAAATGTCACCAAAAAGAACAGAAAATATATTCCACAAAAAGAATGAGAGCAACACAACAATTTTACTGTAGAAACTTCTCTTCACTTGACTGCTTTTGCCCTAGCCAGGACTTAAACAGAACTGAAGTGCACTTACTTTCACAAAGACAGTTAAAAAAAAAGACTGCAGAGGCCAGGTGACTATAGTTGAATTTATCCCAATTAAAAACACAGCACAAAATAAAATACTGTTTATACAATGATAAAAAAAATTAACAATCAATACAGCAAGGCTGGCATGTGTTAATATAATTTTAAAATTGTGTAAATGTTTAAATACCTATTTAAACCAGATGGACAACCAACATTTAGCTTTATCTGCCACCTAAGTTCTTTAACTTATATCAGATTGTCAAAATCTGCACCAGTACTATTATTCAGAAAGGACTCAACAACAAAAAGCAAAAAAAAAAAAAAGAAAATTAAATTCTGACATGGCAGAATGCTTATACAATGTATTGCTGGAATTTATTTGATTTAATGGCATAAAACTGATCATTTATTATTTCACTCATTTTTATAGCAATAAGGGTAATTGTACTGGTGGGAATTTGGATAATTTGTTGGAAATTAAAGAAATTAGGTATTAGATAAACTTGAATATTGGTTGTCCATCTGTTTTTAAGTAGACATTTAAACATTAAATGTATTTTAAAGTCATGTGTTAACAAATGGCAACCCTGCTATAGTGACTGCTTTTTTATCATTCTAGTGACAATATCTTTATGCTGTGTCTCTATTTCAGGAAAACTCATTAATAGTCACCTGACCACTATGCAATCTTTTTTAAGCAGTTTTTGTGGTAGCATATCTTAGTTTTGATAAAGTTCTGGATTGGACAAAAGTGCTTACCTGAGGAGTACCTTCTATAATAAAAGTCACACTTATTATTTTTGAGGAGTACATTTCTGTTCATTTCTGAAAAAAATATTGCTGGGGTACATTGAAAGCAATGGGGAGGATTTGGGGTCAGTACACCAGAGCAGAGAAGTAGTAGTCTTTGTTAAAGACATATTCAGTTGTTTTCTGGTATTTCTCTTATCTTTGTAGAGAAATTCCGTAACTAGCCCTGCTAACCAATAGCTGACATAAACATAAATAATTACAGAAAAACTGTTGCCTTTTGGAAAGCTAGGATTTGCTTTCATATATGGTGACCCCTCTGTTACTTTTAGTTAAGTATAGGTAAAGGGAAGTTTCCACTGGAGTTTGGGATGTTATTGTATTCACCTATCATGTTGCCTGATTTGTTTGGGGAGAAATAATATACAATGAATTCTAGACTATGATAATTCAGTTACAGCTGTGTTAAAACAAATTAATTTATTTGCATTAATTGAAATAATTTTCAGCCATTCATATATGATATTCTCAATAATATAAAGACTGTAATCATAGAAATGGGATTAGAAATTGAGCCTTTTTACATATATCACACTAGAAAGTCAAAAATGGGATAGAAACCAAAGCTGGTTGGAAACAAAGGATGATGTCTATGAGACTAAAAGTCGGAACCTTCTGACGTCAGTGATGCTAAATTCTGTGTGAGTTTTGTCAAAAGCTTTTGTGCAGAAAACATTTTCTTTTCTCAGGTTTTGGTATCATCAGATTAAGAAATGTAATACACTGCAGGTGTTAAAGTAGGTGCATCCCCATCTCAAGATAGTTCAGAGAGATTACTCCTTGAAAATATAGTTTTGCTACTGTTCTTCCTTTACTGATCATTGTGGTCAATGAAAGAAGATATTTTCTTGATTGTGGTTTTATCATTCAGTTTCTGAAACTTTGTTTATCTTATAACTATTACAAATTACTTACATGACATTTTTTGGAACAGTACTAAGTACCCATTTAAAGAATCTTTAGAGAGGGAGACGTTGACTCTCCACAGTATGAAATAATTAGAGAATGTGACATTTGCTTACTTTTACAGTGTGTTATTATGATATGTGCACTGCAAATAAATGTCTTAACAAGCCATTTATGTTAAACAGAGTCTTGTGATCTGAAAGACCACATTAAAATAATACAAAAGACAATTTATGTACCATCTTCTATGACTGCCTAAGCTTAAAGTAATGGAAATATGCAAAGGCTGAGGTAATAGTGTGGAACTGTATATATTTCCAAATATTTAGATATCTTTCAACCAAATATTTTATTTATTTTTTATTTATCCTTTTTGACCAGATTAGTCATAAAAGTCTAGTGGCTTTTTCATGGAAGACCCAAGGTGGTATTCATAATACTAACAGAAATTTAACTAGGGGAATCAGGAAATTTCCCCTACTCTTTTTGATATATGATGTGGGATCCTTTACATTCTTCTGAGCTACCACCAACTCAAGAAGATGGGACCTCTGTTTAATGTCTCATCTGAAGGATGGATTTCAAAATCTTTAGTAAGATTTTCTGTATAAAGAACCCATGAATGGCATGTAAACAAGTCACAGCAGACATACCAATGCAAAAACAACCAAAAGCTATTTTAGGAATGATATGAAAAGGAGTTTACAGAAAGTAGTCACAATGGCAACATACGGATAAATTCCCAGTGATAACAAAGTATCCAAACATTACACATGGTAGCATACATATTGGTGCCATGCTTGGAAAGAAGATTTTATTCCTACTGTAATGCATTAATTTATCTCTTTAATCAAAGACTATAGCATAGTGTATTAATTTATCTATTTAATTAATTGCTAACCAGATAAGTGACCTGATCTTTGTGGACTCTTTTTAGTCCAGACCACAAAGACAAAGACAAGGGCTATACAAAGGAATAAGTTTGGAGTAGCCCATCAACTTAAGCAGTGTGTCTTTACGAGGTGGGAATAAACTAGAATAACTTTAGGTAAGCCAAGCAAACAAGATGATGATATTCCAATGTTTTTGCAAGTTATAACCTATGGTCAAGATCAGACCTCAAAACTCTGAGGCTGCTATATTGACAACAACACCACTGTGCCATCCCCACTTGTTTTAAGTGGTGTACAGTTTAATTTGGAGATCCATACTGGAAGAATAATGTTAAATGTTCAAGTTCTACCATATATATTAGAACTGAAACAAGTCATGTCTGCCTTTCCCTGTGACCTACCCTCTTCCTCTTTCCAATCTCTTACATTCTTGACTTACTTCTTCCCCAACCTTCCCTCCTCAATATAAAATAAAATGGCAACTGTCCCACAAACAAATACTCCCACACCATACTTCTCAACCTCCCTGATATTTCAGTAATGCATAGATGACCGGCTAGAGTTATTTGGAATAAAAAGTGTAGTTGTCTGACAAGCCACTGATGATTACTGTTGGTATATAATTGCAAATATTTGTTGTAGATCAACAATCATTACTGAGCTAAGTGAGAGGCATGCTCCTCTCCCACCTCCATCCTGTTCATTCATCATTTGCTCACCTTTGTGCTGTATCCTCTGCTTGTTTCCCCTTTTCATCTCTCTATTATACCCCTATTATCAACCTTTAGTCTGGTAAAAAATAAACACAGCGCACACAGCAAAAACGGCTTGTATATTAAAATCATCTTTCAGTTGTCATACATTGTATGTTGGTTCATAGACAGCAAAGTTGATGGCCATATATAACAACAGAACATTTTTCACATCTTTTCCTATGGTAAAAATGAAGAAAAAACCCTGAAATGTGCAAAGGATATTGTCATCAATCAAGCCACTGAGATGAGCGAAGGTGTCTGTTACCAGGCAACTATGAGATATGGTAAAGATAATATTTTCCCTGTAACAACTCAATGTATTAGTGATGAATCCATTTTTACTGCACTGAGTGCAGGGTTCTAATCCACTGAGGGGTGATATGTTGTATTACAAAATTCTGTTTACCTCAAGCAACTGTATGAAATCCCCCTTCAATGTTCAGTTTTCAGTCTTCTACACTGTTCTTACATTTTCTTAATGTGTGTTTTCTGACACCTTCCTTATAAATCTTTAAAACAAACTACAGTGGGGGGCTTCACCCCCACACCCCCCAATGTGGGGGGGGCTATGCCCCCACACCCCCTTTACTTAAATATACCAACTCTGAGATCACACTACAGTGGAGGAAATAGCAAAGCCCCAAAGATGGCCCACCGATTTTGTTTCCCTCGGAAAAAACTTCGCAGTTTAGGGCTTTTGGTCTTTTCGGTTTGAACAAAGGGTGTTCGAACTTATCACCATTTGATGTGGTGATATAGACCCCTTTGATCCTACCATCCATCATGAAAATCAGGAAAGCATGGCTGTGTGTCAGCAGGCAAATGTATAAAACAGTTAAGTAAATGCCTTTATCCTGTTTTGATGGCTCAGTATACTCATTAAATGATTTCTGTTGTGTCAGTGTACAAAGTGGGAGTGCTCAAATCCCATGGGGGTTGTATGGTGTTTTATATTGTTTGGTATTTACTCTGCAAATATGCCAGATTTCTCTAATATGTGTCCTTTTAATGACCTCTTACAGTCTGACAGCTTCAGTGGCTCCGCTAGCTAATACATTGCTAAGGAAATTGTGAGTATGAAAAGTGTGGTTTTCCAGTGCCCTGAAGCCTACATATTGTCTCTGCTGTAAATATAGAGTTCATTTCTCATGTAATGGCAAAAATTAAGAATAACCACATCGTGTATCAACAACTAAGCATGCAAATATGACATAAGGTAAACAGCTTCCATAGCCCAGTATTTTAATCCCATGATTGTTGTTTGTTATTTAACAATGCTCAATTTTCTGTCATCAACACTGTTTTGCCATTCCCTGAAATATGTGTTTTCTGACAACTTCAATATTAGTTCTTCTGTGGCTTCACTTGCTAATGTAATGGTTTAAAAACATCAGATAGAAAGGCAGCTGTTCATATCCATTGAGGTCTTTGCAAAAAAAACAAAAAAAAAAAACAAAAAAAAAACCTCCATATCATGAGCAAATTGCTTACAATGCAGATATGAAATAAGGTAAGCATATTATGTATCAGTAAAAGTGATATGTACATTATCAGTACACTGGAGGAAGGTTTTGATCGCCTAATGGTTGTATGTAACAATGCACATTTTTCAGTCTTCAGTATTGTTCTAACATCCCTTGAAATCTGCATTTTCTGAAAACTTCACTATAGGTTCTATGGCTTCACTTCCTACTGCACTGGTCTTGATATTTGTTAGAAAGACTGGGTTCAAATCCAGTGAGGTCTACCTTGCATCAGTTTGCAAAAAATCCATAGCATGCATTCATAACTTATCAGTTATGTACATGAGCTGATGATCAACATACATCACTGTACAAATACAATAAACATATTGCATATAGTCTAACTGCTTTCATGACTTGGCTTACTTACCCAGTGATGTGTACAGTGCTAATAAACTGGAAGATGTTTATATGTTGTTTAATAATGTTCATTTTCAGACATAACTTTTGCCTTTCTTCAACTCCTCACATGGAGCTTGGTGATTTACTCTCTCTTTTACAGAATGCATGACCCCCAAGCAAAATACTAATGGAATTAGAAATGATAATAGGGTTATTAGCACAAAACTGCTACAAAATTTCCTTTGGGTTTTGGTTTAGAGGCATTCTGAAAAGGAGTTACATGGCGGAATGTGTATCCAAACCTTAACTCTGGCCTACCAGAGTACTTCAAGCACTCTGTGGATCATTGTAAAAAGTTATTTGTGCAATATGCTGCACAAGACATTAGTAAGAAAGAGAGCCAGTGAAGACAAGTTTTCAAACTGTTTCTTTGATTTTTTTTCTATAAGATTAAGCACTTTTTGTAACTTTAATTATTAAACTACAATTTAAAGTATTCATTTAACAAAAAGAAAAACAGCAACATCTACATAATTTAACAATATGAATACTACTGAATAAGTAATAATTTTTCTTATATAAATCATCAAAAACAGACTACTAAACATAACTTAGTAAAAAATTGGTAAATTTAAAACTTGAGGTACTACTGAAGTTCAGAGTTATCTAAAATGTCTGAAAATAAACTACCAGGAGAGAGTATTGTAAAGTTTCAGTACCACCAGAACTCCTAACCCCAAAATCAATCAGTATTTAAAATTTCTACCCAGTATAAAGTAAACAGGCCTCACTCCTGTTTCTTGTTTAGTTGAGGAAGAACCCAGAGTGCCTACTTTTTTGGCCTTGATTCTCTTTGAAGGATTCCCATTCATGTAATTCATGCATAACATAACAAACTTATCCTACACTGGGGGGGTTCCAAGTTTTCTGTTTATACCTAATCACTTTTTGAAAGACATTGGAAAAAGATGCCACAATATTTTTTTCAGAATATCCTACCTGACATTCCTGATCTAACAACTTCAAAAATAGTGGTGGATCTACTGTAATTTGAACCTTTCACTTTCTATTGAAGATGTCTTAAATGTCTTTTTTGCAATCTATCAACATTTTCTCCTGAAGAAGCTGAATAAAAACATATTCAGTTTTCTTATGGTAACAGTCTGAAATGTTGGGACCTGCAAGACAAAGTCCTATAACGTGAAGATCGAATGGCCGAAAGAACAGACTTACATCTAAGTCTGAGATTCCATTTCTTGGAATATTCCCCTTTCTCTGAGTTATGGTGATCTCTAATTTAGTATATATAAGTTCAGGAGTGGGGGGATGCAATGGGGGGGGGGGGCTGAACTCTCCTCCAAGAAGAAGTTTTAAGGAGAAGAGCGATTTTTTGAGATTCACTCTTCTCCAGGTTTTTAGTTTTTTTTTTTTTTTTTTTTTGGCTTTTCGCCACTCAGCATTTTGAGTGCTGACATTTCAATAAGGAGCTTTTTCTTATCATATATATATATCAACCATAAGTTAAAAGAAAAATAGTGTAAATGCCTGCCTATTTAAAAAAAGTTGTAGTGAGTATGGTCATAAAAAGGCCAGTTCTGAAGCTAGAACAAACCACAGAAACAGTTATGGAAGTGATAGCTTCTGTACTGCTCTTTTGAACATTAAAACTTTGTAGCTGGTTAAACAATGCATAGCATGCACTAAACACTGCATTTAGTAGCAAAAATAGGAAGAACCATCCTTCAGAAGGGAAAAATCTTGCTCTTCTCATAGTCTAACCAGAGAAACATAGAAATATAGGTAGGAATGCTATACATAAACAGTTTAGAGAAAATCATAATTTCCAAGTTTCATGAAAAGTACATGTATGATGATCTAGAAATTAGCAATGTGCCTTTGGAGGGTAGTTTCAACAATACGTATACTACAAAAGCCTCTAAGGGCCAGAGCTGGTAAATTACTTATATCTGAATATTGTGTTAATCACTGCCTATCAATAGTCAGAAGGAGTATCAGTACAACATATTATTAACGAGGACATAAGAAGGAAAGATGTAATATTTCTTTTCTTTCATTTACATATTGTTGACCTCTCTCTTTCTCTCTCTCTCTCTCTATATATATATATATAGAGAGAGAGAGAGAAAGAGAGAGAGAGAGAAAAACAGACAGACCTTAATATCCTACATTTTTTTTTTTCTTAAGTATGTATTTATCTAACAGGTTGATATGTTCATTATATCTCAATCTATTACACCAGGCTTTCTATTTTCTGTTATGTTTCTTTTTTATTTCATTTTCAAATTGCAAATCATATTAAAAGCTACAGGACTACCATGTGTACCTCGTGACCTACTCATCTTTGTTACCCTTGCAGTATAACAAGTATTCTGTTACAACTGTGCTTTTAATTTGGCACTGAGCAGAAATAGTTTCCATTTTTATTGCCATTAACCATAAAGACAAACAATGAAGTTTCTAAAAGCAGAAATGGCTGCTTCTGCATAACAAATTTATATTTCTACCTTAATAACCAAAAAACAGATTAATCTAATCTAGGCTCAGTAATGGAACATACTAAATGTATACAAACATGGCAAGTAACATTATCAAAATAAAAAATATATACACTTTTAGTGCAGTTTGTCTTTTGGAGTATGTATTTCATCACCCTGTTCAGCTGGTAACAAGCCAAATATATCATGTCCTCTCTTTAAAATGTTATTTCTGACATCAGAATGGTGCTGAACAACCTCTTCCATATCAGCAGCAGCCAAGGTCAGTGTGTCCACATAGCTTTCTGCTTTAAGGGACTTTTTCACCTTCACAGGGTGGAGCAGTCCTTCAACCCCTGTGGCATCTCCGTGTGTAAGGAACATCACCTGTTTTGATTGTATTTCATCAAGAACCGACACCTTTCCAAACAGCACTATAAACATTGTACAGTTTATATCACCTTTTCGGAGTATCAGCTCTCCTACAAGACAAAACAAAAACTAAGCATATACTGCTGTTTAGTAACCATCACAGTCAAACTTAAACTGATTCTAATTTCCATTCTAATTTCTCCATACCCCTTTTGCACATATTTAACTATCACACCATCTAAAAGAAGTTATATAATCATTTAAAGACTAACTTCATGAAGAAGAAAAAGTCATAGCTAACACAACAACATTAAAAGTTACAATGCTTTCCCCTGGTAGTGCAGTAACCTAAATATGGAATATAAAACTTAGGGGATGCAAGGGTTGTAAGTTAACCTACCTACATGGAGAGACAAATACCCATTATTTGTCTTTTTGGTGTGCTGGTTTGTAGAGCTAGCCATAACATACATATTCTCATGAAGATGGTATTTGAAATTCCAACTCATGTCACCACCTATATGTATTCATTACATACATATATACATTATAATCTTTCAAAATAATAATCTAGGTCTTCATAAAAAGACGTTATGGTTATACCACATGCAGCAGCATCATACACTGATACTGCAAAACCATTGCTTTACAGCTGCTGAAATAGTAACACAACTAAAATGCATATAGGCATTTCTTCCAACTTCATCTACCCCTTCTCAGTTTTTCTTAGGAGGATAACTTACTTCTAATCAGCAGCAATGTCAGTACATGCCAATGTATAAAAAGTACTTTTATCATCTACAATTTGTCCACTCAGAAACTATACCAGTAAAGTAGGTGTGTGAAGTACCTACCATAACAGTAGATTTATGAGGACAACTTTAATGGGACAATAGTCCATTGCATGCTGCATTGTAGCTATGCATAGTATCAGATATAATGATTTTTCTTTAGTGTGTTCTTTCTGTCACCATGTAGACATATAGGCAAGCACACACCTCTTACATGCTTGTTTTTAGCAGGTATTCAGTTTAGTTTATCTGAGTAGTACTTTCTAAATGAATTCTAAGCATTAAACCCTAAAGCAATGACTGTGAGGCACTCACCATAGCAGTAGGTCAAATAAAATGATGCCCATTGCCAGATGATATATTCCTTAGTCTATTATACAACTTATAAATGTCCCTTTCTTCATGACCAGAAACTAAAGCAGTCAACCCCTTTCCTGATCTTGAACTGTCCTTCAGAACAATGTGGATATCTTGAGGATTCTGAATTTTGAAACTTAGCTCAAGTTCTTTTGGATGAGATGCTACAATTTTACTAAACATGTATAACTAAATAAAACACTGACTTCATTACAATAGCAGATTTTATAATAGAAATGGCTTTAAAATACAGTATAAATGCAGGGCATAAAAATAAGTTTGTTACAACATGTATTGTTAATGTAAGAAATGAATACAATATATGTGGCAAATAGAGAAGCTGTTGGAATTTTGTCCAGGATCTAGGCAATAGAAGGCATTTGTAGTTAGTCCAGATCTTTTCAGCTTTTAGATATTCCCAAGGGTGGAAAGATATAACCTTACATAATAGGACAAAACAGCGGCACATCTGTATAACACAATGTTGTGCACTTTCTGGTATCCAGAAGAAACTAACAGAGTATTTTCTCAAAAACTGCTCTTGTGTCAGGCCAAATGAACCTGATAAAAGGGTAACGGTATATACAGTTATACAGATAATTAATCCCCTTTTAAGCCATGTGTAGTAAATGCTGAAAGGAAGTCAAAATAACAGCATACACAACCTTTATTATACTAAACTGGATAAAACACTAGCAATATATACCAGATCTCTAAATTCATCATGCACACAGTAAGAGGAAGATGCAGGATGGGAATATGTCCAGTGATCCCAGTATTCAAACATCTGTGCTTAATGTTCATCATAAGGATTGCTGCAAGAAATCAGTATATGGCTGCGAGGGTAATGAGCATTTTATCCTCAGGTCCACAACACTGGCAGAGAGTTTAAAATATGCCCTGCAGCATTGCAAAAGTAACCTCCCCATCTTCATGAGTGGACTTCTAACTTGGAATGTCTAGAAAATGTTTGAAATGATATCCAAGAAGTAGCCTCACAACACTTTTTGAGCAGATAACATTTATAAAGAACACTGAATTGGTATCTGCTGATCTGGTGAAAGGGGCTTGCACAACTGTTTCAAAATCAGAGGGGTCAAAACCCCTTCAAGACCTCTGCTATTGGCTAGGGACCACCTAGTAAACCTCTTTCACTTGTAAAAGTGTTCTAGTAGCAGGTTTTCTTGCCTCCTTAAATGCCTGCTGCACATTCTCATGAAACAAATGCCTAAAAGGTATCAAACAGAATCATCCAGGCTGTCAGTTTCAATTGCTCTTAGTTGGGGTATTCCATTCCCCCCTGATGCCATGTCAGCAGATCCTGCCTGTGAGGAAGCTTGTGGTAACTGCTCTTGGCCAATTCAAGCTAAAAGGGAAAACAACTTTGCCTGGGCTAAAAGGGCGTTACAAGCATAATCTTTGGTAATTCTTTCTGAATCTTTACAAGTACCTTGGAAATCATTGTAATGGGTGGAAATTCATACAGGGGATATTTCCAACCATGGGAATGACCAAGCATTGGTCTTCTATGCACCGTTGCAAGGAGATCCTGAACAGAATTTTTTCAACTGTCTGTTTTGAAAGGATACAAACAGATCTACTTGAGGTGTTCCCCACATTCAGATCAAGTCCTGGAAGACCTCTACATGGAGCTTCCTTTCATGAGGGTCTGTCTGGGATCTGCTTAGTCTGTGTTTTAGAAGAGTCAGAGAATGTTGTAGATCCAGTTGCTAGACCATCATTGCCAACTGGCAAAGAAAGTATGACCATGTACCTCCTTGCTTGTTCAAGTGACATATCACAGTAGTGTTGTCTGTGACCACTAGAAGAAGACCCAGAGTCCATAACTGGTGAAGAACTTATAAGGCATGAATCACTGTCATTACTTTTACATTTATGTGATTTGGCATGTCCTGAGGATCCCCACAAACCTTGCACTTCAGTTCTCATAGACACAGCTCCCAACACAAAATCTGAAAAGTCCATCTCGACAGATTGGACTGGGGTCTGAAGAGAGAAAGGGAATCCTTGATTCAGAGACAGTTGATCCCTCCACCACTGCAGTTCCTGTTTCACAAATCCCTGTACCTGGAAATACAAGGGATGAAAGTGGTGGGTCCAACAATTCTTCAAGTACCATTGAAATTTTCTCATGTGTAGCCTGGCTAGTGGTATCATGAGGATTACTAATACCATGATGCCTGAAATTTTGAAGAACTCTGTCAAGAAGAGAGAAATCCAAGAAAATGCCCTGATAAGTCAGAACTTTATCTTCTGGCAGGAAGGCCTTCCTCTTTACTGTGTCTATCCAACACCCCAGAAAACAATTTGTTGATAGTGCATGAAGAATGACGTTTGAAAATCCAATTTGAGGCCTAGGTGGGAAAGAAGGGATGTGACCTTGCCTAAGGACTCCAAAAAACTGGTAAAAAATCTTCAAAAATCAGCAAGTTATCTAAATAGGGAAAATGTGGATGCCTAGGGTTTTGCAATAGGCATCCACTGGGGTCAGACACTCTGTAAACACTTGAGATGCAGTAGACGGCCCAAAGGGTAATGCAGACAATTGATAATGTAAGTCAGACACAGGAAATCTCAAAAAATTCCTGAAACTGGGAGCAATAAGAATAAGATAAGCATCTTTGAAATCTAGAGTTACCATGAGACAGTGGTTTGGAAGAAATGCTAGAACTGACTTTATGGTAAGCATTTTGAATTTTGGAACTTTTACGAAGACGTTTTGAAAGGACAACTCTAGGATGGGTCTCCAGGAGACCACCTTTTTTGGTACCAAAAATATTCTGGAGTAAAATCCCTTGTCTTTTTGTACTGCAGGCATTGGTACCATAACCCCTGATTCAACCATGTGATGGAGCATTGACAGAACAGCTCTGAATGGTGTGGTGGGTGTGGGGGAATTTTACTGAAAGAGGGATGATTTTCTATCCTCTGCCAAGTGTAGCCACAATATATTATTCTCAAAACCCATTTGTGAGAAACTATTTGTGGCCAGCCTGCAGGGTTGAGAGACAGCCTGGGGGAAGGAGAAAGAGAAGAAAGGGTGGGTGCGAGTAAGTTAAGGGTGCTGTGTTGACTTGGCATAGTTTTTTCCTTTGTAGAGGGGGTGATCCTTTTTTGGAAAGAAGCCCATCTTGTTTGGTTTCAAATAATTATGTTTCTGTCAATGCCTTTTGGGTCCATGACTTTTGTTTTACTGGGAATTTTGTTTGCTTTGCTGCTTGAAGGAGGACAACTTGTTTGGGGAGAACTTGGGTACATTAAGCATCCTAGATACCCCATGCATTAATTCACCTCTGTCAACCCACTGTCTAAGAATCTGTGTAACAGGGGGCCAAAACACCAATTCAGAATTTAGCAGCATTTCACGAGACTGTATCTACACATTCAAGCACACCTCTCAAAGTATGTTCCAAAACTTGAATCAAATCAGAAACAATTTCATTCATATAGGACTTTTGTTCTACAGGTAAGGATGTAGCCACACCATCCAAACTGTACATACACTTTAAAATAAATTATAACACAAAGCCTTGATAATTTAACATTCTAACAGCTGGATTACTAGAAAAAGACATCCATTTGTACTGAAGATCTACCAGTTTTCCCACTTAATCAGGACTTGGTGGATTAGATGAAGCCAATGAGTTTTTATTTGAACAGAGAGCTGGGAAAACTGCAGCTAGGTCAGCAGTCACATGACAGAAGAGATCTGTCATATCTAAGGATTCTCTATATTTCTCTGAGTCCTTTTAGGGAATGTTGGATTAAATACTGGTGCCCTGCAGGCAGCTTTATAAACATCTTCCAAGGCCAGTAAGGATGTGGGGGGGGGGGTAGCCACAAAACTAGGCAACCCATCTTCTATAAGGCACCCTGCCTAGCCATGTGGTAGTTCCCAACTGCTTCCAATCAAAATCATCACTAAATCTAGCAATCATTTGAGGAAAAGTTAACACTTGTTTGAACTTAAGTGCAGTTCACTTTCCTAAAAATCAGAGTGACTAGACACAGTGTCACAAGGAAATCACCATTGTCCTCACCAGATTCCTTATCATTCTCTGCTTCATCAGAAAGGTCTCTAGCCAAACTAGTACTAAAGCCATCTATGGGTACACAATCACCAGAATTAGCTGGGTAAACCTTCAGGGGGTGCTGGTGGGGTTTCACAGTGAAGGGATCATGGAAACCTTTATTCTGCAGTCTGCCTCTGCCTCTGGGGGTGACATCCATTCAACTTGCCTTTCCCTACTGCCTTTTGGGGGGTCTATTCCCTGTAGTCTCAAGGTGATAGCCCTATGATTTCCTCAACCACATTTTCTTACCTCCACTTTGATTCCTGGAATAGGCCATCTGAGTGGAGTGGAGAAACGGATTCCTACAGCAGATAAGATCTTGCCATCTTGTTCACTCCTGGTAAGCATCTCCTTTACCTTGGGTCTAAAAGCTGTGACGCCATTGAAAGGGGCATTAAGGAAAGATGCTTTAAAGCATTCTGCAAAGTCGCAAAGCTGCATCCAGGCATTGCTATGCATAGTAATGCCTGAACCAGCTGCTCTTGCTGTGTCATCTTTTGTGTTTGATACCAGGAACATGGCAACATCAGAAGTAAATTGCAGACTAGATATTTTGGCGTTCACTGTCTTTTGCAAGTCTGAGGTAAGTTACCAGAAAGTGACTTGGCTATCTGCTTGATCCATTCCCTTTGGAATGGAGTCAAATGAGCAAGGTAATTCAGCACCCTGAGTACAAAAGTCACCGAAGTGTAAAGTCTGTTTCCCTAACCTGTACAATTCCATGGACTTTCTGTTAGGAGGATAGACAGATAGTTCTGTCTTTGTGGCTGTTACTACCACTATGGCATCTACTGAAGGACCTTTAGACCAGTGTTTTCTGTCTTTTAGAGCTACTAGTCTTTTGTCTGGCTTCTTAGGGATTGACTTTGTAACATCAGGGCCCTTCCATGCCCTCTGTTCCATAAGATTTATCAGTGCATCAGGAGAGGGTACCAACCAGGAGGCATAAGAGCCAGAGCCAAAGGCTTCAAGAAACATGGACTCATCCAAAGAAGGAGTTTCAGTGGACCTTCCCCCCCTTATGCTTCATCAATCTTAGGATGCCCCCAAATGTGACATCTTCCAGGGTAGATCTGGGGGATCCTTCTTCTTCATCCAAATTCATGCCCTCTGTGACAGACTCAGTTGAGGAGTCTATGTGGTTCTGTTTACACATCTGCTTTCTTAGAACATATCTCTGAAGTTCTGGTGGAGACAGATGGGAATCATACTGGGAGTTCAAGTGCTGACCTGTCTCAAAGCCTATGGATTCTGACTGTCCCTGTCAGCCCAAATGAGAGGAAAGAGAAATAAGGAACAGTTTCCACTGGGTGTTGGGATGGACCCAAACCTGTAACATGCACCTGCCTTCTAGATCTAGCCAAGGCCCTTTCCACAGCCTCAAACGTTGACTCCCCAATTGGAGCTGAGGATGTACTTCCTCTGTCAACTGACTTGGGAAGCCTTCCTGTTCCAATTGAGATTGACTCCATGGAGGACTTTGGACGTGAGCTGTCAAGTTCTAAGGCACTGAGAGGAGAAATGGCTCTGAAAACTTCAGAGATGACTAAGTTGTCAGCTCTCCAACACCAACACTTCTATTCAAGGACTTGTCTCAACCCAACAGCATTGGAATCGAGAGAGTAAGGAGTGTAGTTGAAGCCAAAGTCTCTTGGATTGTTGGATCCAACAAAGGTAAGCCAGAATGGTTGGAACCCATGGAAATTGGATATTAGTAGACAGGTACAGGAATGAAAGGTGATGTGGTCTATGGACACTGGGGGATGGTACAGGTGTACAGGGAGGACTTCCAGTTGAATCTGTGTCCTGAAAACTTTTCTTATCATTCAGTCGACTTCAATTTCTGTGAGACTTCTGGTGGACCTTCCCGTGTTGACGATAAAACTATTGATGTAGGTCTTGAAGGTAGTTTACATTGTAGGATCGGTGAATGTAACCGAGGGCTCACAGTTCCTGAGAAAAGGTAGCTCTAGGGGAAGGAGTCTGGACCCAACTGGTAGGTGGATCAGATTGCCTTGAAGTTTTAGGTATTGGAACCAACAAACTAGACAGACCTGGAGACCTTTTTCTAGCCACTTCTCTTCCCTTCTCATCTCTTTTCTTCAGTCCTTTTTTCTACAGGCCTCTCTCAGTGTTTCTATTTAGGCCTGTTCTTATGTCTTTCCTTCTTCTTTTTGTACTGGGAGAAGCAGATGTAGGTCTTGCTTCAGAAGACATAGTAGAGGACCCTGTCTGTGGGGAAAGCAAACCCTTGGTTATACATTTTTCCCCTCCTACCTTGAATAGCTCTGGTCCCACAAGCAGCACAAATTTCACAATTTGTCTGAAGGTGAGAGGCACCCAAACAGTAAACAAACAGGGGATGGGGATATCGAGGAGGGATCGTGTCCACAGGCTAAAAGTCTGATGGTTGTCTGACATTAGAAAACAATCTATACACACTATAAGAAAAAAATCTACTACTACTACTTTTGCTTATTTTGTTTCATTCAAGTTTTCAGAAGGTTGAACATACAGTGGATATAAAAAGTTTACACATCCCTGTTAAAATGCCATGTTTTTGTGATATAAAAAATGAGACCACAATAGATAATTTCAAAACTTTTCCCACCTTTAATGTGACCTATAACCTGTACAATTAAATTAAAAAACAAACAAATCTGTTAGGGGAAAAATATAAAAAATAAAAAAACATACAATACGCTGGCTGCATAAGTGTGCACACCCTTAAACTAATACTTTGTTGTGTGTGCACACCCTTAAAACTAATACTTTGTTGAAGCACCTTTTGATTTAATTAAAGCATTCAGTCTTCTTGGGTACACACCTGCCATCAATTAAAGAGACTCTGACTAACCCCAAATAAAGTTCAGCTGTCCTAGTAGGATTTTCCTGACATTTACTCAGTTGCCTGCTGCAGCAAAAGACATTTTAACAGGGGTGTTTAAACTTTTTATATCCACTGTATAATCCCAGTAACATGAAATCTAAGTTTCTGAAAACTTGATAATCTGGCAGTAACCCATATGCACATGCACACACACACACACACACACACACACACATATATATATATATATATATATATATATATATATATGAATGAATAACTACACTATTAGAATAAGCAGTTTAAAAAAAAAACTACGAAAAAATTAACCAACCTGCTGTCACACACACACACAAGTTTAATACTATTCTTACTGAAGTAATAATACTAGAAAAATTAGAAGAAATATCATTAGCAGTCTTAAGGACAAAATGTGTAAAATATTACCTAACAGCCTAATCTAACCTTAATCTATGGTATATACTGCAGTAAACACCATAAGGGGAGGAGTCAAGAGGAATATAAGTTTGACAAAGGCTTTACTTATTGTAAATGCAGAAAGAGCTTTTGGAAACATCTGGATGAACATGTGATAAAAGAGATGTGAGGTAATTCGCAAAGAAGGATGGAATTGTGGGTAGGGGATGAGTCAGAGTCTTGGATCCAAACCTCTGGCAGAAGGCTCTGAGGTTGGATCCAATCAGATCCAACTGAACCTTAACACTGAATTGGAAGAAAATAGACATCAAACCTATCATTTAGTCTGTTGCATAGTTTTCCCTTTTTTCTGCAGCATTTTGCATAAGAAGGCCAAATAAGAAGTTATGATCTTGATACCAATGAGTGAAAGAGCATAGCACCATGCATGATCCCTGTGTATTCCACTGTTAAAAGCAGTTGTAAATGAGATGTCAATTGTATCATACCTATGTTTAATAATGTAGGAACTAGTCTTGTTTTCTGCTTTAGTAAACCTGATTTTTTTTCCTTTTAATGTAGCATCATCCAGATTCTTTGATAAGTCATCTATCTGTTATAACATTTTTCCCGAATAGGCTCATAGATATTTACTAGGCTATTGATCTGTGAGGATCATTAGAAACCAAGCCTTACATTCCCATGGCAGTTTTTTAGCCCTTATATTTTGTGTATGAATAACACAGAACAGACAGCACAAGGATATTGGATAAGGGTTGGAGGTTGGCATAATGGTTAAGGGATTCACCTTAGAGACACAAGGTGTAGGGTTTGATTCTCCCATGGGGTAACTGGCTAGGTTTAAAATGGCCCACAAGAGTAGCTAGCCTAGTATGACTCTATGAACCCATATGTTGGGACATTACTTACTAACCCTTTCCGTAAGGGACATAGGTGCTAAGCCAGGGGTGAATTTACAGTTACCCATCATTCATCCAAATTTCATTAGTATAGAGTAAGAGAAGCACTTGCTTTATGTGATGTGGAGGATGGCTCCATAGGAATGTTATTCTCTGTGATAGATATCTGACCCTTAAAGATGTCTTGTTTATGTTGCAAAAGAGATTCAGATCCATTGATTGGGTGTTTATGATAGCAATGGACTTGTGAATGTGTAATATGTCTGACAGGACAGGGTCTGTTGAGGCTCTATATGTGAGGCAACGGTCACCTCTTAGTAGCATGTATGATAACAAGAAGAGGGACAAAGTGTTTAGATGGTCTGCAGGTTTTTATAATTAAGAGTCTTGATATTTTAGCAAGAAAGAGCTGTGGTTGTTCCAGCTGTGCCAAGCGTTTGGACAGACACATACAGAAAATGGGCATTATGTTCAATGATCAGTGAAATGAAAGCTGAGTGGAAAGGAATGATTTCATCCTGGACCTGGGCACCATATCCACTATTGCAAGCAAGTCATTATTTTTTTCACACAGTTTATATCAAAGGATATAGATTCATGGATTCTATGAACCTATGAATCTATATCCATTGATATAAGCTGTGTGAAAAAAAAAATAACTTACTTGCAATAGTGGACATGTGATGATCAAAGGCAAGTTCATTGTTGACAGAGGTTCCCAGATACCTTGACTATGGGATCAACTTTCAGGGGTGTGTTGTCAATGTGATAGTTAAAAGGGTAGTGGTCTTTTTTTGCCAAAGAATATATCTAGGCATTTAGTTTTACTCCATAGTTATGGCATCATCTACTTTTTTTGGGAGAGGTCCTCATGGAGGATTGTGGTCCCTCTGGAGAGTTTATGATGGCTTGTTTGTGTCTTTCGGCTTTTCCCAGTTAGGGGATGCCACAGCGGAACTCTGGTCCGCTAATGATTGGCAGTAGATTTTTACATATTGGCTTGCCGGGCTTAACGCACAACCTTCAATGAAGGAATGCCCATTCACGCATGTCGCTACACAGAAGATGCTCTAACTGAGAATCGAACGGGCAACGTCTAACTGTGAGGCGACAACGCTACTGCAGCACCACCACCGCAGTCTTTGGAGAGTTTATGATGGTACCAAGTTTATATTCATCTGCAAACTTAGTGAGCCATAGACCCTTAACATTTGCTTTGACCTTCAAGAAGTAAATATCAAAGAAGAGTGGGCAAAGGACTGAACCCTGCTGTACACTGCACTTTTTGAGTTAAACCATTTGTTTTATGCTAGAAATTATTTATTTTTTTGGACTGTCATGTGACTTTTCTGTAGTTACTTCTTTTAGTGTAAAGTTTTGCTATTTTAAAGTTCACTCTAAATTTTGGTGAGAAGATTTTTATAAATTGTGTTAAGGGGCTGGGGTAAATGTATGTGGTGCTTGTCGAAATGTTAAGGTAGAAATACTACTTTTTTGATACCTACCTTTTTATCGACTGCTGCTGGCAGTTTTACCCAGACTTCAGGCTTCCTTCTCAGTTTTAGCATGGAAAAACTTCCCAGTTCTTCATTCCCCTAGCCAAAAAAAGAAAAAAAAAACTTCTAGATAGCCTTTACTTCATCGACAGGCTACTATTTTTCCACAGGAGCAGATAGTGAAGCTACAGTGGCCATTCCTGGTTCTTCAGACCACTTGTCATCTTCCTTGATTTCTTCTAGTGTAGTCCCTTCAGCCGCCATGGACTAGGGGCTAGAAATGTCCTTTGTGCCTGCTGGAATGTTGTTCGCAGTCATAGCATAACCACTCTTGTTGGTCTTGGAGGAAAGAACAGGGAATGCTTCTCTGCCTAGCAAGACTGGGATGCCTGTTCACCAGGGTGGTGGCCCTGACAGGAGTCTTTCTGCTTCTATGGAGATTCCGGTTACAAAGATGCAGAAAATTAAACATGTATCTTTTCTTGTCTCTGTTACTTAACATAGGGATGATTTATTGAGCTTATCTCAGGACTTAGTTCAGGCTGTTAACCCTTCTCATTCTGGATGTACTGGTCAGAGAAAAAGGATTTCTTCATTTTCTGAAGATTCCCAGTATGATGAAGACGGAAATGACTGTGAGAGAACAACTTCTGAGGAGAGTATTTATTCTAATTGTCCCTTGGAAGATTTTTTTTCTGAAACCCTATCTAGAATGAACCAAGTGTTTCAGTGGGAACATAATGACACACAAGTTTCTTTGAGAAAATATTGTGATTTACTACACCAAAAATTTCCTCAGCTTATTCCTATGCTTCCTTGGAGGATGTTTTTATCAAAGCCTGCAGCCCCAAAGAAGGCAGATAGACTGTGTAAAGTTCCTCAGTCTTGCAAATTCTTATTTTCTTTTTTCAAACACCTTTAGCGAATTATCACTTGTGACACAGACAAACTTACATTTATTTAAAACTAATCAAACAATATTAACAAGTTCACATTTACAAACATTATACATCATATATAATGTTCTATGCAATATAATTAATCCAACATTACATAAATTGTTCAATTTCTGCCTTCTCTTTAACTTCATTCCTCCTTCAAAAAAAATTTTGTGTGCATTGTTCCGACAGTGTATTTTTTTCTATGTAATTTACTCCCACCCTTTTCTAAAGTTCCCGCTTCCTGTTCTTTTTTCCCTGTTACAGTATTCACTACTTCAAGTACGGTTGGTTCAGACTTTGATTTCCATTTTCTAGTAATTGTTTTTTTTTTTTTTGGTAGCCACCAGAATTAAGCTTAACAAAGCCTTACTATGTCTACGTGCTTTAGAACATATATCCCAGCCAGCTCAAAAAAATAATTTCCTTAGATACACTTCATTTGCTCACCCTCTGTTCCTGACAGAATGCTCTAGGGAATTTCTAAAGTCGGCCAACTCATTACACTCCGAAACATACACAAAGGTACTGCTTTCTTCCCTATTACACTTCCAACATTTGCCATCTACCTGAGGAAAAAAATGTTGGAGCCTGCTTGGGATATAAAAGTACCTATGCAAACACTTCCAGGCAAAAATCCTAAATCTTCTAGACTTTGTTGCATATTTGATAGCCACACATATGTCCTTTCATTTTTTATTTCTAAATTGCTTATCTAATCTCTCTCTCTCTCTCTTCCCAATCTTTTCTAACTTCCTTAATTGTCTTTTCTAACCTCCTAGTTGTTGTTCACTATTTTATATGCCCTAATAATTATCCCTTTTTAAACAGCAGCTTCTGTTTTTTTTTTTTATTTTTTATTTTACATTTGTTGACTGGGAAAGTCCGACTGGATATATGTCCATTTTCAGCGGAGGCCCGGGGAGAAAAGCTCCAAAAAATAATAACATGAATTATATAAACATACTGTAGTGAACTTTTAGACTAATTAAACTAAATTATCCAAGACACATAAAACACATTTTGTAAACAGATTAATAAAACAGTAGTCATAGAACTTAGCCTACAAGGGTGGTGATGAGTTTTTTTTTTTAACTTAGGCAAAACAACTGTTTGAGGAGAGTTCCAAGAGAAGAAACAACAGATCAGGAATACATAATTATAGACCTAAAAAGTGGTCAGTCAAGGGAGATAATATCAGTCAGGATTGGGACATGGGCATAGCCATTGTGATTTTAGGAAGATACTTAGTTGTTTCTTGAAAAGTGGAGTGGATGTAAGGGATGTTAGTTCCCTTGGAAGTTTGTTCCAAGAGTTACCAATAGAGTTAGTGAATAGGGAGTCCCCAGATTTATTACTGGATTTTAGGGGAGAAAGAAGTATTCTGTTGGCAGATCTTAAGGTTAAAAGATTTTGATAAGAGCTAATAAGGTTTCTGAGTATGGGAGTATTTGAGGGATGGTGCAGAATCTTGTGAATGATCGTGAGTTGCTGAAAAAGAAACTGGCTTTGCAGTTCAAGCCATCGAAGCAATTTGAGATTTTTGAAGTGGTGGGTATGAAATGGGTCATCAGTGGCAAATCTGGCTATGCTGTTATAAGATGTTGCCAACTTATTGAAATTGCTTTTGGAGAGGTTTGTATAAATTGGGGAGGCATGGAGGAGTGTGGAAAATAGGTGAGTTTGGGCAATAGTAGTTCTGGCTGATGGTGTGAGAAAGGTTTTAAGTCTGTAAAGGGAGCCAAGTTTTCTATTCACTGATTTAATCATTAGGTTGATATGTGTGTCAAAGTTAAGACTGTGATCAATTGTTACCCCTAAAAGTTTGGTGGTTATGTCAGGAGCTATTATGGTACCATTGTTAGATGTGACTGTGAAGTTAATGGCAGGGGATTTCTGAGTGGGCGTGAATAATAGTAATTTGTTTTTTTAGGGTTAAGGATGAGGCAGCATTGCTGGAACCAGTTTTCAACTAAGGTAAATATTTTTTGGGTCCTGGTTTGAAGTTTGTCTGGTGAAGAGGCCACACAAATTAATGTTGAAACGTCGGCATATTGTATACAGGTGGTTTGTAGAAGGGAGGTTGTTAGATCATTGATGAAAATAGTAAAGAGGAGAGGTCCCAGAATAGAGCCTTGTGGGACTCCTAGAGCTATAGGGAGTAGAGAGGATAGGTCATTGTGCCAGAGGACTGCTTGTTGTCTGTTTCCTAGATAGGATGTAAACCATTTGACAGTTAGGGTATCTAGTGAGAGAGATTTAAGTGTATCTGTTAATAGTTCATGATTCACCATGTCAAATACTTTGGAGAGGTCAATAAAAAGGGCAGAGCATAGGAGGTTGTTGTTACGATGTTTATTTATACCATCTGAAAAGGATAGGAGTGCAGTTGTAGTGCTATGGTATGGTCTAAAGTCATGTTAGCAGTCTGCAAGAATGTGATTTTGGAGGATATGTTTAAGGAGTTGACGATGAATACATCTCTCCAGAATTTTTGCTATAGGTGAGAGTAAGGCTATGGGGCGGATGTTTGAGAGTTCATTTGAGTTTCCTCCCTTATGGAGTGGGATAATATGAGAGACTTTCCAGATATTAGGGATAGAACTTTCTATAATGGTTCTGTTAATTAAGATGGAAATGGGGAAGGCAAGTACTCCAGCTGCCAATTTCAGATATTTGGCAGGAAGGAGGTCAGCTGATGGGATGCAAGGTTTAAGTTTCAGAAGAAGGGTGTGTATGAGGGATGTTGGAATAGGTTGCAGATGTAACAGGGGTGGTGAATTTGTTGGCACAGGTGGGTGAGAAGTTGACACTGGTGGTAAGGTATTAGCAAGAGATTTGGACAGTTTCAGAGAAGAATTTGTTAAAAGTATCAGCAATTTGGATAGAAGAATGTTGAGTCAAATTAGAGAGGGTAGGTATTTTAGAGTGACCAGGATGAAGTAATTTATTTATTCCTGACCAGAATTTTTGTGGGTTTTGATGTTGGGTTTGTTGGAATTTAAGGTAGTAGTTTTTCTTGTCAAGGAATATTGATTTCTTTGTGGCATTTCTAAGCTGTCTAAAGTTTAAGTGATCAGTTGGATTTCTTGTATTTCTCCGTTTGGTCCAAATTTTATTTCTCAGTCGCATTTTGTGCCTTGTCTGTTTTGAGAGCCAGGGAGCTGGTTTGTTCCTAATTCTGATTATACGAGAAGGGGCATGGTGCTCTAGGATTTGTAAGAATTTGTTGCTACAGTATGAGACAGCTTCCTCAAGTGGTAAGTATTTTAGGGGAGTCCATTTGCAAGCTGTAAGCTCCGCTTGAAGGTTAACTGGGTTTAGATATTTTCTTCTGGTGGTTCTGAAGTTTACTTGATTGGGAATTGAGGTTTTTAGTTTAGTTATAAAGGTAAGAGAGTGGTCACTGATATCATCGGGAAGTATGCCTGTTTCATATAGTTGGGGGTTACTGTTAACTAGAATCCAGTCTAGAGTGGTTTGTTTATTGCTTTGTTTATGTGTTCTTGTAGGGTAGGTGATGGTTTGATAAAAGCCATGAAGGTTTATGTGAGTAGTAGGATTTTTAGAAGTACAACATTTCCAGTCTATATTAAAATCTCCAAGGAGTATGGTTTCTTGTGGGAAGATTGAGGTGAGCCAGCAGAGGATATTTTCAAGGGTATTAATGTTGTTACTGGGGGGATGTAAGAGCAAATAATATAAATTGATTTATTAGCATTAATTAGAAGCTTAGACATTAAGATCTCAACATTGGAAGGTGAGGGATGAGTGGTATCTAGTACAGAGAGTTGCAACTCAGATCTAAACAGTATCACTACCCCACCTCCCTTTTTGTTTAGATGGTCTAATCTAATTATGTTATAGCCTGGTGGGATAATATCATTGTCCTTAGTGATTGATTTGAGCCAAGTTTCAGTTAGACATAGGATGTCAAAAGAGTAAAAATCTAACAGGGCATGTAGCTGGCTAATTTTATTATTTAAGCTCCATATGTTGAGGTGGGCTATGCGAAGAAAGTTTTTGGTACAAGAGGGGGTACAGGAAGTGGTCAGATGGGAGGGTTAGAAATCAGGGCTGTTGGGAATAGGGCATGGGTTTGGATGAATGTTGCCAGGTAGCAGTAGGTACTGTTGTTGGATATGACAAAATTTCAGGAGTATATATAAAATATGGTTGATTCTTTTGGTTTGGAAATACTTGAAATGGGTTAATCTATGAAAGTGAGGTCAAATGTAGGCTGATGAGGATATAATGTTACTGTGAAATTTCAAATTTAAAGGGGAGAGAGGTATTGTTTGTTTTAAAGGGGGATGGAAATTTTTAAAGTGTAGTGCTTCATAGCAAGAGAGCTTGAAGGATAGAAAGAGAGTGGCAAGAATTATTGACAAGAGATGCAGATTACAGTGTGTTTTTAAGCTGGGGATGAACATAATGAAAGGAATTTGATAGGAGTTTCATGGAGACTAAGGTTATGTGGGTATATGGAGGGTCACTTAGGGGTGGGTCTAATTATAAGGATTAGCAGGAAGGAAAGAAATAAAGAGGAGAGAGGGAGTAGATTGCTAAGTATGTAATGAGATTGAATAAGCTATTGGATGATGTAAGTAGTGGGTGTGGCTAATATAAGTATTAAGGTTAGCTGCATTAGGGGTGGGTGGGATTTGGGGGTAGGGTAGGGGAGCGAAGTGAGCTCAAAGGGCGAACGAAGCAGGCTAGAGCTATAAGGTGAGTACAGCAGAAAAAAGTATCAGCTGTCCTTAGTGTTTTGGCTTTAAAATGAAGAAAGTAGGGTGAAAAAGGGTAAAAAAGTGTTATCCTAACAAAATATGAAAGAAAAAAAATTGTAAGCTGTTGGGGAAGTTTCCAAGTGTTTAACAAGGGAAGTAGGACTAAAATTATCACTACAAAATAGCTTTTAGTCTTTTGGGTTAGGTACTTAAATGCTAAAATATGTATTGATAGAATGATACCATCTAGTGGTCGGAGGGAAAAAGGCAACTGGGAGTGGTAGGCATGAGGCTAATTTGAAAGTAAGAGGTTAGGTAACCAAAGACTAGATGGAGAGTAGCTGGTAGTGGTCTGCGTTTGGCTGCTAGATCTCACACGGAGTGGTCACCAAGCAAGTAAAGGCATTACAGGTAAAGATGATAAGAAAGGTATTTGTACATACATGTATAAGATACTTTTGGGATTAAAGCTTTGAAAAAGCTTGGCAAACAACCAGCTTTGGGACATTCTAGAATCTGTTCTAGATTCGATTAAAAATTCAGTCAATGCAGGACTTTCATTTAGGGTTCTCCTGTCCCTTTCTCTTTGCCTATACTCTGATATCAGTCCCTGATAGGGAAGGCAATCTCTAGCCTGCAGTCCAAATGTCATCTTGGCCTCTTCCCATTCTGCTATACTTAAATTGTTCTCAATACCTTGGTTCCTTTGTCACCTTCCTCTGGTAAATTCCAGCCCTCTTTTGCTTATTTTCTGTACTTGTAATTGCATTCATCCCTATTGGCAGAATCTCCTTTCTCCATTCCCATGTTGTCTTAGTTATTAGTATTCTTTCTGCTACTTTGTGAATATAATATTCTGTATGATCATTGTTATTCTCCTTAATGATTTTTTACAAGACTTTTTGTTTTAATGAAAATCCAAAAAAAAAAAAAAAAGACACTCCAGAACACCCCAGAACCTGTCAACTTAATAAAAACACACAGAACTATGAAGTTTAACCTGCCTGATAGGAACAACTGCCCCAAATAGACAGCTGCAAACACGGGTCTCAATTAACCTAAAGTTGAGGTTATTCATGCTACTTACAGTAATTGGCTCCTGTTCTTTTTTAATCTTTATTTCCCTCCCAGATGTGAAGAACAACTTGCATGCTTTCAGAAACATTACATTTTAGCCTCAAAGAAAACAGCATTCTGGCTTTTTATTACCCTACAATTAGCTTCTCTCTGTGGTAACAGAAAAGAAAAAATATAGTCCTCAGCTGCAGGCTCCTAAAGACAAGCTAAAACATTTATTGCTAAAAAAATCATTATATTTAGTGTGCTCTTATTTACTTGTTTCCACTTAAAAGTTGTTTTTAGATTAAGCCAAGGGTCTTTAATCCAGACATTCACCTATGCAAATGTAACACAAACCATATCAGCTCTACATATATCATGGCCGGCATACTTTTGCACCCAATGCCCCACCTCAACAACCCAAGATTACAGCCTATTAACTTAAACATGCTTTTGTCTAGCCTTTTTTCTCTTTTTGTACTGTAATGTCTCTATTTATTAATACTAAAGAAGAAGAAAGAATAAACTAATAAAAAAGACATATGTTTACTTTAGTATCTTTATCTCATACAAGAACAACTAAAACTGCTTTAGTGATAAAAAAGAAGGTATGTATTCACCATAACATTCCATCTGTGTTGTCCATTTTCACTTTTCCTCAGCTCTTGGGTTCGGATCCGATCCTCAGATCAGAGTCCACCGTTTCTACCAGCTCATGGATCACTGAAAACTCTCAAGCTTTTCCCTTTCCCATAATGCCCTAATCCCTAACATACCTCAGATCTTGTTTGCTGCCCCTTACATCTGTACAGCATAAATAAATAAAAAGTCACCATAACCATGAAAATAAACTGGTTAAAACCTTCTTTAGTACAAAAGTGTTTTAGACTTGCTATATTGAAACATATCTTGTGTTAAAGGAGTTTATAGTGACTTTGGAGCTTGTTTCGTATTAAACAAGTTTTTAACTAGTTTATTTTCGTGGCTCCAGTGACTTTTTATTTGTTTATCTCTTGTTACTTTAAGTCAACCAGATTTATCACTACACCTTTACTGTTTGTTTTTATATCAGTACAGTATTGTAGAAGAATAAAATAATAGGATAAATAAATAAAAACTGGGACTCAAACAAAGGGATACGGTTCCATCAGCATCTTTGATCCTTCCAAAAGACAACAAGGAGGGGTTGGTGAGAGAGAAGTTGAGGAAGAATGAAAATGGACAACACAGATAGAACATTATGGTGAGTACATAACTTCTTTAACTGATGTTGTTAATTTTCATTCATTCCTCAGCTCTTGGGACAAAGTCCACAACTACCTAAATCCTGACAGGAAAGATATTTCTGAGTATCGCTGAGCCAAAGGCTGCTCTTCCACTAGAGACCTGATCCAGTTTATAATGAGCAATAAGGGTATGAGGATTAGTCCAAGTTGAGGATGTGCAAATATCATCCAGTGAAGATCTAGACAAAAAGGCTGAAGAGGTCAAACAGACCTGGTGGAATGTGACTTTGGTGGTTTGGGTAAAGACATGCCCATTTTATTATAAACAAAGGGAATACAATCAGTCAGCCATTTAGCTAATGTTACTTTAGAGTGTGATTTGCCTAATTTCGAATTCAAAAAAGAAACAAACAATTGTTCTGTTTTCTAAAATATTTGGTTCTATGTAAGTAAAACCATAATTGTCTATGAAAATCCAATAAGTATAACATATACTCTTCTTTATGTTATAAATTTGGAAAGAAGACTGGCAGGTTGATACTTTGATGATACTGGATTCTGACACCACCTTAGGAAGAAAGGAATGACTTGTTCGCAAGGATACTCTATCCTTATGAAAAATGAAATAAGGAGGCTTAGAAGACAAGGCCTGTAATTCTGAAAGTCTTATGGAAGAGGTAATAGCTACTAAAAGATAGTTTTCCAGGTTAAACATTTTAGCTTAGTTTTAGCTGAAGGTTCAAATGAAGATTGGGTTAGAGCTTGTAGGACTATGTTTAAATCACAAGCAGGAGTAGGGTCTTTAACTGGAAGTCTAAGAAGAAAAGTTCATCTTATAAAGGCTCTGCAACGTTTGGAGGATGCCAGAAATGAGTTATTTATTCCTATAAGAAAACAGGAAATGGCAGCCAATTGTACTTTAACAGTAGAAGAGCTATTTCCGCCATTGAAAATTGAGGCTAAATATTCCAGAACTTTAGGAAGAGGAGTCGAAAAGGGATCTAATTCTTTTTGTTGTGCCCAAACTACAAATCTTTTCCATTTGTCTTTGTATAGTTTTCTAGTGGAAGCTTTGTGGGATGATAAAAGAACGTGATGGACAGGGGAGGAGAGCCTGGGCTGTCTAATGATCAACACAACTGTAAAAACCATGTGGTCTACTTTAGGTCTGAAATATCTCAGTGAATCAAGGTCTGGAGTTGGATACAGAGTCCACAGAGGGTGAAGAAGATGAGACCAAAGAAAGGGAAACCAAATCTGACGAGGCTAATAAGGGGCAATAAGGATTGCTGTGCTCATCAATCAAGATGCTTTCTGAAGAAATTTGGGGATTAGAGGTAATGGGGGATAAGCATAAAGGAGGCCAGTGTTGCAATCATAAAGTAGAGCATCTCTCAGTGACTCCCCTGGTGAGGGGATGAGGGCAAAAAAACTGTTGTACTTGTTATTGAGAGGAGATGTTAAGAGATCGCAGCACAGTTGACCCCATCGATAGAATATCTTCTCTGCCACCTTCATGTTGAGAGGCTACTCACAAAACATCAGAATAGACCTGCTCAATTTACCTGCAGTCATGTTGTCTTTCTCCAGAATATGCTTTGTTATTAGAAATCGATTTGATGGGATCACCCATTGCCACATTCTCAAAGCTTCTCAACACAGGGGGTAAGATTTGTTTCCCCCTCATTAGTTGATGTACCATACCACTGAAATATTGTCCATCTGAATTGCAATAGTCCCAGTGGGGAGAGTGTCTTGAAAGGCCTGCAGTGCTAGAAGGACAGCTCTCATTTCCAGGACACTGATATGCTTGTTGGCCTCTTCGGGGGACCTCGTGCCTTGGACTGTCTTTCACAAGAAGTGCCCCCCCCCACCCAATCTGGGAGGAGTTTATGGTCACTATGGCTTTGAGCTGGTGAAGAACAAAAGGATGACTTTCTACTACTTGGGAAGAGTTTATCCACTAAAGGAAATACTTTTTGCAAGCTTGAGTTATTTTGATCTGACTGGACAATGAATGATGAAGAATAGACCACTGAGTTGTGATTGTCCACTGAAAAATTCTCATATGGTGCCTTGCAAATGGTACCAGAATGATTGCAGCTGACATGGAACCCAAAACATGGAGGATCAGTCGAGTGAGAAAGAAGGATTTTGAATAATCTTTTGGACTTGAAACTGAATAGACTGAACCCTGGGCCAAGGGAAACAGGTGTCACAGATGAACTGAAAATGGACTGGAGGGTAGCCAACTGCAAGGCAACAGTGCTCTCTGCCTTGCAGGATATGGTCCCAGAGAGGGATTTGCTAAGTTCCTTAATCAAATCCCTCTGCAGTCTTGTGAAGTGTGACAAATAATTCAGTGATCTGAAAGCAGAAGTCACTGAACCATAAACACATTTCCCAAATCTGTCCAACTCATTAAACTCCCTGTTAAGGGGATGGACAGAGGAACTTTGTAACTCTAGTTACTTCTTTGTGGCTGCTGTTATGACTATGGCATAAACCAGTACTTCCTTGCTCCAAACAGTTCTGTCCTTAGGGGTGCTAGGATCCTATCTGGTCTCTTGGGGATTATTTCAATGGTATCAGGTTCTTTCCACACCAATTGAGAGACCAAATCAATGAGCTCATTGATAGTTGGAGTCACCAGGAGGTAGACAGGCCAGCATTAAAAGCTTCCAGGAATACTGACTCCTCTTGGAAAAGATTGTTGGGAGACCAACCACCTGTCTGCTTTAGGAGTTCCAGAATGTTTCCAAATGAGACATCATCTGGTGGTGATCTTGGGGACCCTTCCCCCGCATCGAAGTTGGTATCTTCTGTCACAGACTCTTGAGGAGAGTCCAGGTGCCTCCTTTTGCACTTTTTCTTCCTGGGAACTTCTTCAATGGAATGCTCCAGAGAAGTGCCAGAAGAAATCAGTATACCCTGTTGGATATCCTGGTGACTAACTTCGGCTGGCTGTCCCAGTGGAGCAGTTGATTGAGGCTCAAGATTCAGAGATGAATGGGCTAGAGTGGTCAGAACTGAAGAAGGTAAAGAAGTCTGAGCTCTAGGTATAGAGAAAGCTCTCTCCACTACTTTGAATGCAGTTTGCCTCAGAGAGAAATTTTACTGGAAAAGGGGAGAAAGCACATAAGAACTATAAAAGGTATAGAAAAAGGAAGGTTCTAAAGATATAATAATAGAACCTTACTCATAGTACCAAAGTTGCTAAAAACCTGTGAGCAAAATGAATACAATCTGTTCCTTCGAGTTTCTTCGGTGCAGCAGAAAATTGAGATTTTCTCTATGTGCTCTGTCCTCTACTTCTACCATTTTTGAAACACTTCTTCCTGAGCAGTCTCTTACTCAGCTAGCATTTTCTTCCTTTATACCTCTGATTTTGCAGATGTTTTTCATATTGATTACTGCTACAGTAGCCTTAGCTATACGGCTGATATTCTGCCAAGGATATAACAGTTGGCCAGCTTCCAAAGCTTCAGGGCACCTTCCATGCACCTAAACTGTCAAGCAGCTTGCAATAAGTTGACTAAAAGACAAGTTGGGTGTGAAGGCCTTCAGTACTTTCCTGCTGCCAAACAGTATGCTCCTCTGAGGCTTGTGAGGATCGATAGTCATTCTGTGCTTTCCTAAACTGGGCAGGGAAGTTCTCTTTGGGGAAAAACCTTCCATTTTCTTATTTTTTACTGATGTTTTATTAACGTTCCTCTTCAGAAAAGTTATTTTAAAGCTAAGAGTGTTGTGTCTTAATGGATTGTCTTAAGACTGTAACATACTTTTAAATGGAGCACTCATTGTTTCTGTCAGTTTAAAAGTAGTATTAAGTAACTGATAAAAATATTTTCTGTGGAGAAATTGTGCTTACGTTTCCATTGTGGGGCTGCCATAGTGTTTGAAAGTGCCATTTACTGTGTTTTTTGTCAAAAAAAGAAAATAAACTTTTGTGATAGGTAGTTCTACTGGCATTTGTTGCTTTTTTTCCCCAGGATACAGGCACCGTTTTCAGAATGAACATGGAACAGGTTGTCAGTCCCATGGTTGGTCCTTCTTCCAGCCATATAAAAGAAAAATTTAAGTAAACAGCCTTTGCCACCACAGCAGGCTACCAATTTGTCTCAGCCACAGGTGGTTTACTGTAGATCACTCTGGTATAGCACCTACAGCCAGTATGGATGGGGGTTAGCCACATCCTCTTTGGCTGTTGGGTTCCCCTGAGTGAGCAAGGAAGAGCCACTCTTGTCGGTCCTGGGACAGGGAGCAGAGAAGTTTTCCCTGATGTGTCAGAATGCTGTGCCAATCCCTGGGGAAGCAGCAGCTGCAATTGGTAACATGGTAGGCCCTACTCCCATAAAAAAAAAAACAGAAAAGCCAGCATATATCTACTCCTCCTCAAATTCCTTTGGATAAGAGTAGTTTATTGGAATTGGTTCAGGGTTTGATTTAGGCAACTGATTTTTCCTGTAGAGTAGTTTCTGCTAAAAGAAACAGGAATGCTCCCTTTCCTGAAGAGATTCAAAATTCTGAATCCGAACAGAAAGATGCAGGGACAGATTCAGGATTTTGTCCTGAGATCTCTGATTCAGACTCAGAGGAGAACTGACTTTCTGATTCTCCCAATGTGGTCTTCTCTTTCTCTGAGACTATTGTTAGATTGCCCCAGTGTTCTCAGTTGGAGAACACTGAGGTTTCTCAGTCCCTCAGAAAATACTTTGAGATGTTACAGAAGGATTTTCCAGAACCTACACCCATTCCTCCTGTCCTATCCGCTTTACAGGATGTGTGTCTTTCTGCCTGCAATCAGCCAGTTGTCCCTAAAAAGGCAGATAGGATGTCTTTTACATTTTTATACACTATTCTCAAACCTGACCCAGCAGCTATAGCGTTAGTTGACTCCTTTGCTTCTGAGTACTTAGTTAATTCCAATCCTACTCTTTCTAATAAAGATGGGGAAATGATTGATAGGTATGAAAAAAAGTGTATAGTTCTGCAAGTTTGAATTTCAGAATTTGAAACTACCAGGGTCATATGTTAAAGTATATTGTGACACATTGTGAAAGTACGAGGAATGTTTCATCTGCAGTTTCAGCTTGTGAAGAAAAATCTGCTTTAAATAATTTACTTTCTTCTATTGCACAGGTCACTATGCATTGCTGCAGTGTATGCGTGACTCTCTTGATACTTTTTCCAGAGCTATGGCCACTGCTACTGTTTTAGATGTTTGTTTGGCTGCATTCTCAGAACCTCCCAGATGATGTAAAAAATGAGATTGTAAATTCTCCCTTGGATATTGATTTAGTGTTTGGCCCCTGTGCTGCAGAGGTGATCAAAAAGTGTGAAGAAAGAGCAGAGTGATCCAGGGAATATCTAAGATTTTATAGCCCCCCCCCCCCCTTCAAATTGTCCAAGGGATTTTCTTTCTCCTCATCCAATTTTGGCAAAAAAAAAAAAAAAAAAAAAAAACAATAAACAGTCTCAACAGAATTCATGGAAACAGACATTTAAGAAGTGGCAAGGAGGTTCCAAAATAACTCTCAAAACCAAGGACACTCCAACAAGTCTGAATGACTATTCAAGAGACCTTGTAACCTCCTCCCACACTGGCCCTTTTTCTCTTTCAGAAAGTCTGAATTACTGTTTTTTTTTTTCTCTTTGGCAACAGATTGCTTCAGACAAATGGGTTTTGAAAATCATTCATCACGGTTACATATGGCAGTGGGAGGAAATAATTATTCCGTTCCAGGGCGAGGTCATTCCTCAACCTGCAGATCACTTTTCTTTCCTCCTGTTCTTCATCACATGCTGTTTCAAGGACTGAGAGAACCAGTTCCTCCTTTCCAGGTGGGGAAGGGGTTTTATTCAAGAATGTTCCTAGTCCCAAAGAAAGAAAATGCTTGGAGACCAGTTCTGGATCTTTCTTTCCTAAACCTTTTTATGATAGTGTTCAGATTCAAAATAATGTCACTTCACAACCTGTTACCTTTTCCTCTTTCAAATTTCCTGGTAACACTAGACTTAATAGATGCTTATCATCACATTCCTATTCATTCCGACTTTAGGTGTTTAAGCTTTTGTCTGTCTGGATCACATTGTCAGTTCTCTGCCTTACCCTTTGGACTATCCACTGCACCAAGAGTGTTCAGAAAGTGCCTAGTTCCAGTTATAGCTCATTACAGGCTATAGGTTATCCACATTTTTCTGTATTTAGAGACTTGCTTAATTTTGCAAAGTCTTTTTCAACATGTCAGGAATCTCTCCCTTGGGTGAGAGATCTCTTGCACAACTTGGGATTCCAAGAAAACATTCACAAGTCTTTCTTGACTCCTTCACACAGGAATGTGTTCCTAGGATGTCAACTAGACACCTCAGTTCAAACAGCTTTTCTTCCATGGGGGAAAAAATAATCTTTATTTAGAACTATGTCTAAGGTTTTCCACTTAGAGTTCAGTCATTATGAGGGAATGCCTCAGGATTTTGGGTCTCATGGCCATACCTCCCAACTGTCCCAGATTACTTGGTTTTTACTGAGTTTTGGGGTTCAAATAATGGGGGTGCCATGATTCCTGAGTGGCACCCCTTCATTTCCAATTTTTTTCCCTTTTTTCCAAGCTTTTTTAAAATTTTTTTGCTTTCATTTTTTCGAGCTGAAGTCATCACATGGGCGATGACGTCAGCTCCGTTAGCCTGTAGGAATGCTCAAGGGCATGCATTTTCAGCGTTTGATTTGAAGCACGAGTGGGACACTAGCTCTGCAAGCTTTTGCAGTTTGCACTCGTTGGCCCAGGACGTTATTGTAAGATCCTTGTACTGCAAGCTTTTGCAGTTTGCACTCGTATTTGGCCCAGGATGCTCATATAATTTTACAGCTTGCACTTGTCTTTCATTTTTGGCCCAGAATATGATGGATGTAGTTATTGGAAGACACTCACGCTTCTTAAACTGTCTTGTCATGTTATTATTACATTGAAAGATTTCTTCAGTGTCTCTTTTTGAAAAGAATACTCTACTTTTCAAGCATATCTTTATTTATTAGTCCATACCTAATGGTGACATTGTGCCTGATTTTTCCTTTTGTCTAATGCTGATTATTACTGAATCCTTCACACATGAGAAAATAATATAATTTACCTTTTCACCTCTTCCTTAATTTTTTTCTCTCTTATCTCTGCCATTGCCACCCGTTTCTAGATCATTCATATTATTATTTCTTTAACTTTGTATCTTGTCTTCTTCGGAAATAAATCAGATGATTTTGTTCTGCTATTTTCTGTAGTCTTGTAGTTATTTCTCCTTTTTGCTTTTTACTCTAAGATACGTTTACAACTATTCTGTAACTTCAGTTTTACTTATTTGGGCTACAGTTTGAACTATTTGCATAATTATGAACTTATATTTTCAGCTTAAGTTTTAAAGTATATATTTTATACTGTGATGCATTCTGTTACAATTTTATTCTTACTAATTAGCTAACTCCATAACAATAACTGTGCTAATATATAATAATAACATTTATTGTATTTGTCATTTTGGATAAACATTTCTTACTGAAATTATTTAAGGTGTATGTGATCTTTTCTTTCCATGTCCCCCAGACAGTCTGCAACTAAATAAAATGATAGGCTGAAATGAAGTTTAAGGAGAGTATGAAAAAGATGAATACATGTGATTCTATGTTATACTTGGAAAAGACTGCTTATGCATTAGTCACTGATCCTGTGTTTTGCTATTAGGTTTACTGCATCTTGGTTTAAACTGTACTCTTCATGCTCATTTGGAAGTAGTAAGCTTTTTTGGCAGTTGCGCTAATTTTATTTTATGTTTCTCTATCTGTGCCTTCCCTAGAAAACATAGAATACACCACCAGTGGGTACAGCAGGTCAATAAATGTTGTTGTTTGTCTATTCGGCTCTTCCCGGTTAGGGGTCGCCACAGCGGAACTCTGGTCCGCTAATGATTGGCAGTCGATTTTTAAGGTGCTGAGTTGCCAGCCCAACGTCCAACCTTCAGCAAAGGTATGCCCATTCGCGCTTATCTTTCGGAGGCCACTCGACTGTGGGGACTACATGCAGACTCCACATAGAAGGCACTCCAGCTGAGAATTGAACAGGAGAACCTCTTGCTGTGAGGCAACAACATTACTGCCGTGCCAGTTTTTTTTAATCTCTATGAGGTTTTTCATTGAATTAATGTGTTTGTGAAAAGGTCAGGAAGAATAAATCCTTAAAATGGCATTGCAAGGTGATTCCTATGAAGTGAGATTTTTGCTGATTACAGAGCTGTAGCATTTCTGTTCTATTTGCTCTCTGTTGGTTTCAAGTAAAACTTGCTCAATTCCAAAACAAGAATGCACTGTAGCTTGATAGAATAGATATGCGGTAGAACAAAAGACATGCATAAAGATAGCCAAAAATAGACTATGTTTATGATAATACAAACTGAATTAAATGTAGGTAGACATTATACAAGCTCCATTTTAGCCTTCTGCTGCTCAAGTATTAGCATGACAAGTTTAGCCATAGTAAATTAGCTTCATCCACTCTTTACAGCTCTTAACTATGTAATAATACTGGCTTCATGGACTAATAACTGCTGGAGTTATAAACATAAATGGGTCCATCCTCTTATAAAGGTCTGTGATAAACTTGCAAGAATGAGAGATAAAGGCTGTCTAGAAAAAAGATTTTATAACTGGTTTTTCAATCTGCATAGTACTCAGACAGAATTTCAGGTTATTAACACTGAATCTACATGCATATCTGTCGATGCACGAATTCTCAGAAATACACATAGAAGACCATCCTCCAGTGGGGCCTATGATTTGAAAACAGCCCAAATGTACTCTTTATCAACCACTGGCCAGCTACATTTTCTTTGGATGTGGTGTGGGTTTCAATGCTGTTTTAATGAATGTGAGTTTTAAGGGCAGAGAAGTTTTAATGCCAAGTCTATTTTCATTGTGAGACAGTATTACTTTGTTTACCAGATATTTATTAGTGTTTTTGCATTGTGCTATAAAATGTAAAAGTAAAATCCAAATAATCATTGTAGAAGTAAAGCAGTATACATGCACACATTAGTGTTTATGGTAAATGGGGCGAAATAGCCAGGTAATGGGACATTGGAATGGATGCAGGGGGGACTCTGGTGCCATATTTTGGTTGTCTCTTCTTCAGTTTGCATTTGAAGGTTGGTATCCCACGATTCCATCGGAGTGGGAGGGGTTACACAATTATATATGTGTACAGATTTGTACCTATTTTTCATGGGCCTTGTCTAGATTTTTGATGTTTCCAGGTTGAGAGGTATGCTCATGGCATCTATGATTATCATGATAACCCAGCAAGACTCCACATAAGAAAGATACAGTGATATCTGAAATATCTTTGGTCCCAGTGTCAACACCCTTTTTCATTTCAGATCCCAGTACTGGGTATTTCAGAAGAGAACACACTTGGTGGAGACAACAGATATCTTTAAATCAAGGTATCCCATACTCCTTCCCTGCTCCAAAGCAATCAGTTACCACAGATGCTTCAGACTTTGCTTTGGGAGCAATTTCAGGAGAGATAAAAGTGCAGAGAGTGTGGGACACCCAGGACAAATGCAAGCACATAAATATCAAGGAGATTTTTCTCCCATTCTTGTCCTGATCAAGGTATTCCATTCTCTGAGCCATCTTTGGTCCCCTGGACCTCTTCATGTGGCTACAGACAGACAATGCCACAAGGATGTGATACATCAACAAGCAAGGGGGAACAAGGTCATACCCCCTTTGCAGACTAGCCATGTTAGCTTGGGATATAGCTTCACAGCATAATCTCACTCTACAGGCATCCTACATTCCGTCATAGCAAAATTGTGTGGCAGACAAACTCAGCAGGGCCAGGGCAGACTCTCACTACAATATATTCACATTTTCCCTTATTTATATGACTTGCTTATCTTTGCACAGTCTCTTTCAAAGTGTCAAGGACCTCTCACTTGGGTAAGAGACCTCCTTCATAGGCTAGGTTTCCAGGAAAACATTCAAAAATCTTGTTTACCTCCTTTACACAACACTGTATTCCTGGGATACCCCCTAGATATTTCAGCTCAAAGAGCTTTTATTCCACAAGAAAAAGTAGTGCTACATCAAGATCTATACTTGAGTTTTTCTACTCAGTCCAGAACTTCAGCAAGGGAATTTCTCAGAATAATAGGATTCATTGCACCTATGATTTTTGTGATTCCCCTAGCCAGACTCCATATGAGAAGGATTTACTAGTGCTTAAAATCTGTATGGACCCAACATCAACAACCTCTGAGGTTTCAAATACCAGTTTTGTGATTTGTGAAAAAGAAACTACTTTGGTGAAGTGACCATTTTTATCTAAATGCAGATCCCCACTTTTTTCTTCCAGCTCCAAATTAATCTGCAACAGCAGATGTCTCAGATTTTGCTTGGGTAGCAGTGCCTTTAGGGGTGAAATTGTAGTGTCTTTGGAAACAAAAAAAAAAAAAAAAAAAAACAGAATAAATTACATTATATCAAAAATAGCATCTTCTTCTTCTTTTTTTGGCTATTCCCGGTTAGGGGTCGCCACAGCGGATCACCTGTACTCTTATGATTGGCAGTGGAGTTTTACGGCATCAAGTTGCCAGCCCAGCACCCAACCTTCCACAGAAGGCATGCACACACACGAATGCACTCATGTCTAGGGCCAATTTAGAGTATCCAATCCACCTACACATGTCTTTGGGATGTGGGAGGAAACCAAAGCACCCAGAGGAAACCCACGTGACCACAGGGAGGACGTGCAGACTCCTCACAGAAGGCACCCCCAGCTGAGGATCGAACTGGAGAACCTCTTGCTGTGAGGCAGCAATGCTAACTGCTGCACCACCACGGCCGCCCATATCAAAAATAGTATATATATATATAAACATAAAATCAGATTTATTTATTAATCTGTTCTCAGGCCAATGTAAATATTGTATATAGTTTGTTACCATGTTAACTTATTTGATAATTTACAAGCAAATTATTTGTAAATTTCTTTTTTCTTCTTTTTCTTTGTTGTGGAAAAAAATCTTCTTCTTCTTCTTTGGCTGCTCCTGTTAGGGGTCGACACAGCATATCAACTGTTTCCATTTCTTCCTGTCCTCTGCATCTTGCTCTGTCAAATCAACCACCTGCATGTCCTCTCTCACCACATCTATAAACCTTATCTTAGGCCTCCCTCTTTTCCTGTTACCTGGCGGCTTCATCCTTAGCATCTTTTTCCCAATTTACTCTGCATCCCTCCTCAGCACATGCCCAAACCAACATAATCTTGCCTCTCTGGCTTTGTCTCCAAACTTTCCAACCTGGGCTGACCCTCTAATATACTTATTCCTAATCCTGTCCAGTGCAAATCTTAACATCTTCAACTCTGCCACGTCAAGCTCTGACTCCTGCCTTTTTGTCAACGCCACAGTCTCCAACCCATATAACATAGCTGGTCTCACTACCCTCTTGTAGACCTTCCCTTTCACTCTTACTGGTACTCGTCTGTCACAAATCACTCCCGACACTCTTCTCCACCCACTCCATCCTGCCTGTACTTTCGTCTTCACCTCTCTTCCACACTCACCATTACTCTGTTGTGGAAAATAAATAAATAAAAAACACTTTGAAAAAAAAAACAGAATAAGACATATAAACGTAAAAGAGATGCTGGCAGTTAGAAATGCTCTCAACTCTCTGAATAATCTATGGTCTCCAGGACCACTGCAAGTGATTACAGACAACACAATGATGTGGTACATAAACAAAGAGGGGGCTTCCAGAACTTAAAATCTGTGTGGGTTAGCCATGGTAGCTTGGGATACAGCAATACAGCACAATCTAATTTTACTAGCTTCTTATATTCTGTCAGAGCAAAACACTGTGATAAATAAGAAGAGCAGGATGAAGACAGACCCTTGTGAGAGGAAATTGAATCAGACATCCAGGCATTGATCCACCTATGGGAAACACCTCAGATGGACTATTCACCTTTGTTTACAACAAACAACTAGTAAAGTTCTACTCCAGGACTCCTTGCAAGCAGGACTGGAAAACAGATATATTCTCATTTTCTTGGATTGAAATGATTATGTATGCATTTTGATTCGCTGCAATGAAAACCAGGATCATTCTGAAGATTCAGAAGGACTCTCCAAAGATCATTCCTGTGACTTTCTTCTTGCCCAGGTAACAATGTCCCCCTCTTCTTTTGGAAATGGCTAAGGATAATTATCACAAGCTTCCTCACAGACTAGATTAACTCACACAAGACAGGGGTTGCTTTATACACCTCAGCTTGAAATGACACAATTAACTACCCAAATAATTGAGGTTTTAATACCTTTAGGCATCCGTTTTCTGTAGTAGGTATTAAAGGAGGCACTGCTACTAGGAAAGCATATATTTGCAAACTGAAAGTTTTTTCCAGTTGGTGCCATACTAAGATCCAAGAACCTTTTAAGGCTAGTATTTATGTGGCTCTACAATATTTCTGTGAGTCATTATCCTATGGCCTTTCTTAATCCCCTATCAAGGTTCATTTATCAGCCATTTCAGCATGTCTGTCCATGGAGTCCCCTCTTTCCATACATTCCCAAATTAAGATGCTTTTGAAAAGGGTTCTGCATACCTGTCCACCTAGAAAACAGGTGACTTCTCCCTGACATCTTTATTTTCGTTTGTGAAAATTAACACTTGTTCCCTTTTGAACCTGCTCATTATGCTGATTTGAGGTTCTTAACATAGAAGACAGTTTTGCTGATCTCTCTGACTTCTGCAGGTTCTTAAGATGAGTCATCCCTATTTCATATTTCACAAAGACAAAATTTCTTTGAGAACTAATCCTTCATTTATGCCAAAAGTGGTATCCTAGCTCACTTTAAGCCAAGCTATCAATCTCCCTTTCATTTTTCCAGAACCTAAAAATGAGAGAAAAAGGATTATAATTTCTCAGTCTCTACAGACAACTCAGATACCATCTTGAAAGGATTAAAACTTTCAGAAATTCTGATCAGTTATTCATTTCTTATGAAGGTAAGAAAAAAAGGCAACCTGTATTAAAACAGTTTTTTCCAAATGGTGGTCCTGTTCTATATCCTTTTTGTTATTCCCACCATAATAAGGCAATTCTTGGAAGTGTCAGAGCACATTCTACCTGGTCCTTGGCTTCATCAGTGACTTTTTGGAAAGGGGTAGACTCTATAGACATATTCTAAATGCAGCAACTTGTCCCTCTGTACATATTTTTACAAAGCACTACAAACTACATTCCTTTTCTAGGTCTAGAGCAGGCTTTGCTAGGACCATTATTCAGGGAATCCTGGACCCTAATCTTTCCTCTTCCCAAAACGTTTAAGCTATGGTATTCTATCCATATAGCTAATGCTACTGCTGCAGTGATCAAATTATGAATAGAGTACAGCTGCGTAAGTAAATTTGCCATATCAGTAGATGTTTGATTGATCACTATTCCAGTAGCTGCTCCCTCCCTTCACCTCTTTTTTTTTGTATGATTTTTGTTTGCCAGGGTGAGGACACTGATTGTTATTTACTTAGCACTGACCTTTTTCTAGAGTCTAGCCTCCCTCTTCCAGTTGGTATGAAAGCTCTGAGGAAGGTTGGCATAATGGTTAAGGGGTTTACCTTACAAACACAAGGTCCAGGGTTTGATTCTCTGATGGGGTAAATGGCTAGGCTTAAAATGTCCCACAAAGGTAGTTAGCCTAGTACTAACCTATGAACCTATGAAGGGGTTGGCTCCCAAACCTATTATTTTCTCCAGCTATGCTCGAGTTCTCAAGGGTCTGGATGCATGGAAATTTCCCTTAAGCTTTGGAAGCTGGCCTACTGTTATGTCCTTAGCAGGCTAGAACCCATATAACTAAGGCCACTGCAGCAGTAATCATTCAAACATCTACTGGTATCATACCTCTCAACCTCGTCGTGCAAAAAATCTGGACAAAGCCTGACAAAATGGTGGGACAAAGGCCTAAATATAGGGACATGTTTAAATACTGTTCTAAGAAACTTAGAAAGTTGCTAGAGTAACACGGTTTGTTTTAACATACATTTTCTGAAGGATCTGAAGTCTGAGGCTCAAATGTATGTAAATATTTAGTGATTTCAGTCCTCAGATCATCCCAGTGATTTGTCAGAAAAACACAAATTTTGTGAGGAAAAGACCAAACATATGAGCCAAAAATCTAGGCATTCTGCAGAAATCTGGACAGTTAAGAGATATGACTGGCATGGTAGGTTTACTTACACTGTTGTCTACAACACTGTTGGTTTACTTACACTTTTCACTCTGTACCCATGAACTACCACATAGGCAGTAGTCTACTTAACACCGAAGGTGTGATAAGAGACCTTGGGACACAGGTGGACAGTAGTCTCTCCTTTGATAATCACATCACCACAGTAGTCAAGAAATCCTTCTATGTGGCACACCTCATCACAAAAGGTTTCTCATCCAGGAAAAAAGAGGTCATTGTTCCCCTCTACTCATCACTCATTAGACCCATTATATAGTACAACACCCCTTTTGGTATGTATCTCACAAGACATCTACAACAACTGGAAAGGCCGCAGAAATACCTCACAAAGAGGATTACCGCCTCAAACAGATGCCCTATGCAAATCGTCTCAAAAAACTGCAGCTTTACTCCATCGCATATCACCTACTCAGAGGCGATCTTTGCCTAACACACAAAGCTATGTCAAACCCAGAGCATTTGGACATGCTCTACTTAAAGAAATCCCAATCTCTATGAGCTACATGGTCTAGGGACCTAAACCTTGTCTCCACAATAAACAGAACATGCTGGAGGGATAGATTCCTGTCCCAGAGACTTCTCATACTCTGGAACAAACTACCTATCTATATCAAACAAAGCTCCTTATTAGCACTCTTCAAGAAAAATCTTGATGATTGGATATGAAATAGGAAATTCACCCTGGGGATCATTTCTGCAGCTCTGCTCAACAGTGGCACAGGAAAATAATTTTCTTGGGTGGTGAAAGCCAGGGTACCTTTTGGTTAGGCTTATATAAGCCTTAGGGCCAATAGCCTAGTACCATCCTATGAACGAAGCAAAAGTCAAACTAAGTCCACGAAAAAGCAGAAAAACCTCTCACACTAGGATGAAATCCAAATATGCTGGTTTTATTTTGTGAAGGTTCACATAAAATCAAATATTCCACATAAATTCAAATAAGCGCTTTTGTCCCAATTGTATTAGGTTAGAAACTTCATCAGATAAAGAAAGCCATTTCAATCTCATTTAAATACCATATTAGATCATGACATTACATCTAATAAGCCATTCTTAAACAGATAATTCACTATATAAAAAGCATGTATACAAAATACATATAAAATAGATCCCTACCGGTTAAATCAGTAACCCATTCCTTCCTCATCTGAAATATACTGGAAAATTGTAAATATAACTATTTAAGTCTGTGTTCAGACATCACTACACTAACCTAAAAAAACTAACAAAAAAGTGATTATATCCAAATTCACATATTATAAAAATTAGGATAGAATAAATAAATCTCAGCATCTAAACATAGTTATCTTTTTAAAGCTTCAAGTTTTAAAAGACTGGCAATAGACACACTTTCTTTCAATCCTGGCCAACATACGAAGTTAAGGCATAACTGCCAACTCAATTTTGATTTTTCCAAAAGATAAGGCCAGCCCCCACCCTCTCGGAAGGGGTTATTGTTTCCAGAATAATAAACTAGAATGTGTGTTGTGAATATTTAGGCACATGTTTTGCTAATGCATTACATTCATGATGGTCCCTAATATTTCTGAGGTGTTCACTGGTCCTATTTTTTAATTTACGCTCAGTTTTTCCTACATAAAAACATAAGCAATCACAGCATAGGGCACAGTAAACAACTTGCTCTGTATTACAGCCAACTCTGCCAGATATTTTTACCCTCACTCTATTAATTGTAATCTCATTGGTTTCCAAAATATATGGACAAAACTTACAACTCCCACATTTATACATGTATCCTGTTTTTGTGTTTATTTTCTGATTTGCAATTAAGTATTTAATGTTTTTCCCTTTCTTAAACATACATATAGGTCTTTCACCCATAAGGTCTTTCAAATGTTTATCTTCAACTAATAGTTTCCAATTTTTTTCTAGTATACTTTTAATGTGTAGAGAGTCACTTGTAAAGGTAGTCAAAAAACAAGATTTAAAGTTATCCAAAAACACTGACTGAGGTATGGCTCCAGTTCAAAGTAAAAGGTAAAAAAGCAATGAAAAATTCTTCAGTAACAGTACTGGTTTATTACAAAGAGACACAAGTGCTTTCACCATTGCTTCATCAGGTGTACTCAATCAGATAATAACCACACCTTATATAGTAAAATCTATTGACATCACATAGCATGCAGTATAGTATTTAAAAAGACACACATACAAAAACACTTGTTAAAAACATATCAATATACATAAAGTGTATAATATAAAATATAAATACATATGTATGTTCACAAAAATATTGTAAGATACATAAAATAAAAATAATAATAAAAACACCTCCCCCGGGATTCATGAAGCTCGGCGCAAGGCCGGCGTAAGGTCTGCGCCGGCGGTGCAGTGAATAGCCGGCGCAGTAGCGCCATATGCATATTAATGAGAGTGCACCGCAACCACAGACACGTGCGTAGTGTACGTGAGCGAGCCCAGGTAGGATGCGTTTGGAGGCGTGTCTAAGCCGGCATGAGGTGAGCAACCTAATGTGCTGACAGCCACGGTCCGCCCATAATAGTAATGGCAGCAGCCAGGTCCCGTGCAGAATGAAACGCACGTAGAGTATGCAGCATAGTACCCATCCCAAATAAACGGAGAAGCAAATACAAGCCAAGAAGGCTTAAGTGTACCCATCCAAGGAGCAAAGGATACGCAGAAGACCGCGTTTGTCCCGCAATGCACCGTCAGTGGTTACACTCAGAGAAGGTGTACAGCAGCATGTCAGCGCGCCGCACCGACATAGGAGCAGCGACTAAGGTCACCACCTATTCCACTCTGGGTGGGGCAGTCTCTCTATGGGCAGTTGTGTGCCGAAAAAACGTATTAAAAATGGCAAATGTGCTAAGATTGTAGGACATAATGATATCCCGTATGTAATGTAATGGTAGCATGAATTGGTTATTTCCGTAACTGAAATACCTAAATGTCACAAGAAACAGAATAAGCAAGCAAACTGCCACAACAATAAGCTTTTATCTAGGCAAACAAGTGAAGTCCTATGCTATATAGTGACCGTGTGTATGTGTCGGCCTGTAAAGTGAGATGTGAGTCCCGTAAATATCCCAGCTTGGAAACTGGAAAAGGTGGCAACCCCAGTAGCGACATGGGCATGGTCACCAGGGTTACCAGCTGTCCCAATGTGCCATGGACAGTCCCTGATTGGACAGTTGTGTCCCTGCAACAATTGGAAAAATGGAAAATGACCTCAGATCCCCTGCCAAAAATATTCCCGCAATATACATGTAATAGTAGTATAAAACATAATACATTTGTATATGAAACACATACATGGCAGAAGAAAATGAATAAGGAACCTAAATGCTTACAGAATAAGCTTATAGTATGGCAAACAAGTGAAGTTCTGTCAACTGCACTTGCCGTGGGTAGGTGTAGTCCTGCAAATTCCGAAGTTTCCACATAACATGCCCCACTATGGGCATTGGAAAAGGTGCCAACCATAATGGTCACAAGCAGTAGTGAGAGTACATAGACGGGTAGCTGTGTTGACATAACAACAGTAAGGAATCAAGATACCTTAAACACAGGCAAACATGTGCATAGCAACATATCCCACACCCAGCAACGTCTCTGTCGCATACACTGGATGGCGTATGTTGAAGTGTAATATCCAGAAGCAGAACCCATGCATTCAGATGTAATACACAATAGCCTCATTGTACATGTCAGTCCAACCCATGTACACCTGTGCACCCTAACCCGCTAGCATCCGTGTGCAGCTATACATCCACACACAATGTGCATACCTGAAATGTGGTAAGATGTTTGTGTTAGGCAATGCCACGCTGGCAACACGCACCACATGTCACCAACCCACCTCAGGTACAGATATATAAATGGCTGCATGTGAATGTGTCTGCAGAATGTGTACATCCTGCATGTGGTATGTACCCGTCGAAACCATATAGGTTTGCATACGACACGGTGCACATAACTGTACACATGTGGACAAGTCGGGTTGTTGAACCACCGCATCGATGATTAGCTATGCAGTGAAGTCGATCACATATAGCGGAACACGTGCCCACCAAACAGGACTTCCTAACAGGGTGCTACAGGCAAAGAAGGGGAAGGTGGGACATCACATGTGGAGAGTAGCGTTGCCGGACGGCCAAATACACACGGTCAAGGTAAAGGACGGAACAACATGCATATGGCCGGATGGATGTTGTTCGAAAAATATATATAGAAACACATATGAAGTGCCAGTTTAGACTCGAAATACTAGATAATGCATTGAATTGTACCGTACAATATGGCAGTAGAACTAAGCCTGCATGTAATTGGTGAAGCTAAGCTGTAGTGTGATGGAATTCTGATCCTGGCAGTAACCAGTACAGCAGGCTTATGTCTGTCAGCATTAATTATCTGCTGGGTTAAAGAACAATACATGTATGTACATGCATAACATCACCCCTTCCCCTGAGGAGGATGGCCTTGTGAGCTCTATCGAAGATAACAGTACAACTCCTTACCAGAGAGACAAAGCAACGTATTAAGAAATTAACCGACTACAGTATCGGAACAGTCTAGGGTCCTTGAAAAGGCTACAATCACAGAAGGACACTGTAATTGACAAGGTGCCTTGCAAGGCTGTGTTATTCTCATGGGAAAACATTTAATAAGCATTACCTGAGCACTGTTGTAGGAATACAACGTTGTGGACTCTAGCGATGTAAATGCCTTGTGACTGACCACATCATTAATGTGTGCAAAAGATGATAGTATACCCAATGTTCATACAGCTGTAACATGTATAGAGTAAAACAAATGTCTAAACATTTACTGCATAGTTCTTTGCCTCCTGCTGCACAGTAGTAAAACGTTATTAATCTCAGCTTCCTGTGTTATTGACTGTCAATTTGAAAATATGAATGAGTGTTACAGTTTGATTTAAACAACTTAATTGACAGATGTGTATGGTCTAGCATGGGAATAGGTCAAGCCAACCATCACAATGTCCATGTGTACCACATACAAACAGCCAGTAACACGCAGTAGTAGTGCATGAAGGCATACACGACTGTGGGAATAGTACAGGACATATGGCACGTGCCAAGTGCAGATGCATGACACAAACCCCAGGATGGGTGTCCCTGCAAAGAGGAACATGTGCCAACCACACCTCCCACAGATGTACCGCAATAAAACACATGGCAAACACACAGAAACACTACTGTCCAACACACGACTGCAACGGAGCCTGGTCAAACACCAACATGAAGCATGCACAAACAGGGACTTGTGTAATGTTTGCCTTAACACCCCCATAGGCCAAAGAAGAATAGAATGGACATATGCATGTAATGTTGTGAAGGATGTGTGGTAGTCCTCGGTATCACAGTGTTAGGGACACAGATACACTGTCATCAACTGTGACGTATGTGCACTGTACACAGCATACCTGCATGTAATACAGAGGACAATCATGTGCCACAGAAATATACACTGGAGAAAGAGTATAGGGGATAGACAATTGTAAATGTGACAAACTATGAATATAGGTTCATACGTCCATAGGTACAGGGTAGGCCATCGTCCCAGGTTCAGCCATAACACTACACCATAGTTAGGATGACTTTGCCAACCTTCTGTGCTTCAGATAAAATACCCATGATAGTGCCGTACCTCCGTCAAGCAGGGATAATTATGTAATCCCTGGCCTATACCTGCAATTCTCCATCCAATGGACAACACACCTGCGAACAAGGCTAGGAAGGATCTCTGTCTCACATGTACTGTGATGTAGATCCACAGCATTATGAGTGTCTGGGTGATATATGTGTCACTCCAACACATCCCATTAATGACCGTGACAAGGTAAATGTCACCTGCCCTAGTGGTTCTGAGGGATGCAGATACAGTAGGTGAAGCATACACATGACATATGGGTTGACATGGCCTTGTATGTCAGGCACAGGTCAACACTAAACAGCAGGTATGTGATGTAATGTGGCAGGGGTCCTACAAGTGGGGCAGCATTACACAAAATGATGTCATCCTGCATCTGTACAACAATTAACCTATGAGGGCTTCCCAGCTGCTGTAGGTGTATGGTCAGATACAGTCTGAATGGGGCAATGTAGTAAATCATAGCTGTAACACGTACTGGGTACAAGGAGACATTGACCTAGCCTGATGTAGATGTGAATCCCTGCACAAACAGGTGGGCAATGTAGAAGTCCCACACAACCACGATAGCAATGTGTGTGTTGAATGAATGGTGACTGGCAAACCCTGTCTCCTGATCCCTGGTAATCACCCCTGTGCTGAGTGGACAGCCACCTATATGCTGGACAGGGGTGACCTAGTAGTTCTCCACAGGTATGATGTTGCATCACTTAGCATTTAGCTGTGGGACATGTCCCTGACAGCAGATATGCATATCTGGGAGGCCCCTTCGAAGGATATCTGTGTCAGATGTCCATCCCACTATGGCACCTGTTTTGCAGTCATCTACAAACAATGTTGCCCACAAAACCCCTGTGTGTGCCTGTACCGTGGAAATGTAGATGTATGACAGGAGTGGACCCATGGAAGGGCCCCATGGGACACCACTTGCGACAGGCAGTAGGTCTGACACGCTGCCAGCAACTATGACCGTGTGGGTTGTGTCGCATAGACAGTTTCCAACACATTCTGTGATGTACGTGTTCACATCCCAGCCAATAGGTTTATCAACGATACTTGAGGGGGGTAATGTGATGAAGGCCTTTGCCAGGTTGAGGTAAGCTGTATGGACTGCAACACCCCCATCAATGGCCCCGGTGACTGTCCCGAAAATTGCACCCATGCTTTAAAGGCATGAACCGCCCCTGAACAAGACAAACCGTGCTGGATGCAAAGTATGTATGTCCCCTATGCAGTCATATACGAGCCGCAGTATGATCCCTCCCCATGTCTTTGCAGATAGGTCTCCTCATGGTAATGGGACAGTAATAACCAGGCTCAGTGGAGGCATTGGCCCTGTGACGTGGGACTACAGTTGCCATGCGACACAACCTGGGTACCTTACCTGAGGTGAGGCTACAAAGAAATAGCTGTCCTAACTGTGGGTCTAATACCTCAATGAGATAGTGGAGTACACAGTGGGGTCACCAGCTGGTCTCATGGATGCTATGTCCACTACCCTGGAGAGAGCATGTCCCACCTGTGTGTCACAGAACATTTGTTGACCACAAACCGCTGGTACAGACATCTCCTCATGTGTGGGGGAGGGTGTGGAGATGTCCATACTGGACTTGTCAGCCTGTTTGTTGGCAATGTGTGTATGTTGAGTAAACTCCACCTCTTTGTGAACCCAGTCAGAGCATATGTGGGAGTGACCTCCCAGGTGTTGAGCATAGCAACTGAAGATGGTATGATTGTCAGCCAGGTCCATGTAGGTATATCTGTGGAATGTGCCCTGGACCATGGCACGACACTGTGTAACTCTACACATATGATGACCAAGGGTGTCATACCTCACAAGGTGTCTGCTCCACCTTGTAGTAGCCACCTCCTCGTGTTGTACATCCTGTGTACGGCTGGGGTACATCACACTGGATGCTTGGCATTGGTACAATGAACCACAGTTGGGTAAGTGAATGCCTGGTTTATGCAGTCCTGTAGGTACTGGTAGATGGCAAATGTGATTGATGCAATGGCTGCAGTACTGTCGACCACTGGCTCAGGGTCCTTAAAGGAGACCACAGTAGTGTGCAGAATTGTGTAGTCTGCCTCTGAGCAAGCAATGTGTATGGTAACTGGCAACACTCGCAGCAACGGATGCCAATAGCAGAAGCCAATGTCCAAATAACATAGATTAACTTCTGCATGATAATATGTCTTATCATACATGTATTGACACGTGTGTGCTACTTACAATTGCAAATGGCCGGTAAGACTGGCCTAAAGTTCCCGTGATGTACACAGTCTGGAGGTGTTGTTCCGATAATAAAGTGGCAATACCTCCCAATCGTGACCCCTGGGTATGAAGTTGGTTGCTAACCTGCAACATTGGATGTACACCATTGGGTTCTGTTGTCGGAAGACATGGTTCCTGTAGCACTACACAGTATGGGTAGACAAGCAGACATCCGCGATTGCTGAACACACAGCATCAGTGAAACCCACTGCTCACAAGGACACAGTCCGACAAGCTCTACACTTTACATATGCACAGTGGTGTCCATTGTAGGACCCAAAAATTGTGGAAAGAACAGAATAATGTCTTATTTCAATGCGTACCTGAACTCATTGTCGTCACAGGTACACATATGCACCGCAAGCGTGTTTAATGTTGCTGATAGCTGTCCATGTAATGCAGCACAGATGCACAGAAATACCCAGGGTACCGGGTCCATAGAACTGCGTCCACATCACAGTCCCGCACACAAGAAGGATGTGTAATGGGTACTGTCGATTGTTGCAGTCAAGGGATTCTGGGTATGTAGACTCTGGCCTCGGTGTTGTTTCGCAGGCAATCCTTTGTCCCGCCCCGTGGGAGGGATGTGTGCGTAGCACCTGCCTTACTCTCCATTAATAATGCAAACCATCTACCGGAGATTGCAAAATGCAGGTGTGAAATGTGTACAGCCCTATACTAGTGTCCAGTAGGCAATTCTCATGGATGGACAACCGTATGGCCAAGATGGCACCCACAACTGCAAACCCGGTAAATTACACAGCCGCGGTAAGGCATAACACAGGAAATACACATAGGGACTACAGTTGACATTCCACATACAAAGCCGGACCATCGTGCCAACACCGGCGTACACAGCACTCAATCTGCCAGCAACAGAATGAGGAGCACCCGCTACCGTACAGCGGAACAGATGTGCGACCTGTGGAACACATACTAATGGCACACACACAACGTCAAGTAGGATATGTAAACTATGGCATTCCCACCTATGAAGACAACATGGTTAAATGAAAACATAGGTAATCAACATGTTCCAGTGGTGTTATATTGGAAATACGGTGACGGATATGTCCCATTGGGATGTCTGAGGTTTATATGAAGCAGTTGCTAACCAGCATCTTTGGATGTATGTCATTTGTTCACAGTACTAAATCACCTGGTTATGTAGCACCATGTAGACTGGGTAGTGAAACAGACATCCGCGATTGGGGAACATAGACCAGCAGTGAAAAGCACTGGGCAGGTGGACACAGTCCAGCAACATCTAACTTGACATATGCACATCGGTGTCCATTGTAGGACCCAAAAATTCCATTCATGGAATGCCTGCTAGCTTCCTGCATTACTCACGTGACCTCATTGTCGTCACCACGTCACAGGTACACATATGCACCGCAAGCGTGTTCAATGTTGATGATAGCTGTCCATGAAATGCAGCACACATGCACAGAAATACCCAGGGTGCGGGTCCATAGAACTGCGTCCACATCACAGTCCCGCACATGAAGGATGTGTAATGGGTACTGTCGACTGTTGCAGTCAAGGGAGTCTGGGTATGTAGAAACTGGCCTCGGTGTTGTTTCGCAGGCAATCCTTTGTCCCGCCCCGTGGGAGGGATGTGTGCGTAGCACCTGCCTTACTCTCCGCTAATAATGCAAACCATCTACCGGAGACTGCAAAATGCAGGTGTGAAATGTGTACAGCCGTATACCAGTGTCCAGTAGGCAATTCACATGGATGGACAAGCGTATGAATAAGATGGCACCCATAACTGCAAACCCGGTGGAATTACACTGCCGTAGTAAGGCATTACACAAGTAATACACATAGGGACTACACTTGACATTCCCCATACAACAAACACAGACAACCAGCCGATGAAGTCCAAAGCAAAGACGAGGTACTGTAGACACTGTCAGTGACCACTCAGAGCACACCAGGAATTAAATGCAGTCACCATAGTTTATTGAAGCTCTTTTCGTCTGCTTCATAAGCAGACTTATTCAGAATACATACACTGCAGTCCAACCTACTACATGTAAAACCCGTAATTGGTCAGTAAATTAGATGTGCTAGGTATTAATTACATGCCTTAAAGGCAAACAAGCAAACAAACTTTACTTGGGTTACAGATTCCACACAGTGAGGACATCAGACATTGCTTCGAAAGGTACATTCTTCATAGAGAAATAGAAATATATGTATATATATGGAAGATGAACCAACATAATGTTTTCCAAATGTCTGACTGTGTAAGCTACATATATATGTTCTACGGACTGTGCCAATATATTAAAAGAACTGCAGACACCTAGTAATATAAATGAACCATAATATACACAGATAAACCGTATGATTATGACTAATGTAAAATAGACCAACGAAATGTAAAGATTCACAATGTGGTAATGTAAATATTCATTTAGAAGGTTACTTAAATAAATCAATTCAGACATCCATGTCAAAATACTAACAGAAGGCCAGCGAGGTGCCTGCCCTCACATGTACTGGGATGTTGTTCCACAGCATAGTGAGTGTCTGGGTGATGAATCTGTCCCACCACCACGTTCTATTAATGACAGTGTCAAGGTGTACGTCACCTGCCCTTGTGGTTCTGAGGGATCTAACCTCTTTAGGTGAAGCATACTCATCAGATCTGGGTTCGACATGGCCTTGTATGCCAGGCACAGGTCACCTCTGGGCAAGTGGTATGCAACTGTATACATCTGGAATTCTTTCAGTTGGTCAGTATAACACATATTCCTGAGACCGTGCATCTGTTTGTCGATGAACTGATGGTGCCTTTCCAGCTGCTGCAGGTGTCAGGTCACATACATTCTGAACGGGGCATTGTACCGAATCATAGGTCTAATGAGTGATGAGTACAAGGGGACAATGACCTCCCCTGATCTAGATGTGAATCCCTTCATGATGATGTGGGCAATGTGGAAGGTCTACCTAACTATGTTAGCAACGTGTGTGTCTAACGAACGGTTAACAACAACCCGGGTCCCCAGATCCCTGGTAACTCCCTCTGTGCTCAGTGGATTGCCACCTATATGGTAGCTAGGGGTAACCTTGTTCTTCCCGAAGGGTATGACTATGCATTTCCTGGCATGTAGCTGTAGGCCATGTCTCGGGCACCACTTATCCACATCTGTGAGGCACTCCTGAAGGATATCTGTGTCAGATGTGTGTCTGACTATGGCACCCAGTTTGCAGTCATCTGCAAACATTGTCACCCATAACCCCCCTGTGTTTGCTTGTACTTTGGAAACGTAGATGCTGAAAAATAGTGGACCCAGGACTGGGCCCCATGGGACACCGCTTGTGACTGGCTGTGAGTATGACATGGCGCCAGCAACTATGACCATGTGTGTTCTGTGACTTAGCCAGTTTGCAACCCATATGGCGATGTATGGATATCGTTCAAGATGATGGGTTTATCACTGATACCCGAGGGGGTATTGTGTCGAAGGCCTTTGCCAGGTTGAGGTAGGCTGTATGGACTGCTTTACCCTCATCAATGGCCTTGGTGACTGATCCTACAAAGTCAAACACATGTAAAAGGCATGATCTGACTTTGACCAAGCTAAACTGGGTTGTATCCAAAGTATGCGAGTCCCCTATGTCTTTATCTATGAGTTCCATTATGATCCCTCTCCATGGCTTTGCAGATAAGGCTTGTCAAGCTAATGGGATGGTAATAACCAGGGTCAGTGGAGGCACCATCTATGTGAAGTGTGACTACAGTCGCCTTGTGCTACTACTCGGGTACGTATCCTGAGGTGAGGCTAAGATTAAACAGCTGTCCTAAGTGTGGGTTTAATTCCCCATAGAGTTCATGGAGTACACAGCTGGGACACCATCTGGTCTCATGGATGCTGTGTTGACTGCCTTGGAGACAGCATTTCCCACCTGTGTGTTACAGATGTTCCAGGATCTACAAGTCTCAGGTATAGATAACTCTCCATGTGAGGGGAGGGGGGAAATGTTAGCACTGAACATGTCAGCCAGTATGCTGGCAATGTGTGTAGGTTCAGTCATCTTCACATCATTGCGAACCCGGTTTGAGCATATCTGGGAGTGTCCTCCCAGGTGTCCAACATAGCTAAAGAAGGACTTATGAATGTCTGTTGAGTCCTTGTTAATTTCTCTGTTGAATTTCCCCTGGATGATTTCATGACAGCTTGTAGTTCTTCACATATAATGAGCAAGGGTGTGTTACCTTACAAGTATTCCGCTTTCACTTGTAGTATCTACCTCCTGTCGTTGTAGAGCTAGTTCATGGCTGGGGTCCACCAGACTGCATGCTTGTCTGTGGTACAAAGAGTCTCAGTTTTGTATGGGATTGCCTGATCCATGCAGTCCTGTAGGTGCTGGTGGAAGGCATATGTACGTGATTCAGCGGTTTGAGTGATGTTCACCACTGGCTCAGGGGCCTTAAAGGAGACCACAGTAGTGTTCAGAAGTGTGAAATCGGCTTTTGAGAAAGGCATATGTATGGTAACCGGCACCACTGTACACATGGAACATCATGGCAATACACCACGGCTGGATGTGGGTAATGCTGGACATACCCATGGCAGACGTGGAGCGTTCCCGAGTCCGATGCCCGAGGGACCACACACATAGCCGGCCTTAGGCATAGGCCAAGTAGGCAGCCGTCTAGGGCGTTGCTCTACCCGGGGCACCTTTCCAGACTTTGTTTGGTGTAGGTAGACCAGGAGGGGGGTAGCGGGTGATGTTGCGGTGGCAACTTCTGCCTAGGGCACCACTTAACCTAAGGCCACTCTTCCCGTGGGTAATACAGCAGTACCCACACCCAGACGCGGGTCATTGCTAGTATGGCATATCATCTATGGCAAGAAACCATATATTCCCAGACATAATGGCACAGCATAATGCCTGTCCGCCCAAGCGCAGACATCGTCACCAGCGGCGGTGCGGACGTACTGCGCGAGATGTCCGTTACCAATGTCGACATTGTCTCGCTTTGTGAAACAAACTCCACATAGCGATTCAATACTAAACAGCGACGGAGAACCCGATGTCCCCGTGGCTGAGCTGTTCAACCTGTTCCGCCATGTTAAATGTGTGTAGCACAGCGGAACTGGCCCAAACCAAGCAACGGACATGTCTGTGGCTCAGTGAAAGCCGTCACACAATGGTAGACCCATGTAATATTGCGACACAGGTCATACATACCGAGGGTTAGTAATGGAAATAGGTCCGTTCGACCAGATCGTGTGCAATTAGTATAACAAGATCTACAACGGGTACACCGGCCAATCGGCGCACGGTTATGAATAATTGGGGTGACATGGTACCATAGACACGGACAAAACGTGCCCATGTGACTCATCTAACATTCGTACACGGTCAGGGCAGTTCCGTACACTGGGCGGACAAGACCAAACCCAAAGCACCACAGCAACACCCTGACAATCGAAGGCCTGTATGCGTAGGGGATATAAGCACCTGTCATCTGAACATCCCTGCGGTCACGACATATGCATCCTGGGCCATGAGCGAGGGGGAATAAGGAATGTTTAACATGCAGTACCGCACCTTTCCCAGCAGGAGAATGGATGCCTGTGACGTGCGTGACTGCGGGGGGGGGGATATGTAAATGTACTTAAGTACCATGGGTATGCATATTAATGACACCGAACAGCTAACGTGTAGTGGTCACAGTAACTGGCAAATGTGAATGCAGTCACGTTTGAATTACGACTATGGAACATATAGATGTGAACGTGTACGTAATGCGTCCATGCTGCAAAGACTGTTACATGTATAAAGTTGTAAGTGCGTTCTGCACACGTCCGTCAACTGGATCAGACATATGTTACCGGAATAGTCACAACTAACACAAAACACGTAACCACACAGACCCAGTAAACATTTATAAACAGAATACGGATATGCATGTGCGCCTGCGCGTAACCCACAATTAGGAAATGCGAGTGTGCGTGTGCGTGTGTGATCCACTGGAAGCAGGGAAGGTTAAGGATGTGTCCTCCACTCATTTACATTCATAATTGTAAAATATATGCTTAAATAGTACTTACTGATTCCATGCTTTGGAATCGTAATGCTACAATTATACACATTGATATAAAATATCCTGATCAACACACTACATTCTAAGGTTTACTCACAACAATTATCAACTATGTTTCAAGATACTGATTGTATTGACCAATATTGTATTTATATTAACACATTGTTGTCGTATTATTGTTTCCATGAAGTAATGTATGCAACACTGATTTGTATATGTCACGTCATAATCAAGACTTGTAGCACTGTCCACTTAACTATGAGCAGGTTTATTGATTATTTGACTTTAAACTGACTCTGAAGGAAGTGTATAAGGGACAACTATGTAATGCATTTCATGCTCCGACGATGCCCCATGTTAGTAGGTGAAAGAGCTCCGTACCGTTTGACTGTGGAGTCTATCGTTTTTGTCATTGTCTGTTTTGGCCGATATATGTTCAATAATGTCGTTTATGAAGATGGGCAGGACGCAAGGTTTGCTGTATTTCCGCTTACTGGCACGTGGATATAGATAGGCCAAGTAATACATAATATGGGTAGTCAAGCAGACATCCACGATTGGGGAACATACAGCGGCAGTCAGAACCACTGGCCAGATGGTGACAGTCCAACACGTTCTACACTTTACATATGCACATCGGTGTCCATTGTAGGACTCCAAAAATAGTTGCGTTTACACCTTTGATTCGCTGAGATCGGCCAGACAGAGTGTCAGCCGTGACTACGGCACAGCTAGACATGCACCACCAGCGTGTTTAAGGTTGATGATACCTGTCCATGAAATGCAGGACATATGAACAGAAATCCCCAGATTGTCGTGTCCATAGAAGTGCGTCCACATCCCAGTCCGCACACATGAAGGATGTGTAATGCGTACCGTGGGGGTTTGCAGCCATGGGATCCTGGGTATGCAAAATGGGGCTCGGTGTTGTTTGGCAGATAATCCGTTGTCCCGCCCCGTGGGAGGGCTGTGGGTATAGCACGTGCCTTACTCCCCACAAAGGATGCAAAGTATCCACTGGGTAATGCTAAAAGCAGGTGTAAAATGTGTTCAGCCCTACATCAGTGTCCAGTAGGCAATTCTCATGGATGGACAAGTGTACGACCAAGATGGCACCTATAACTGGACACCTGGTGGAATTACACAGCTGCGGTAAGGCATAACACAGGAAATACATTAGGGACTACAGTAGACACTCCCCATACAAAGTCAGACCGCCGTGCGAATACCGGCGTACACAGCACTCGATCTGCCAGCAACAACATGAGGATCACTCGCTTCCATACTGCGGAACAAATGGGCGACCTGTGGAACACATACTAATGGCATACTAACAACCTCAACTACGAAGGTCATACGATGTTTCAACACTAAGCGTTCCGCGCATAACGAACATGCTTCAATGAATAAATAGGGTATGCATGTTCTGTCTGTTTTATATTGACATTACAGTGGCGTATATGTCCTACTGGGCCTTCTGAGGATTACTTAAAGCACCTGCCAACCTGCAGCATTACATCAATACCATTTGGGTTAATCGTAGTAGAACATGGGTTTCGTAGCACAACATAATATGTGTAGTCAAACAGACATCCGAGAGTGGGGAACATACAGCAGCGGTCACAACCACTGGCCAGATGGACACAGCCCAACATTTTCTACATTTTACATATGCACATTTGTGTCCATTGTAGGACCCAAAATTTCTCCTTTTGCAACGCCAACTGGGTGCAAGCGGAAGACCAAGATGAACTACAGCCGTGACTACGGCACAGCTACATATATGCACCGCCAGCGTGTTCAAGGTTGATGACAACTGTCCATGAAATGCGGAACATATGCACAGAAATCCACAGATTGTCGAGTCCACAGATGTGCGTCCACATCCCATTCCAGCACACATGGAGGATTTGCTATGGGTACTGTCGAGGGTTGCAGCCATGGGATCGTGGGTATGCAGAAATGGGTGTTGGAGATGATTGGCAGATGATCCATTGTCCCGCCCCGTGGGAGGGATGTGGGTACAGAACATGCCTTACCACCCACCAATACTGACAATCATCTACCGGAGAATGCTACATGCAGCTGTGAAATGGGTACAGCCCTACACCAGTGTCCAGTAGGCATTTCCCAAGGATGGACAAACGTACGGACAAGATGGCACCCATAATAGCAAGCCTGGGTCAATCACACAGCCGTAGTAAGGCATAACACAGGAAATACAGATGGAAACAACAGTAGACACACCCCGTAGACATCCATCCGGCCGTGCGAATCCCGGCGTACACAGCAGCCAAGGTGCTAGCAAGTATGTGGGGATCACCCGCTTCCACTCGGCAGAACATACGGGCGACCTGTGGAACACATATTAATGGCACACCAACAACGTCAACTAGGAAGGTCATACTATGGTTAAAATATGGCGTTCCCACACATAAATAACATACTGTCATGAATAAATAGGTTCTACATGTACCGGCTGTGTTATAATGACAATACAGTGGCGGATAGTTCACAATGGTACCTCTGAGGATTACTTAAAGCAGTTGCCAACCTGCAGTACTACAGTAACACCATATGGGTAAATTGTGGAAGGACACGGGTTCCGTAGCACTACATAATATGGGTAGGCAGACAGACATCTGGGACTGGGGAACATACGGCGGCAGTCAAACCCACTGGCCGAATGGACACAGTCCAACATGTTCTACACTTTACATATGCACATCGGTGTCCATTGCAGGACCCAAAATTACTCCTTAAGTAAGTGTGGGCAGCATAGTGTGAACCGGAAGAGGTGACAGCCGTGACTACGGCACAGGTAGATATATGCACCACAAGCGTCTTCAAGGGTGATGACAACCGTCCATGAAATGCAGGACATATGAATAGGACTCCCCAGGCTGCTGCGTCCATACGTGCGTTCACATCCCATTTCCGCACACATGAAGGGTGTGCAAGGGGTACTGTCGAGGGTTGCAGACATGGGATCGTGGGTATGCAAAAATGGGTGTCGGTGTGGATTGGCAGATGATTCGTTGTCCGCCCGTGTGCGGGGCATGGCATATGCGTTACTCCGCAATAATAATGCCGATCATCCACTGGAAATGGAGAATGCAGCTGTGAAATGTTTACAGCCCTATACTAGTGTCCAGTAGGCAGTTCCCATGGATGGACAAACGTACGGCCAAGATGGCACCCATAGCTGCAAACCTGGGGGAATCCCACAGCTGTTGCAAGGCATAACCCAGGAAATACAGATAGGGACTACAGTAGACACTCCCCATACAAAGCCAGACCGCTGGGCAGATACCGGCGTACACAGCACTCAATCTGCCAGCACATCAATGGGGATCACACGCTTCCATACAGTGGAACAGATGGGTGACCTGTGTAAACATACCAATGGCACAATCTCAGCGTCTGCTGGGAATGACATACGATGGTCAAACTATGGCGTTGCCACCAATGAAAGACATCCTTCGGTGAATTAATAGGATTGATGTCAATAGACCATGGCAAACACCCAATGAACAGGAAAGACTTGCTGGCACCCTATGGCCACAAACCATGTCACACATAGGTAGATGGAACAGTCAACTTAAACATTTCGTCCACGACACGTCGCATATGGTATCCAAAGGTACTTCATAGACATGTATGCGCTATCACCCGTTGGCCCGTGAGACTTACACATAACATGGAAGTATCCAGGCTTTAAATGTCCACCCTTACACTTCCATTTGTCACTTTCTATGCGAACAATGAACATGTAGCCACAGCATAGAAAGCACAGACGCACTGCTAACGAAACACACACATGTCAACATCACAGAAAGCATACTATGAACACACGTATTACATGATATTGTACTATGAAACACAAACAAACCAGCAACCTGCGGCAAGAATAGTCCCGTGGTTCGACACAACACAAGTCTTCGTAACATTTAAACAGTTTATTAAAACATGCAGCGTTTCGTTGTTTCCACAACGTGTGCAGAAAAGCAAAGTCTAAGAATGTTCACAATCAACAATGTGAGTCTTAACAAGATTTTAAATATCACACTGTTGATTGTGAACAGTTTAAGAATCTGCTTTCTCAGAAGAAGCTTGCGAAACACACACACACACACACGGAAGGGACGGGAGATGAACCTCGCCTATCTACATGAACTCACTACAGTATGAAGCATTTACAGAGCGCTACGAGTTTACTGAAGAGGCTGTCAGAGGCATACTTGTAGGCTGGTGGCGTCACCCGCAAGACAATAGTTGGCAATAGCCAAGGTATGTGTTGCGGAGCGTCTAAAAGCATGTTCATTCGCAGAGGCAGCTGGAAACACACACACACACACACACACACGGAAGGGACGGGAGACGAACCTCGCCTATCTACATGAACTTACTACAGTATGAAGCATTTACAGAACGCGCTACCGAGTTTACTGAACAGAGCGCTGTCGGAGGCATACTTGTAGGCTGGTGACATCACCCGCAAGACAATAGTTGGCAATAGCCAAGGTATGTGTTGCGGAGCGTCTAAAAGCATGTTCCTTCGCAGAGGCAGCTGGAAACACATACACACACACACACACACGGAAGGGACGGAGGCGAACTTACGCCTATCTACATGAACTCACTACAGTATGAAGCATTTACAGAGCGCTACGAGTTTACTGAACAGGCGCTGTCAGAGGCATACTTGTAGGCTGGTGACATCACCCGCAAGACAATAGTTGGCAATAGCCAAGGTATGTGTTGCGGAGCGTCTAAAAGCATGTTCATTCGCAGAGGCAGCTGGAAACACACACACACACACACCACGGAAGGGGCGGGAGGCGAACCTCGCCTATCTACATGAACTTACTACAGTATGAAGCATTTACAGAACACGCTACGAGTTTACTGAAGAGAGCTGTCAGAGGCATACTTGTAGGCTGGTGACATCACCCGCAAGACAATAGTTGGCAATAGCCAAGGTATGTGTTGCGGAGAGTCTAAAAGCATGTTCATTCGCAGAGGCAGCTGGGAACACACACACACACACACACACGGAAGGGACGGGAGACGAACCTCGCCTATCTACATGAACTTACTACAGTATGAAGCATTTACAGAGCGCTACCGAGTTTACTGAAGAGCTGTCAGAGGCATACTTGTAGGCTGGTGACGTCACCCGCAAGACAATAGTTGGCAATAGCCAAGGTATGTGTTGCGGAGCGTCTAAAAGCATGTTCATTCGCAGAGGCAGCTGGAAACACACACACACACACACACACACACACGGAAGGGAGACGAACCTACGCCTATCTACATAAACTTACTACAGTATGAAGCATTTACAGAGCAGCTACCGAGTTTACTGTACAAAGCGCTGTCAGAGGCATACTTGTAGGCTGGTGACATCACCCGCAAGACAATAGTTGGCAATAGCCAAGATTTGTGTTGCGGAGCGCCTAAAAGCATGTTAATTCGCAGAGGCAGCTGGAAACACACACACACAGAGACACACACACACACACACACACACACACACACACACACACACACGGAAGGGACGGTGGACGAACCTACGCCTATCTAGATGAACACACTACAGTATGAAGCATTTACAGAGGCGCTACCGAGTTTACTGAGCAGGCGTTGTCAGGAGGCATAACCCTACGTGGGTGGTATCATTTGCAGAGGCAATGCGCCCGATCGGGAGCTAGGTCAGAGTGCGCAGTCACGCAGCCTGTTACCATCCCAAGGTCGCCGTACAGTAACACGTTAGTGCTGCAGTCGGGAATACCAAGTAACTACTGATCAGTACATCACTGCCTACTGGGCATGCTCAGACACTTAGACTCGGCACAGTGCAGACATGCATACACATGGTGCGTCGGCATGGGTGGCGGAATGTGGACCGTCGTGTGTGTCCAGCCACACAACAGAAACCTGGCCATGCCACAGACGTGGCCGTTGCGAAGGGGATACAGGCATGCACCCGGGGTATAACTGCAGTCTGCCGCGGTGTGCACTGTGCTGTGTGTCTATCTACACAGCTGCCTACTGGGCATGCTCAGACACTTAGACTCGGCACAGAGCAGACATGCATACACATGGTGCGACGGCATGGGTGGCGGAATGTGGACCGTCGTGTGTGTCCAGCCACACAACAGAAACCTGGCCATGCCACAGACATGGCCGTTGCAGCGGGGAATATCTAGGTGCAATTAACCATGTGTAGGACTGGCCTACAGTTTGTTGCATGCTACAGACAACCCTCCCAAACACAGGCTACCTGCACAGATGTCCTGAGGACACTGGTGAGTGGGCATGCTCTCACAACAGCACCGTCTTGGGTGACATGAACCACCCATACATAGACTGGGAACATTAGCCATGGCACAACACACTCGCCACGGTCACAGGTGTTCTCACACCTGGCCACTGTTAAACAGCCATGCACCATACATACTAGGGGGATGTCTGACAGTTCTGCCCATCACACATGGTGAGGATATGCCCCACACAGGATGTACAGCCCTCAATGGTGATGCCAGACCGTATAGTGGATCCACTGGTCATCCACATCCTGTAACCAACACCGGCATGGGGGACCTAAGTGATGACCTCTCCACAACAAACCACACACATCATTCGACCGGTGTGGTACCCTACAAGTCCTCCATGCCAGTGTTGAACCCAGGCCAGACCGGCAACCGCCTAACGAATGCATTCTCTGAGCACCCACATGCATGTCTGCAACAGGCAAACATGATAACATCAGGACCTTGTCCACCACAGGTAGGCACATGGTGTGGTGGACCCCAGCCACTGACTAGCTGTACATCAACAGTTGGAGCTAATACATGACAGAGCAATGTCAATACCAGGAAACCATCTCCCATTCATACCGGCGTCACCATACGGCCACACATACAATCATCCACGGCCGCTTGTGGGAGTGGTACTGCAGAGGGCACATGAGACAACCATAGGGCCTTCCTTAACTGTGGTAAGGACATGGTTGGGGGCACACAGACTTGGCTGGAAATGGTCCAGAATGGTACAACGGTCACTGCACCCACAGACATTGTCTGCAAACCAGCGGACATGTTCCATGCATACATCCCACCCCCAAGAGGGACATATCCATCCACCAGAGTGTAGCCTCCCAAACATCTCATATGGCCTGGGTGATCCCATATCTCTATGGCGGTTGACACAGCACCAATGGGCACCGATGGTGTCCCTGGCTGTGTGCTACCCATCCTCATTGAGGGCCTCGGCCCACACATGCGACCACTGTGTCATGTTAGCCTTACTATGGGCTATGTCCCCAATGGATGGCATATGGCATCTGTGGTCCCACTATGCCAGGGTAGTGCTCTTATGGACTGTAGACAGCCACACCCTATCCGCTTGACAAGCCTTGTCTGCAAAGCTGTGGGGAGGTCCATACAGGTGCCCATGGATACAGACAGCGGTGTACAGCCAATGCGGAACATACCCACAACAACATAGTCAAGGGCGGATCCTGCCTCCCGAACCTGCTCGAGCTGTCTGGAGTGGTCACCAAGGCCATTGATGGGGATCGTGGGTTTGCACACAGTACCATGACCTGGTGGGGCGTTCAGAGCACACTACACATGGGACTCATGGAAAGGCTCGCCAGCATACATGTGGGGACATATGTCACCCGATGCTTCTCAGAAAGGTTGGAGGTCACACCACACAGGGTTGGTGTTCCTGGTGCCTTGTCACACTCATATCTGGTCTCCAGTGGAGGCCCACAGGGCTCAGTCCTGGGCCCCTGCCATATGGCATTTGACCTTCCAATGTGCATGCAATCATAGGGGATTGTGGCAGACAAGGTATGCAGATGACTACGCACGGCCACCATACCCAACACCCCATGTGACACGGACATCCACCTAGGGCGTCATAGACATGGATAACTGGTGCCAGAGCCATGGCCTGCTACTACATGCCAGAGAAGGTGCAGACCTACCCAGTGTGAAGGACATGTTCGGCCCAATGTCACATGTAGGTGGTAAGCCATTCCAGATGGTGGACATGTTCATGGAAATGGCTACGACACCTGTCGTTAACATCTGTCAACACACACAATGGCAATGTGGGTGTGAAGACATTCCACTGTGGCCTCCTGGTCTGGAAGGAATCGCATCGACATCAGGGGTGTTCATTGTACCCCTGTACACATCACACACCAGAGCAATGACTGCGTACATTGGCACATCTGGCCTGTAGCTAACCTGGCGCCTGCAGCACTCGGAAGGACCGCAAACGTTACACAAGGCGGGGATGACGGTGCTAGGACATGTGTCACAAGCTGCACGACCAAGGGGACTCCGGCTGTAAACCTTCACAGCACATCTGCTCTGTGGTGATCTGTGCCTGGCATACACGGCCATGTCTGACCTGGGTGACATGGGCATATTCCACTTCCTAGGCTCCAGGCAAACACGGGCACAGAAGCGACTGTCACACACATCACCACAAAGATGACTGTGACGTGCTGGGGGAACAGGGTCAACGGCCGGAGACCCCCTACAACACGTAGAGGAGTGCCAGCCCATGTGAAGGGAAGGCACTGACTGCCTTCGTCCAGGAGTAATAATGACATGTGGATGTGTGGATATAGTTATGCGCCAGGCATCATCTGTGTGTCAGTGCTGGACGAGGGACTGGGGACTGATGGATGTGGCATCCCCATCCTGAGGGGTGTTAGCAGCCACACACAGTCATGCTAGGTCCACACATGTCGTAGGGCACATACCCTGTTATGTACATGTGCGCCTATGTTCCTATGTAGGGGTCCATGCCAAGTGCGGGTACCTGTGCTATGCTGATGTTGCCAGACATGCCTGTGGGTACCCCACGACTACGCGTGGGGAACTAATTACAGTGCTCCCAGTAGGCACATGCAAGTACACCATCATTGTCATACGGGTTAACTGAACCAACATGGTGCTACACATGTAACCACCACACATACTGTGTACACAGATCAATGAATGCTGCACCTGTCCTGCATGGTATGTCTGCTGCATGATGTCAGTGCACAACCCACATCACATACACACCTGTCACCAGCCATACACACACACCACAACATACACATCACGTACTATGCGGACCCAGGTATCACATACACCTCTCACTATCTTGTCCACCCTGTGCATCAGAATATGTTTGCATAACCATGCACAGATGGTGTAGCTCACAGTTATGCGGCAGAGACTTCATCATATGCACAGGGTGATATGTGTGCCACAGGCATAGGCTGTACCAATGGATGACATCATGTGTGTGTGTAAGGGCCTGTGCATTGACTGGGCATGTCTGTGTACATTGCATGTGGGTGTGGTGGAGCCCTACCGTCGTGTTTGCTGTGTGTGGGTTTGTGTGTACATAGTTCGGTCATCTGAGATGCCTACACGGGGTATGCTTGGCAGCCCCAGACTGTACAGTGCAGGTGTTACGGCTCACTGTGTCCGCCTGCTGTGACGTGACCTGGGCCTGCCTGGGGTCGCCGGGCACGACCGGGTGTAGGTACAGACAGTCCACTCTCCGATGTCAGATGTCCGCTGGAAGCGTGCCGCGGGGCCGTCCAGGGCCACGTCCACGTGGCCTGCTCTGTCCTGGTGTGGTTGGTGTAGTAGCAGCTGCACTGCTGCTGCTACCAGCACTGGGTGGGTGGGCATGGGAGGTGGCACGCACACGCTGACCTGCACCAAGTGGTGTTGCTGGCTCTCGCCCACGTGCCCTATGCCTCACCCCTACCTGGTGTTCCTGCACGGACAGCCCACGCTCAAGGATGGCCATGCCTCGGTCGAGGATACCAGCCATCTCACCCAGTCTCCTATCCAGAACATCGGCAAGATGCTGTTGGGCATTCGCCAATGCCTGGATGTTTTCATTCAAGGAACGGATTGCGGACCTCTGCAGCCTCTGCCCTTCCTGGTTCTGCCGTTCGGCACGTGCCTGCGCCGCCATAACAGTCTGGAACATGCGTCTGGTTATACCAGCTGCTGCACCATACGGCAGGTGTATGTCTAGCGGTGCTCCCCTACGAGCAGCACCTGCCACATGCCTGCGTGGCACTGCACCAGTCATTACACTGGCAACATCGTGTGTACCCACACCTTCTGCAGCCACCACACATTCCTGCTCGGTGCCAACAGACGCTGACTGACCGTCATCTATGGGCAGCGGTCTTGGGGTATGTGTTGGCATCCGAGCCGGGTGCAGGGATGAAGGGGTCGTAAGTGTGATGTTCTCCAATGGCAGAGTGTCTGCCTGTGATGACCCTGCCTGTGCCTCATGCACATGGTCATCACCACTAGTATCTGTGGGGACACTAGCATCAGCTGGACCGCAGGAGGGGAACTCACCTACAGCACCTGTCAATACAAAGGCATACCGTCAGTTACAATACAGACACACACACACACACACACACACACACACACACACACACACACACACACACACACACACACACACACATCATGCATGTGATATTGCAGGTGGCATGCAGCATTCACACACCACAGACCAGTGAATGTAGACCAGACATTCCTAGTGGCAGTATGCACACTGCCCTGGTGGGAACAGTACAACAGGCAGGTGTCTTTTAGTAGGCATGCAGTACACACATTCATGGTAGTTTGCATGCATCGCCGTGATACACCGTGTGGCCACGGGTGTGTTGACAGTACACATGTCTGCCGACACTATGTCATGTACACCGCATACATGTGTGGTATCATGTGGACATGTGGCGATGGTGTCCCACTGCATGCAGCACATCACAATGGCTGTCATGGTGCAGTGTTATGTGTACAGTCTACAGATACAATGTATGGGTAACAGGGATGTCTGTGCAGGTGCGGTTGGTGTGAGCTGTGTACATAGCTGTACAGTGTGGAGTGCGGGCACTGTGCCACTGCACAGTAGCAGGACACAGTTATGTTTCTGTGTGATGCGTGACCTGGGCGCATTACATTGCCATGTCTGTAAGTCAGTTCAGCCGCTCAGCAGCACGTATGTGGTGGATATTGGAGGCACCTGTAGTAGCTGTGGAGAGGCATTCCATGTCAGTGGTGTACTACATCGGATGTCCAGGGGGGCCACTACAGTGATGAGCCCACTATGTGTGTACAGGGTGCAGCGGTGACTACCCACTGTGGATGTACTGTGTGGCAACATGCCTGTAGGTATCGACCATGGCCTTGTCTGTCTGGGTCATTGACAATTGTGTGTGGTGGACATCGTGCACATGGCCCTGTGGTGGCCCATGTGACATACAACCATACTAGTGTGAGGTGTCACATTCCCTACAGATATGCAGACAGTGTGGATGTCTGCTATGTCGTGCATAGGTCATGTCATGGTGTGACAATGTTGCAGCCAGACATCCACGTGCATGGGACATGGCATGTGCCATGTCTGGCGTGTGCACCGATGCAGGGGCATAGGTCACATTGGTAACACCTGTGCTCTGGCAAGATCACAGCTCACTATGTGGTACTGTGTGCATACTGCAGAGGAATACCGATGCATACTACACATGCAGCCATTGTGGAACACCTACACCATTGTATGCATAGCTGAATGCATGTAACACACCAATAGGTCGTGTGGTGTCATGCCACTCTACGCTAACGGTTGTATCTACTGTACATGGGTGGTGTGTGTGTTGGGTGGTGCAACCTGTATACCGTGACTGGGGCACACACAGGTGTGCATGTCATGCCTGGACACATGGGGAATATCAATACACCATATCATGCCTTTGACTAGCAACAGACTTACCTGCAACAGACCCTTGTGTTTTGCGACCGCCAGGCGTACCTGTAAAGGGATGACACAAAGGTATACACATTATCCATTACTATCGCCACAGTCAGCAGTGTGCATGTCACATCATGCATCTGTGAGTTAGCATGTGCTATGCACATGTCTGCTAACACAACATAGCATACTGTAGTATCGTCTTGTGTAACCATATACCTGGCATGTATGGCTATATTATGTGTTGTACTATGACACCCAACCCACGTCACTTATCATACAAACATGCAACCCTGACTTACCATGCAGCTCCAAGCTCATAGTTTGGGGGACACCCACCTCCACGATGGACGCATGGGTTTCTGCGTGTTGTTCTGTGGGTGTCCCCAGACTGGCCAGGAGCTCCTCCGTGGCTGTGAGTGGGGGCTGGGTTGGTGGCCCACCACCTGTCCCACGTTGTTGTCTGGCGATTGCAGCGGCACGCTGTCTTGCATGCCGGATCAGGTCTGTGCAGTGCCTGCGGATCTGCTGATAAGTGCGGTTGTATCCGCCCAGGCTGTTCACCCTCCTGCACATCTCCTCCCACATCTCCCGTCGTTCCTGTGCCTGCTGTGGCACATGACTAAATAACAGGTCATGATTACTATGGAGGTATGGTATGATCACCTCCTCCTCCTGTCGACTGAATGCAGGAAGCCGGGATCGTGGCATTATCTGTAAGACATAATGATGGTGGCAGGTCACATTTACACTGCTGTGCTGGCATACTGTTGGAGATACATTGCTATGACAAGTACGACATCTGCACAGTAATCTGTGAAAGGCATCGTGGCAGTGACACAGCCGATGTGTTGGCTTCACACCATTGAGCAGTGTGTGTCACATCATATCTGTTTGCCACCCCATCACACTGTACCGCACCATGTAGATGTTAGCCAGCTGTGGACATGTGTACCTGGCTGCACCTGTGTCCATATCACTGGCATAGGTCCCCATGTGGCGTCGGTGCTGCTGTTCACCTGGACGCTGTGTATATGTCAGTACGCATCACGTCTGTAGCCATTGTGAACGTCAGCAGTGGCACTGTACACATACACATGGACACCTGCACATGCATGTGTTGTGCCATGTACATCCACACAGCACTGTGCGGGTGTTGGACAACTTGCCACAGCTCACCTGTGTTGCACATGTGATAGACATAGGGCAATGTGTAACCATGACACAGTAGCGGGACAGGCCATGCATAGCATGTACACACACACATTGTCCAGAGCATCACACAGCACCTGTGACACCACAGGGTGCATCACCGCCACATTACTGCTGTGTATGGTTGATAGTGAGAGTGCCTTTTGTCCATTGCACCATGTAGGACTGTGATAGCTCCTGCAGCCTTGCTGGGCAGGTCTGCATGGTATGGCAGGGTATGCCACATACATGGCACTGGGTTGTGATCCACCTGGGGGTTTATGATATTGGCAGGGTGGCTGTCCATTCCATATGTCATTGCTATGTGTATATGGACATTCAACATGTCTATCGCCATGGTGTGGACACTGGCCTCAAGCGAGGTATGCTGCACGCTGCTTGCTGAGGGTGTGTCTGGTGCATGCAGGTATCACACATCCATGCATACACTGTAACCCTGGCAGGTGCTATGTGCTGGGATATTGATCAACACAGTGCTGTATGTGGACACACCGCTATCCCGTGCACATGGATGGTTGCCTGCACTGATGTGGGTACCACATATGTGTACATCCAGTGCCTGCTGCCACCCCATGTCTGCTGCTGCACTACACAGCCATCCCTCCCTCTGTGAATGTGGTGTTGGGCACAGCATAGGTATCCATGTATGGGGACAGGGATGTTCACATAGCAGGGTCACTGATGGTATCGTCGATCAGACCATACGCGTATGGCGCACCCCTCACACATATAACACATTCATATTGTTGTTCACAACGGTGACACAGCTATATTGCTATGCGGAGACATTCACAGCCATACATACACAGATGCATGCACGTCCATCTGTGGCATGGCCTGGACTATTGGTGTGGTTCAGCACATTACATGTTTGACTGCAGCTGGCGCAGACCTACTGTGCACATGTCTACGGTAAGCCTGTTCTACAGTAGGCATCTGTGATGTGCTGTGCACATCTCATATCTGCACATTTGGTTGGTGTCCATCGGTCCACAGGCCAGTGGTGGGACACACAGGGATGTTGCTGAACATATATGCATGCAACCCTGTACAGCTGTAACACTAGCCTCTCAGATGCTCATGTGTCGTGGCCGTGAACACCGTACACACACATGTGGTTGTGGGCTGCCGTCCATACCCATCTCCTCCTGTGGGTTGCTATCATCCCACACACTCCTTGTATTGTATGTTCAGGCTATGCACCTATGTGGGGCTTGTGGGCATGCAATACGATACTATATGCCTTTGCACCCATCACAGACAATGTCACACAGGTACACTGGCAGCCGTACACATCACAGCTTGTTGTCAGCACGTCACATGTGGTACACACATAACACATCTCCTGTGGGACATGGTCATTTGTATGGGCATGTCCAGCAGTCACATACCACAGCTACCCCTACATGACGGCTATGCAGGACATGTGTCTGTACAACTACTGTGACATGTACACGAGCAATGCCCCCTACCTACATCACATGGTACTACCTGTGGAGTATGTGTGTCTGCATCCATGCTATGGCCATAGATGACACTTGTACATCAATATGTGCAACATACCTCATTGGGGGTTGTCATGTGCACATGTTCCATGTGTCAATGCATTGTTTGTGTCTGTTGGGCGGTCATTGTTGTGCATGGTTTACATGGCTGACATAGCGTACTGTGTCTGATTCCAGGTACTTCATTGGGCTACCAGCATTGTACATTTCTACAGCACATTCCAGCCATCATGTAGCCAGCTTAGATGACAGTGGGAGGTGTTCCGCCATGTGCACATATGTCACACAGTGCGAGGGTGACTGACACACATTGTCAGGACTGGGTTCTGACTGCTGTGGATGTGTGTACTGGTGTTGACAACCATGACTGCACCAGATGGTGTCTTCTGGATGTGTAACATTCACAACACACACCTACATTCACATAGCAGCACATCGTCCACGACAATGGACATTCCTGCATGAACACTGTGTGCGGTATGTCTGTATGACCACTGCATATATCACTGGTAGCCACCAGCATGGCTGCCTACAACAGCGGTGTGTATCCTGTGCAAACATGGGCTACACCTGTCACAACACACCTGTGTCAGATGGCCCTGTAGTGGGTGACAGTGCAGTTCCATACATCATGTAACAGTATACATCGTGCACCAGTATGTTGCAGACATGTGACCGGCTGTGCTAGTCGACATATGCACACATGACACATCACCTGGTACACCGTGTCTGCCTTGCCACCTGCTATTGTGCCCACGCTGTGATGACATTATAAGGCCCACATGGTCTGGGACATGTGATGGCTCAATGGTGAATTAACCCTCGGTGTGTGTCTAGCCAGGTGTCCAGTAGCCAGTGGTCTGCGCGCAGGGATAGTGTACATTGGCCTACTCTGTCACTGGGACTGTTGACTATGGTCATACTGTAGTTATGCAGGCATGTGGTGTTTGTCCAGTCTGATAGTCGTGTTCATCCACACTACCGTGGCACACATGACCTGTGGACATCTGCCTAAGGTGTGCAGCCCACATGTACATCTTCACATGCTATGCTGCCTGTGCAGCGGTGTCACATGTCTGTCTCCGGCAGGGCTGTCACAGGTAGGCACAGCATGCAGTGATGTGTGACTATGCTTACACCCTCCACTGTGCTGTACACAAGCACTGCACACACAGTACAGCACACATGTCATTTATCTGCAGTGCCTGGGACCTGCCTCCATGCCCTACACGGCACACCTGCCAGTCCAGATTGTACACAGATCATACCTCCCAGGCACATACCTGGACTGCAACACACACGGGTGGGTGGTTCCCACACCACACAGTGATTTACACACATACTGTATATTCCCAAGACACATTGCATCATAGGTAATCCATGTTCAGATACCCATGTTCGTGACCGCTCGCACATTGTGACAGCGACAGTGAATACACTGTACACCACAGGTTACATGCTGGTCGTGTTGGCATACTGTACATTGCACCTAGGACAGTTGCTACTGCTATGTATTGACAGCAACACGCCCTTCCCTAGTATGGACTCCCATGTACCCACACATGCTTGGCCATGCAGTGCGCATAGCTGGGTGACACATTACACGACACATACCATACCTACACTACCCTCGGCATGCACCAAACCTCCATGTGTCTGTGTGCTATGCCTACACACATCCCCCCTCTGTTTGCTGAACATCCATGCTTCTCAGCCCTGCTAGCCACACCCTAAACACACAACCATAGCAGCATGCATGGTACATACACTCTACAGCCGGTATTACTGACATCCACTGACAGAGGTAGTTGATGGCATGGCACCCCGTACGATGGACAGTCCGTGCCTATGCCACCACTGATCACAGTGCACTTCTGCTACATTTACACACTGGTAGGGACCATGCTATTCCACACAGAGACATGGTGGTACTGGCCTTTTCACAGACGCCACAGTGGTATTCCTGTTCCATGCACACGTGCTGTATGGGCACATGTGCAGGCTGTTGCATGGTAGTTATGTTCACATGTGTGTGGTGTGTCACTTGACAGTCATGGTATGTCCTCATGGTGCATCACATACTCCACAGCTAGCTACCTACACATGACTGCCATACATTGCAGTGTGGGCCCTCACGCAGTGTGGTGGTATGTCTCTGCTGTTTGACTACATCCACATTCAATGCAGCATACAACAGTCATGCAGGCATTGCCAACACAGATGTTGCTGGCATCGTGCCTGCCAATGGGGTACCTACCAACAATACACACTCTCACTCACTACAGGGTTCCAATCCTTGGCTGGACATTGTATTAACCCTGTGGACACATACATAGTACTGCCATGCACATGTTATGTCCAGGAACACAGTCCCAATGTCACCTCCAACCGCCGTAGTTGTTGTATGGGCCAACCTGGCTGTTACATGTCTCTGCAGCAGCACACTGCATTGACTGCTAGCCCATTCATGTACATTGTGTACCCTGACCACCACACTACCACATCTATCACACTACACATGGGTGGTACCACATTGCACGTATGGGGCTGCATTTGTACACCCATGACTGGGCCATTCAGTATGGCACTGGGCCACATCTTGACATACATGCTTCACACACTCATTGACTACCTGCATGCCTTTACTGGCACCCTTGTTGGGCTTCTGTGCGCCACAGCACACCACATCCCATGCTGGCCACCTGTCATACTATTGCATGGGTGGTTGGGGTGGTACAGAGGGTATCACATCAGACATGATCCGCTCTTTGCCCTTCAGCGCCATTCCACTTTATGCTATTGCCAATGTACACATCCAGCATCACATCGTACCCTATGTCTCGGGATGTTACGCCATGTGCCTCCTGTACAGGTCACACAGTGGTGCAGGCATATCATGCTAACTACAACAAGTCAGGGGCGTGTGACATTGCACAGTCCTCAGACATGTGGCCCCTCATGCTCAGTATTTGCATCGTACACTACCTGCTGTCACACAGTATTGTCCATGCCTACATATACCACATCTACATACCTGGCAGCATTCTAGCTCATCCTACTCATATTGCTAACAACCATACAGGTGTCAGTGTGGCAGATATATCATGTAGATATCATTGCATCAGTTACATCACACATAGTGCATACACATCACCTTTGCATAGTGACAGTCATGCAGTGTGTATCACATGGATACTGTCCCTATACATGCATATCACGTTGTACATGGTTGATGTACACACACATGCCCCACATGGTGCTGTGGTTGCCATATTCCACCATGGCGTGGGTACACCTGTACAGGACCACGCATTTCTGGACCGTATGTCTAGCTGATACCTTGGGTGCCCTTGTACCTGTGCCATACACACATGTACACGCGGGCAGTGTTACAATAACACATGTGTGGTGTACCTTACACAATGGATACAACGTTACATGTCTCAGTATAGTCATGCTGTGATCTATACCCGGCTCAGACAGTTTACATATGCAAATGACAGTCATGTAACACATCTGTACTCACCTGCATACCACTAACACAGGGGTGTAATCTACTCTGCCATGGGCCATGTTCTCCGCAGTACAGATGCATGTAGTACCCCTACATGGCGTTTGCAGTGGGCAGGGTGGGAGGAGCAGTCCTGCATGTGTGCACACATGCCACATTGCTCAGCCCGGCGTCTGTGTGACATCCACAGACTGGACACACACCGGGCTGTGGGACATAGGTCCTGTGCACATCCCACAGGGGCACACTGTGTCACTAGTCATGTGATAGCTCCCTTGCTGGTAGGGTGACACAGACCCATGGTACCACCACAGTGGAAGTACTGTATAGACATACAGTTGACATCCACTTCTGCCGTTCAGTGGACACTACCATGGGGGGGGTGACACTACTGTGTACATTGCACATGTGTTTACACACGGCCCTGCCGGACATCATTGTGGCACACATTGCACCTGCTACGGAGCGTTTGGACATGGTTACTTGCTGTTCCCTCCATTTCGGGTACCTATTCTGCTACTACATTGTCCCATATGTGCAGGCCATACATATCTTGTTTATGTACATAACATTAGGCCATCCCTCCATCATGCATGCTATGCCTGTGATACTGTCTATGATTTCTGAACATATCCATCATGACAGCTTTGCATTACACATAATTGACATAGTCACCCCTACTGCGTGGGATACGTGCCTGTCGTGCGCACATTCTGTATGACATCGGCGGTATATGCCCATGCACATGTGTGCTGTGACACTATACATACATGGCCTATCCTGCTGTGGGGCTTCATTGTTCGATATCCACTGACAGCATCGGCGTGGGTGGTGGCATAGTTCTGTGTTTGGAATCCCTATGGCGGACCTTGGGTTATCACGTCTGTGTACATGTTGTCCCACTGCTGTGCACCGTTGTCCGCAGTCGTTGGTATGCTCCGCGGCTTAGCATTACATGACCACCTTTCACCACTCTCTGCCTAATGGACAGGTATCTTTACTTACACACATCGTTCACATACAGTGCAGATTAGTCATACGTATCATGCGTTACACATCAGTACATCTCGTGGGTTCGACATACCTTTCCGGCCTTCGCTTCTGTATTCGTCAATATCTTCCTCTCACTATTTTCTCTCGATACCGTTTGTGTTCGTTGTGAACATACGGTTTGAATATCCAGGGAGTCTTCATTTTATTCGTCGTCACCAGAGGCATGTGGGTTCATCACGCCAATAGCTGTTCCTCGGTGTGTACTTATGCGCATATCACTGGTGATCCTCCTCCATTAAATGCGTTACTGGGAAACTAGGCCATGGTTCATTCCTCGTGTGGCCGTTAGTTATTTGCACTACCTTCGTGGGGATGGTATGTATTGTATAATGTTTGTGTGACTGCATACGCTATGTGTGGTGTCAGGTACATTACGCTGTGGTGTTAGCCGTGGATTGTGTGTGTTGGGTATGGTATTCTGTTTGACATGTGGGTGTCCGTGTCCTGGCGGCGTCTGTCGATGGCATTGTGCATTCAGATGTGTAACATAGCTGTTATATTCCTGTACACAGCGGATGCAAGGATGCATCAGCTGCTGCTAGTGTTTCCCACGCGGCTTGTTGCGGGTATGCGCTGTCATTGACTGCCTGTATGTATTTGCTACGGTTTTAGCTGTTATCCCTTTGATATGTGCGATGGGGTATATCTGCGGATGTGGGTGGCGGGTACGGGGTGTGGGTCTTGCATTTATACATACAAGATATGCTTGTGTGTGTGCTCCATCCCTGCTAGGGGAGCTGCAGGTTACCTGTCTGTTGTTCTGGGAATGTTTGTTTTGTTGATGTCGTGTGGTGTCGGTATCGCCTGCATGTGTGCTTCCTGCACGTATTCCTCCTTCACATCGGTTATATATCTGCGGATGTTCGTCCGTGCCTACTATCCATTGGCATTTTGTCACTGATAATTACGGTGATTGTGGTCCTATACTTGGGGCGGCCTGTATGCTACCGGTAGCCTCCTATTCGTGTGCCGCTTGCTTACTTAGCGGTCGTGGAACACACAGCGGTATTTACGGGACCGTAAGTGTTCACGATCGGTGCCGGGATAGCACATTCGTATTTTCGCCGTACATGCCTGATGCTGTGTAACGTTGCCGACGTATCGTGTTGAGTCTACCTTATGGCCGCCATACCTACGGTCATGGTTTGTACATGCGCCCTTTGCATCTCCTGTTGGCTATGGCCCTGTGGTACATTCTGGGACATTTCCGCTTTGCATCGTTTTACGTCGCCACGCGCATAGCCACTGAGGAGATGTCAGTACTACTTTGTGGGTACTGCTGTACATACGCCTATGGTTCCTGTACTGTATGCCTACGCATGTTATTACACTCCGCCTGTGACATGTCACCTACATACACATTGTACAGTGGCACACACATTACACACACACAGCGGAACACACGACAACCTCACCTCACACATACACATATTGCCGCCATGGCTCTCAACCTTCTATTTCCAAAATGAGGAATACACACATTAGTAATGTGGAACAAATGGGCATAATGTGGAACACATACTAATGGCATAGTAACAACTTCAGCTAAGTAGGTCATAGGATGGTTAAAATATGCTGATTTACTTACAATGAAGAACCTTTAATGAATTACTATGATTAATTTCTATTTACCAGGATGTCATTTAAATACATTCCTAACAATGGATGTTTGACAGACATTTTCAATGTGGAACTTTGAGGAACTGCGAGGAACATGAACTGTTTTAGACCCCAAACGAGGTACGTTCCTCATAATGACGTACACTTCACTGGTATGCTTGCCGCTTTCGCACCGACGGTTGCACACAATACCTACGTTGGCCGCATCGCGGGGGGCGGCGTGTATCTCCGCACTCATATCCTATGGATACGACACGCACATATCCCATTACTGTACCGTGGACTGGTGATCATCCCAACACGCGGATATGTATTGATGCAGGTTGACATTTCCATGGCTGGCGTTACCTGCTCTGCCCACCCTCCCGGATGATCGGGTTGTCGGTCACTATGTTTACTATGTGGAGATTTCGCGTCTTACTTATCTGTGAACTTGCATCCCTGGGTTCCATATTAACCTGTTGTACTTTATATCTGTGTATGCGTACATATATTTCTACATGTGTACTGATATCTATTTCCGTATCTGTGTATGCACATAAGTACATATGTGGTCGACTTGCGGCGATAGTGGCAGCATACGGCTACGCCGTGTGCTGTAGAACCGGCGTGCGGTGAGGTGTTGGCGTTCCATGCTCTGCTGGCTATTGGGTGTGCAGTGTTTGGGCGGTGCCTTTGTTGGAGTCACACATAGGTCCGGCCATACGGTACACATTACAGGCGGACATGTTTGTGTGGCGTCCATTTCACTGTGTGTGCAGGTAAGGAGGTGTCAGTCCATGGGGCCTACACTGTCAAAGTATGTGCTATGCGTTCCCTCTTCGCCAGGGCGTAGGCATACTGGGTGCGCCTCCGTCTACCTACTGGGGCTGGCACAGCGTGTTCATGGCGCTGAACGCCCTGTGCCTGTGCTTGCCTTGGCAGTTGTGGCGGGCTTGGTGGCCCTACACCATTATGTCCCTGCAGCAGCTGTTTCCGCAGAATCATATTGTGTAGCATACAACATACTATGAATATGTGGGCACATGTGCCTGGAGAGTACTGCAAGGCTCCACGGATGTATCCAAGCACCGGAACCGTGATTTCAACATCCCAAACACACGCTCTATGATTATTCTGGTTTGTGCGTGTGCATCATTATGGCGTTCTTGCATGTGTGTGTGTGCATTTCTGATGGGTGTCATCAGCCACGGCTCCAGTGCATAGCCAGCATCCCCCACAAGGTGACCTTGTGTGATGTCCCCCCTGGCGAATACCTGATACAGCTGTGAGGCATGCCAGATATGGGAGTCGTGGAAGCTTCCAGGGCTGCCAGCACACACATCCATGATAATGCCCTGCGCATTGCACACGACCTGGCAATTGATGGAGGGGTATCCCTTGCGGTTTATGTAGCGTCTACCCTGCTCCCCGGGCGGTGACTTGATTTCTATGTGCGTACAGTCGATCGCACCCAGTACCTCCGGTGGAAGCGGCGCATAATGCTAGCCAACTCCTCCTGAGATCTGGGGAAGTTTATATACTCATGGGCATGTCGTAACATGGCATCCAGGAACTGGTGTAGTACCCTAGATGCTGATGCCTGTGAGATACCCATTATATCCCCGGTTGGCCTTTGAAAGGTACCTGTAGCCAGTATTCGCAAGCTCACACATACCTTTGTGTCCACTGGGATGGGCTCCCCTCTGTTGTCTCTTGTTCTCAGGCGTGGCCGGCACAGCTCCACTATTTGCTGTAACGTGTCCCTGTCCACCCTGTAGCGCTCTACTATCTCCAGGTCTTGCAGCCCCTGGTAGGTCACCCTTGGTCTGAACACTCTCCTTCTCCTGTGAGGCCTACGGTAGTTGTCGGCACCATCCTCCGCAACTCCGTCTGTCTCTGCCACATACCTATGCATCACGGCCACGGCGGCACCCACCATATACATATTAAAAGTTCCCGATGTGTTTACACCCTACGGTGCGGCGTTTGGGAAATCGCTGTGTGTTGTGTGCAATGACACTTTATACTGTAGTGCTGTATCACCGGTGATGTCATTGGGTGTGTCTGTGCAGCCGTATCCATGGATTATTTTCGGTGTTTTACGGTTGCAACTGCAACGGCATTGCCTTTAGTGTTACATTACAGTTGCCTGCATTGGCTTAGCTTTGCATCTTACATTACTGCATCCTGCAGGCACATGGCATATGATGCATTTTATCTGCAGCCGCAGTTATGCTACCTCTGTTCTTGGCTGTGCTATTTCGGTTCTTTGTTCTTTGCATTTCTACTACATCCCCTACTATCTTTGCATTCATATGCCTCCCCTTTCCCGTTATGCAGGAGTCTGCATACAGAGTTGTCGGCTGCCGCCGTTTGCCCTTCCTGGATTGATTGGTGTTGATTGCTCATTACGGCTCCAATTACACTGCTTCCGCATTTCCTCATATTCTCCGCATTACCTTCCTATATCCGTGGTTGTTGGCGGGGAGGCCGTCACATGACTGGGTTGGGGAACATAGTCATCCTCGTGCACATGCATCTGTGTGCGCATTATGTACTCTCAGCGCATCTATTTCCTCACACGCCGGTCCTGCTGCTGTGATGTGCATTGTACAGCCCAGGTTTGCTGGCCTCCAATATGCTTCCTCCTACAGTGGCACACCCCTCTGCGATTGACATGTATCTCGTGTAGGCCACTCCTCGGTGTAGTACTGCTGCGCCGTTTGCTCCATCCTTACACCGGCGCCAGCTTTGCGATTCACTATTATCTGCCTCATTTGCATGGCATTGACTGCTAATACATGGTTACGGCGCCGAACACTGCCACCACTCCTTGACAACCCTTGCGCTGGGGTTGGGCTTCCCATACATACTATGGTGTGTGGTGGCTGTACAGCTGATGTGTATTATACAGCTCTTTTAGGACATTGTCATATTATTTCATTGCTTTGCACCTTCTGTACACATATCCGGGGGTTCTGCTGTGGTTTCTACGTACATGACATTTTTGTCATTATTTACAGTTTGTGCATGTTTTCTTTGGACATTCTCGGTGCCTTTCGCCTTTGGCATATTGCACCTGTATGATACCTGACGTTGACAGCCTTCCGTTACTCCTTGGTCATGTTTGGGTAAATGTAAACCGTTTTTTTCGGTTTACATTGCCGTGCCCTTACGCTATGCATGCCCCACTTCGTGAATCGCTATTTGCCTTCATTTGCATGGTGCAATACCGCACACAGTGTGATTAGCATACCTACGCCGGGGGCGGCGCAGGTCCGGCGCATGCCGGTAGTGCACGTGGGATTGCTTCATACCTGAATCGCTCGGTGGCCATATTTGGCTTTATAACGCCGACGCTATGCTGGCGCCTGGCGCAAGGTTCATGAATCCTGGGGCTCATCTCTTCAGACCCCTTTTTAAAAGAACTGGTCTGATAGGTAGACTAGAATATGAGATGAGAATGAGTGCTACCAGTTTAGAACTGTCACAAAGAGGTTATAGTAAAGAAATGGTGGCTAGGAATGAGAACAAAGTTAGACAGTTTAGATATACCAAAGCCAGACCTTATTTTTCGGAAGGGTATGTCAGAAGTCCTAGGAAATATGACACTCAATTAAGAATTAGCATTCCTTATTCCAAAAATGTTAGTATGTATACTGAAATATTTAATAAGCATTGGAATATTTTAACATCAGACCCTGAAATAGCAGAGGTAGTAGGCTTGAGACCACAATTTACATTTAGGAATTATAGAAATTTGAAAAGGAGATCATGCACCCCCAGGTCCAGTTCTACAAAGAATGATAAGAATGGCACAGAGCCCTGTGGCAAATGTGCTCAATGTGTTTATATAAATGAAAGCAAGTTTTTAAACATCCAGATACAGGTAGAACTTTTGATATCAGAGTATTGTCCACCTGCAGTACTATGCACGTGGTATACCTGGCAGTCTGCGAAACCTGCAGTTGTTTCTATGTAGGTAAGACTGACCGAGCCCTGAGGGAAAGGATAAAAGAGCATGTCTATCATATTAAAAAGGGTACTATTTTTAATGCCCTAGCCAAACATGTCAGTAGAACAGGTAACAATCACATTTTTAAATTTCAGGTTCTTTCCACAACATCTGAGAATATCAGAGGGGGTGATGTTAGATTAAGAACTGAGGAGATAGAGGCTAGATGGATTGTTATGCTAAGGGTCAATTTTGGACATGGGTTAAATGAAAGTCTACCTATCAGACCAGTTCTTTTAAAAAGGGGTCTGATGAGATGAGGTGTTTTTATTATTATTTTTATTTTATGTATCTTACAATATTTTTGTGAACATACATATGTATTTATATTTTATATTATACACTTTATGTATATTGATATGTTTTTAACAAGTGTTTTTGTATGTGTGTCTTTTTAAATACTATACTGCATGCTATGTGATGTCAATAGATTTTACTATATAAGGTGTGTTTATTATCTGATTGAGTACACCTGATGAAGCATTGGTGAAAGTGCTTGTGTCTCTTTGTAATAAACCAGTACTGTTACTGAAGAATTTTTCATTGCTTTTTTACCTTTTACTTTGAACTGGAGCCATACCTCAGTCAGTGTTTTTGGATACTTATTCGTTGGTGTTATTGGGGTTCCTGTTTGGTGTGGATTTTTGCTTCTTGTTTTTTAAGATTTAAAGTTACTTGGTTCCTCATTTTGTGACATATCCTTGCTCTTATTTGGACTCAGTTGAACCCCTTTCATCCTAGGATGAATACATACATGGTATAACCGTTCCATTATTGGTTGACAATGGCACTACTTTTGCCCTATTCAGAATGGGTTCAAAATGTCCATTCAACCTTTTAGAGATGACTTCATCCCTGATCTTTTCAACTAGATCTAAAGGGGTACCATCTTTTGAGGAACATCTCCTTCAATTTATCATATTCTCCTAGGAAACTTTCCCAAAGGGTAACCATTCGCGCTGCCCTCACAAATTGTCCCTTCATCACCCCTCTCTTTTGTGAGAAAGGACTAGTAAAATAAAGAAAGCTGTTTGAATATGTTTCTTTACAAAATATCTCAGCTAAAAAACTGTCATTCTGATTATCCTTGATCAATAATACAGGATATTTCTGTCTCACTGACTGCATGAGTGAATTTTAAAAAGGAAGTAGAATTGTTACTGAATTCTAAATAAGGATCAATTTGTTGTCTTGGCCCCTTGCACAAAATGAAAATATCATCAAGAAAATGGGTGTAAGCATAACAATAAGGGAGGAAAGGTGAATTTATCAAAAATCTTCTTTCCCATTCAAGCATGACAATATCTGCATAAAGGCCCTCACATGCCGCCCCCCATTGCAACACCTTGGGTTTGAAGATAGTATTCTTTTTTGAATAATATAAAATTATTTTTTTAAAACCATATCTAAAAGTTGTTCAAACATGTTGATCCTATCCTGGGAACCCCTTTTATACAAAGATAGTCACAGAACCACTGTATACCTAATTCATGTGGTATAACGGTATAACGTTCTTTCACATCTACTGTTATAAGAGTATAAGAACTGTGATATGGAAGTTGGCTAATTTTCTTAAGAAAATCCCAGGAATCAATACATAAAAACGGCTCATTATTCACATAATCCTTAAGTTCAAGGTCAAGAAATTTAGCTAAAGGATGTGTGACCGAGCCTCGAGCGTCTACAATGGGGCACATCAGGGGCTGGTATAATGTCCTTATGGATCTTTGAATACCAAAGATCACTGGTGTAACTGGAAATTCAACTGATAGAAAATGAAATTTGTCCAGATTAATGAAACCATCTATAAATAGGTCTTGTAAGTATCCTTTAATTCTACTTTGTGCCCCTTTCATCTCATTTAAGGAACTATGAATATATGTAGTTGTATGGTTCCCTATCAGAAGCCTGAAACACTATAAGCCTGAAAATCTAAATCCTGAAAACTATAGACTGAAAATTCAAAATCCCGAAAACCCAAAATCCTAAAACTCAAAATCCTGAAAACACAAAATGGACATACTGACGTCATTGTGGCTTTGCTATTGTTAGCCCTGTGGTGTTGGGTCATGTGTTGGGTTCAGGTAAGTGTGCGGTTGGTTTTATGTTAGGGTTAGGGGCGGTTTAAGTGAGTTAGGGTTAGGGCGCAGGTTAGGCATGTATGCAATAGTGACAAATATTGGGGTTAGGGGTGGTTTAAGTGAGTTAGGGTTAGGGCGCGGGTCAGGTAAGTGTGCGATAGTGACGGACCTTAGGGTTAGGGTTAGGGTCAGGGTCAGTTGGTAGATATTACTGTCTTTATAGTGACATATTAGCATTATTTGTGTTTTCAGGATTTTGAGTTTCAGGATTTTGGGCTTTCGGGATTTTGAATTTTCAGTCTATAGTTTTCAGGATTTTGATTTTCAGGCTTATAGTGTTTCAGGCTTCTGATAGGGAACCAGTTGTATACATTTTTATAATATAATCAGTTTTGTTCATAAAGACAACACCGTCCCCTTTGTCTGATTTCATAATTCTGAAGCTGGGATTTGTGGTAAGAAACTGCAATTCTAATACTTCTTCCTCATTCAAATTATATTTCATTCTATTTTTGTTTTTATGTTCACAAAATGCACGAATATCCAGTTCACATACTCTCTCAAACATATCCAGCACAGGATGTGGGGGAGGGTTGTATGTACTGGAAATATTAAAAGGGCCAGCAGCATTCTCTATACCTTGAAGTAAAATGTTAAAACTGAGTTTCTTCACATAAACTTTCAGATCCATTAAGGTGTGTACTAAATTAACTAGCCTGCTAGGGATAAATGTAAAACCTTTAGCTAGTAAATCACACAAATGGGTGTTTAGATTCAAGTCAGTAAATGTATATACTTTAAAATCGCAAGAAATGTTCATGTGGATGGTAACCAGTGGTATTAGAACATATTGATTAGACCACGTTACATTGTCAACTTGATTAATATCAACATCGTTAACAATTATTTCCTCACCTTTTTCCCTCTCCAAGTCCCCCTGTTGTTTCCCCTGTCCACTCGTGATTTATCTCATTGATAATTGTACGCTTGTTGAATCCCCTGGTTGTTGTTCCTTAACATTTGTTGGTTCAATAGCTGTTACAAACATCTCAATTGGGGTTGTACTTCTTCCTCTAAAAAAGACTAATCCCCTTCGGTACAGTCCAGGATTACAGCATTATTATCTGAACCGTTCAACTGGGTTTGTCTATTTAAATGCCATTCTTGGGAGTGGGGGGGGGGGTAGGATATGCTGAATTAGTGTTGTATTCATTTTCATCCCTTACAAGTTTTTTAAATGTTTTTGTTTTTAATCACCTCCATTTGCTCCTCAGTGGAGCAAAATATACATGTATATTCAAATTTATTAACTGAAAAAAGCAGATCAAGTGTGATTTTACTATCCAAGTTCTTTACTTCTTGCTCTAGAGTCTCAATTTATTTTCATTGTATTTTACCACCATTTCTATGTACTCAAACCCAAAGTGGTCGAAAAGTTGTATTAGATCTTTGTGGAATGGTGTATTAGCAATTAATCCTGTTGGGTAGCACCACATGCGCAAACCCTTTGGTACAACCCTTATTTTTATACACTCTTTAAAATATGAATTGTCCATTTGAAGCTTTTTTATCATTAACAATACCCGATCAAGTTCAGACAGTCTATTATTAAAGAAATGGTTGCTATTTGGTTCTGCTGTTTTAAAACCAAAAGAACAGCTGTTATTAAGCCAGTCAGTAAGCAAAGTTGTACAACCAACATTAGCAGCACTGTGCCTGTCCACATTACTGTTTATGTCGGTGCTATGTGTATTAACATTGGTATTTGCGTTAACACTAACCTGGCAAGTTCTAAACACAGGCTTCGTTAACTGTGAAACCAAATTCACACCAGTAATTCCAGATACAGTTTCATCCAACCCAGCTGCAGCCAAAGTGGAAGGAATGGAATACGAAGATAATTGTGTAAGGGAAAGTAGTTCTAACCATTCCATCCTGTGAATGTTGTTGAATGAGAACAGTTAGTTATGTACTCACCATAACAATCGATGTATGTGGTCCATCTCGCCTACATTCATTACTGATGGGTTCGGAGCTGACAATCGGCTCCAACCCGGCCAACTATTTTCAAGCACAAAGTCTCTAATTGGCTGGGCTAACTGGTATCCCAGGATGCAACTCTCCTAAACCCCCAGATCTTGTTTGCATAAATTGCAACCACTCCACACACATCAACCTTACTAAGAGGATTACCATCCCCAGGAAGGGAAAAAATAAACCAATTCTGAAGGGTCTCAAAACAACTATCTTCCAAATCCTTCAGGTAGGGGGCACGTGGGAGGGTACATAAGAAAGTAGGCGAGATGGACCACATACATCGATCGTTATGGTGAGTACATAACTAACTGATGTTATGTGGTCCTATCTTGCCTACATTAATTACTGATGGGACAGCGTCCCTAACTCCCCTAACCTGGGAGACTCATAGGAAAACACTCCTGAGAACCGTGGAACCAAAGGAAGCCCGGCCTCTAGATGCCACGTCCAGTTTGTAATGAGAGATAAAGGTATGATGAGAAGCCCATGTGGCCGCAGCACAGATGTCATCCAAGGAAAGCCTGGCATGATATGCTACTGAAGTCAAGACCGTCCTAGTTGAATAAGCCTTGACAGAAAATGTTAAGTTTCTGCCTGCTGAAGAGTAAGCAAAGGCAATGCAATCCTTAATCCACCTGGAAATAGTGCACTTGGAAACAGAGGTACCCGCCCTGTTCTCCGAAAAAGAGACAAACAATTGATCTGATTTTCTTGACTGTTTAGTCTTGTGTAAATAAAATCTTAGTTGTCTATGCACATCCAATTGATGAAATTTGTACTCCGCCTTGTTGGAGAAGTTGGGAAAAAACACAGGTAACTCAATGGATTGGTGGAGATTAAAAGTAGATGATACCTTGGAGAGAAAGGATGGGTTAAGTCTCAAGGAGACCCTGTCCTTATGGAATATTAAATAGGGGAGCCTAATGGACAATGCTTGGAGTTCAGATACTCTTTTAGCTGAGGTGATGGCCACCAAAAAGGCTGTTTTCCAGGATAAGAATTTTAATTCGCAAGTGGCAGCCGTCTCAAAGGGAGGAGAAGTGATGGCTTTCAGTACTAGATTTAAATCCCATGGCATGATGGGTGCTGACACAGGAGGACGTAGTAACCAGGCTCCTTTTAAAAAAGCTTTGCAAAGTTTATGACCCATTAGAGCAGGCTCATGGAATACGTGGAAATTAGAAATGGCCGCCAGCTGTACTTTAATGGTGGAGGGAGCAGAGCCTTGTTGGAAGAGCATAGCTAAAAAATCTAGGACTGCTGATATCGGGGCTGTGAAGGGGTCTAGGTCTTGTGACTGAGCCCAGATGGAGAACCTCTTCCACTTGCTATAGTAAATTCTTCTGGTGGAAGACTTATGTGACGACGAAAGGATATGGACCACCTCAGGCGATAATGAATGTAGCCTAATTATTGATGGAAGTGGAGCAGCCAGGCTGTCAACCTGAGGGACTGTAGGGAGGGGTGGAACTGTCCTGACATATGAGTCAAAAAGTCTGGTACTGGATCCAGAGTCCAAGGACCATCCACTGCATATCACTGAATGAAGGGGAACCAAACCTGGCGGGGCCAGTGTGGAGCAATAAGAATCATCTTGCTTCCCAAATGAATGGCTTTCTGAATCACTCTTGGTAACAGAGGAAATGGAGGAAAGGCATAGAGCAGACCAGAAGGCCAACCGTGGACTAGAGAGTCCCTGGGTGATTCTCCCTGTGGGGGGATCAAAGTGAAGTAGTTGCTGCATTTGGTGTTGAGGGGACTGGCAAAGAGATCACAGCAAGGCTGACCCCACCTGCTGAAGATCCGAGTTGCAACTCGGCTGTTCAGGGACCACTCGTAAGGCATCAGAATAGCTCTGCTTAGCCTGTCTGCTATCACGTTGGATTTTCCCAGAATGTGTGTTGCCACTATGAACCGTTGGGAAGACACTTCCCAATTCCACACTCTCATGGCCTCTCTGCAGAGTGGGTAAGTCTTGGTTCCCCCTTGTTTGTTCAGGTACCAAACAACCGACATGCTGTCCGAGTGAACAGCAATCGTTCCCCGTGGAAGAGAGCTCTGATGTGCTTGCAACGCTAACAGCACTGCTCTCATCTCTAGGACATTGATGTGTAAGTGTACCTCGTAATCCTGCTAAGTGCCTTGGACCGTTCTGCCCAGCTAATGCCCCCCCACCCTATCTGGGAGGCGTCCATGGTCACTGTGGCAGCCGGAGATAGGGGAATTAGATTCCTGCCCTTGTTCAGATTGGAATGACATAGCCACCAATGGAGATCCTGCTTGCAATGCTCTGTGAGAAGAATCGGGTGAGAGAGGGGTAATTTTTGATAGGACCATTGGACTGAAAGGAGCCACTGAAGGATCCGCATGTGAAGCCTGGCTAAGGGTATTAGCATGATGGTCGCCGCCATGGAACCCAATAACTGAAGAACTAACCTGGCTGGGACCTTCTTCTGGGGCAATAGAGCCTGGACCTGAGATTGCAACACAGTTATTCTTTCTTGAGGTAGAAAAACCCTCATTAGAACCGAGTTTAATTCTGTGCCTATAAAGACAACACGCTGTGAGGGCAGCAAGGCAGATTTTTCCCAGTTTATTTTAATCCCTAACTTTTGACAAAGATTTATGGTAGCCTCCCTGGCTTGGATGAGGAGATGCCTGGTGGGGGCGGTAAGGAGCCAATCGTCCAGGTAATAGGCATCCTTGAGGTCGATGGAGCACATCCATACTCCTTCTTCCAACAATGGGAAGATGGATTGAAGAGTGACCATTCAGAATTTGGATTTCAGGACGTAGCGATTTAATCAGCTGAGATCCAAGATGGGTCTCAGGTCCCCTGTTTTTTTCGGCACCAAAAATAGTCTTGAATAAGTTCCTGATCCGATCTGGTCTAGGGGAACTGATTGGATGACTCCTTTTCTTAGTAGCTTTGATATTTCTAGTGCTACTTGATCCCTTTGACTGGGTGGAACGTCCAGAATTTTTTTGATTAAGGGCGGGGGTCAAACAAAGGGAATGGTATAACCTTCGGTGATTATTTGAAGCACCCATCGATCCTGAGTGATGCTCTCCCAGGATTGAAGATGCTTTGAAAAATGACCCCCGACTGGCTCCGGAGCAGCACAGACGGGCAACCCCTCAGGGATGCTGATAGGAAGATCCGCGAAAGGAGTTGCGGTCTCCCAGATTGCGGGGGCCTCCTCTGCCCCTAGGATGGCGTCTTCCAGAATAATTTCCCACACCTCTGCCTCTGGAGGGGGGCTCACCTTGAGTGGCTGGGACAGACTTTTGTGATTTTTTGAACCACATCTTCCCTCCTCTCTGAGCCTTGGGATAAGGCCTAGAGGGAAGAGAAAAACAGGCCTCTACGACAGATAAAGTCTTACCCTCCTGTTCACATCTGGTGAGAGTCTCTTTCACTTTGTGTCCAAAAAGAGAGGACCCATCAAAGGGGGCGTCCATGAAGGAAGACTTGAAGGCCTCCATGAAGTTACATAGGTGCATCCAGGCTTGTCTCCTCAGAGCAAGGCCTGAGCTAGCTGCCCTGCTTGCCCCTTCGGCTGCATAGGATATGAGCCTCATGGACAAGTTAGCTATGGAACCAAGGGTAGACAACTGGGCGTTAACAGTCTGTGCTAGTGCCTCAGGCATGTTACCCATCAAGGTATCTCCCAACTATTTGAGGAGATCCCGCTGGAGCCGAGTAAAGTGGCAAAGGTAATTCAGGGACCATAGTGTAAAGGTCACTGAAGACAGGGTGCGCTTCCCATAACGATCCATACTCCTGGACTCCTTGTTAGGAGGATGGACTGAGGACAAAGCCTCAGCAACTTCCTGCTGAGTGGCTGATGCCACCACCATGGCATCTACAGTGACCCCTTTTGTCAAAAACTCTTTCCCCGGGGGAGCAGACAAGAACTTGTTAGGATGACTGGGAACAGGTTCCATGGAATCAGGATGTTCCCACACTCTTCGACAGATCAGGTCTAATAATTCGTCGAAGGGTGGAGACACCCAGGAGGCAGTAGGTTGAGCTCCGAAGGCCTTGAGGAATACCAACTCCTCCTCTGAGGGGGGCTTGGATGACCAGTCACCTCTCTGCCTCAAAATCTCCAGTATATCGGAGAAGGAGACGTCATCGGAGGACGACTTAGGGGACCTCTCTGCATCCTCGAGGTCGGTATTTGAGGTGATGGACTCGTCTTCCTCTTGCACAACTTCTTCCTGGGAGGCTCCTCAGGCACAGACTCTGAGGGGAACTCAGATAGTTGGGGACCGCTCGTGGGGGTGTCCTCAGGCCTTCGAGCTCTGCTGTCCACTGATAGTGGGGTGTCAGAGGCTCTAGCCAGGGTGTATGGGGATGGAGTGGTTGATCCAAGTGATGTCACTGACGATCTGGCCAGTGCTGTCCTCATGGCCTCGAAGGCAGGTCCCCCCAAATCCGAGGACTGACCCATCTTCAAGGCCATGACCAGAGTCGGGATCCCCTGAGCCGAAGCGCCCAGAGGGAGACTCGGGGCAGACAGAAGTCCCGATGTATCCCCCTCGGGCCTGACCGAAGAAACCCGAGTGCCAAAACCAGATGAAGGAATAGAAATGGTTGGAGCCGACGACGGCTCTGATGGACCCATCAGGGGTACCGGAGCCAGCATAAGGACATCACTCAGTGCTGAACACTCTGGCTCCGATGACACAATGCTCGGAGGAGGAATCATCGGTACCGGTAAGGGAATGGGCTCTGGAGCCGACTGGGTTGGAGCTGAAAATAATTTAGCTAACACTGGTGACTGAAGGAGCCTCTGAACTACCGTATCCATGTCCAAATCAGACAACCGAGAGGATTTGGAGGCAACTGAAGGAGATGAAGATCTCCTACCTATCGATTCCTGAGTAACATTGGGTGACTGGCTCCAAATCAGTTCCAAAATGATCGGAGCCGAGGTCGACTTCAGTACTACCGATACTTCCTGCAGCCCCGAAGTCAATGGAGCTGAGGAAGCTGAGTCCAACACAGAGTTCTTCTCCTGTGGCTTCGAAGACAATGGAGCCGAGGAAGTAGTAATCACCTTCAAAATCTTCTCCGGAGGCTCCGAAGAACTAGATGGAGCCGGAGATTGTTTCTTAGATTTAGTGGACTTGGATCTGCCAGTAGTTGAAGCAGATTCTACATCCTCTTCCAAGGAGGGCTTGACCAGGCCCTTCAAGATCAGTTTATTTTTCCATTCCTGCAGTACCCTAGAACTGAAGGAATGGCAGACACTGCAGGATTCTTGCAAGTGTTTAGCACCAAGGCAATAAACGCAGATGGCATGCCCATCTGTGATAGACATTTTGTAGGCACACTTTGAGCATTTTTTAAACCCAGAGGGTTTATGCTCTTTCTGCTCTTTAGACATGTCCAGCAAAACAAACACTCAACAACCACAACAGGAAGGAGGGATACACTAAGGAACTCTAACTTAAATGCTCCTAGAAACACTGACAAAACAATGAAGGAGAGGGCTAGATCCCTCTAACTTAAATGGGCCTAGCCCGCCAAATGCAAGGGAAACTACTCACACTCTCCACAAACTGCCACAGGCCAAACAACAGACACAACACAACGTAGCTATGAAAATAGCTTTTGTTTCACAGAAAAAATATAGAATTTCACAAGGTTTTCTAGTAAAAAAAAAAAAGTACTTAGCCACAGCCAAGCTCGAGACCATGTCCTGATTCAACAAGCGGCAAATGAGATCTGGGGGTTTGGGAGAGTTGCACCTTGGGATATGGCTCCAATATTACGATGAATCTTAGAGGGAATGCCTTATTGGTTAGTTTACCTTCAGATCCATGCAGACTCTATAAGATGATAGGTAGGAGCTTTGCTACATTATAGTAGTTGACAAATTAATAAATTGACATACTTAATGATGAGTTTTAAGATGACATTAAAGGGATAATGATTCTTGTGACCACCGCAGCTTTGTGGCATAATATATCAATTAGATTTTAATATTATATGTGGTTTTTAGTTTATATATTTATATATGGGTAAAGATATTTATATATATATATTTTCATATTTTTATATAGATATATTGTTACAATATGTTCCATGTTGGTTTTTATGATATCATAATGTAGATGTATATAGACAGCATATAGTACTAGCAACAATGGTGGATACTTTTATATCTAGCACTCAACACTTTAAGTAAATAAGAATTGAGTATGTTATATCTGGGTGAAATAATATATGTGCTAGGTTCCTATACCCATTTTATGTGATTTGTTACCAAAGGTTTTTATGACTTCTGATATTCATGAAGAATTTACACATGATATACAATGTAGATGTATTTTCAGAAGATAGGCACGTTGCACTTTATATATTTGTGCTAAGGTTTTTATGTTAGGTAGCCTTTAGATATATTATTATTTAATATGCTATGAAATGTTTGATTGAGGTATATATATCATATATCTCTATAAGATAGGCATGAGGCACTTTATAGATTTATGACAAGATGTTGACAAGTTAATGTTTTGCCATACAGCTAGCTAGGAATGAATGTATGCACGATGCACTTCATTAATTTGTATATACACATATATGGTGCTATGTATATATATATTTATATTATTTGCCAATTTGTATATAATATATAAGACATATTGGATTATTATGCATATAGGGTGATAGATACATTACACTTCAGCATCTGTATATGAAATATTTCATATGTTTATGATAAATTGTTTACATATTTAATGATTTAATCTATAGTTAGTTGGGAACGAAAATATGCACGATGCACTTTAATAGGTTGAATATATGCATGTATGATGGCATGCATATATATTTGTTGTTGATATATACATGATCTATATGCTATACTGGATCGCTATATATGCAGGGCTTAGATACCCTAGATTTCAGTATTTATGTATATTTATTTATTTAATTAATTATTTAATTATTTAGATATTTATGTATATATATATATTTGTATTTGTGATATGATATTTTATTATTATGAGGTAGCCAATGAGTCACTTAATATTAATGACTTATAGAAATATAAGAAGGCACTGAGTTGTATTTATCTCTAGATACATAGCTGGACAATGTTTGCCATATATTGTTAAATGTCTCTGTTTATTATTATTTTATATACGTTTTATTTCATCTTATTTTATTTATTTATTTTATTTTTTCTTCTTTTCTTTTTGGTTTACGCCATATATTAAGTGGATTATAATATATCCAATTGTATATAGAGGTTTTGTAACTTTAAGGTTTAGCCATGCTAGTTAAAAGAGATGGCTGTTCTCAATTAGCATTATAATTGCTTTAATTAGATGAATGTTCACACTATAAAAACTGAGCTGCTACAATGTATGTTGAAATCTGATGAAGCGTATCTTGGATACGTGAAAGCGCTCATTTCACAATTTATGTTTTTGGAATAAAGAAGGAGTTATTTTATCTAGGACTGAGTTTTGCCTTTGTGGAGATTGAACTGTAGTAGTCGTTGTGCCTGATTCACTTGTGTTTTTTATCTGCTGATCTTGGGATACCAGTTAGCCCAGCCAATTAGAGACTTCGTGCTTGAAAATAGTCAGCCGAGTTGGAGCCGATTGTCGGCTCCGAACCCATCAGTAATGAATGTAGGTGAGATAGGACCACAAAACATCGTTAAGTTCATCAAGTGATCCAGTAGCTTGTGATAAAACTTCTGTACTCTCCGTTAGCGTTAAGTTAGTTTGTGAGTTGGTAGGCTGAACCACATCCATCTTGTAAGTGGAAACACACCAAAAACACCAAATACGAAGTAAAAGTCAAACCAAGTCCACGAAAAAGCAGAAAAAATGCTCACAGCAGGAGGAAATCCAAATATGTTAGTTTCATTTTGTGAAGGTTAACGTAAAATCAAATATTCCACATAAAATCAAATAAGCGCTTTCATCCCAATCGTATTTTTAAGTCAGGAACTTCATCAGATAAAGAAAGCCATTTCAATCTCATTTAAATACCATATTAGATCATGACATCACATCTAATAAGCCATTCTTAAACAGATAATTCAGTGTATAAAAAGCATGTATATAAAATACATATAAAATACATCCCTGCCGGTTACATCAGTAACCCATTCCTTCCTCATCTAAAATATACTGGAAAATGTAAATATAACTATTTAAGTCTATGTTCACACATCACTACACTAATCTAAAAAAAACTAACAAAAAAGTGATTATATCCAAATTCACATATTATAAAAAATTAGGATAGAATAAATTTTAGCCTCTAAACATAGTTATCTTTTTAAAGCTTTAAGTTTTAAAAGACCGGTAATAGACACACTTTCATTCAATCCTGACCAACATACGGAGATAAAGAGTAAATGCCAACTCAGTTCTGATTTTATATGTATTTTATATACATGCTTTTTTTATAGTGAATTATCTCTTTAAAAATGGCTTATTAATATTTGATGTCATGATCTAATATGGTATTTAAATGAGATTGAAATGACTTTCTTTATCTGATGAATTTCCTGACTTAAAAATACGATTGGGATAAAAGCGTTTAATTGATTTTATGTGGAATATTTGATATTACGTGAGCCTGAATAATGGAATGGTTATACCATGTATGTATTCATTCCAGGATGAAAGGGGTTCAATTGCGAGTCCAAATAAGAGCAAGGACATGTTACAAAATGAAGGACCAAGTAACTTTAAATCTTGCTTTTTGACTACCTTTACGCGTGACTCTCCACACATTAAAACTATATTGGACAAAAACTGAAAACTATTAGTTGGAGATAAACATTTGAAAGACCTTATGGGTGAAAGGCCTATATGTGTATGTTTAAGAAAGGGAAAAACATTAAAAACTTAATTGAAAATCAGAAAATAAACACAAGAACAGGATACATGTATAAATGTGGGAGTTGTAAGTTTTGTCCATGTATTTTGGAAACCAACGAGATTACAACTAATAGAGTGAAGGTAAAAATATCTGGCAGAGTTGTCTGTAATACAGAGTGAGTTGTTTACTGTGCCCTATGATGTGATTGCTTATGTTTTTGCATAGGAAAAACTGAGCGTAAATTAAAAAATAGGATCAGTGAACACCTCAGAAATATTAGGGACCATCATGAATGTAATGCATTAGCAAAACATGTGTCGAAATATTCACAACACACATTCAAGTTTATTATTCTGGAAACAGTATTAACCTCGGGGGGGGGGGGGCTGGCCTTCTCTTTTGGAAAAATCAGAACTGAGTTGGCAGTTACACCTTAACTCTGTATGTTGGCCAGGATTGAATGAAAGTGTGTGTCTATTACCAGTCTTTTAAAAGTTAAAGCTTTAAAAAGATAACTGTTTAGAGGCTGAGATTTATTTATTCTATCCTAATTTTTATAATATGTGAATTTGGATATAATCACTTTTTTGTTAGTTTTTTTAGGTTAGTGTAGTGATGTGTGAACACAGACTTAAATAGTTTATATTTACAATTTTCAGTATATTTTAGATGAGGAAGGAATGGGTTACTGATGTAACCAGTAGGGATGTATTTTATATGTATTTTATATACATGCTTTTTATATAGTGAATTATCTCTTTAAGAATGGTTTATTAGATGTGATGTCATGATCTAATATGGTATTTAAATGAGATTGAAATGGCTTTCTTTATCTGATGAAGTTCCTGACTTAAAAATACGATTGGGACTAAAGCACTTTTTTGATTTTATGCGGAATATTTGATTTTACGTGAATCTCCACAAAATAAAACAAATGTATTTGGATTTCATCCTGGTGTGAGCATTTTTTCTGCTTTCTTTTTAAAAACACTTTTCTGTAGTAGCCAGTAAGCAGCTGTCTGTAAAGTATGTTTATATACACTACACCATTTCTGAACCGGATTTCGGTTAAATGGGGCCCTAGGCAAGGTAATGGATCAGCCCCCCTCCAGCCATTCCAATGTCCCATTACTTGGCTGTTTCTACCCAGTTATCATAAACACTGTTCAAACCTGTAAGTGTACATCCTGTTTTCTTCTTAACTGATTAGGGATATTTAGAACTTTTATTTCAAATTTTAAAGCACAGACACTGATAGCCATTTGCTAAACAAAACAATACAGTCTCACTATAAAAACAGACTTAGCATGAACAGTAAGCTTCTCTACCCTTGAAACTCACATTCAAAGAAAATGCATCTGGCCAGTGTCAGATTAAGTTTACCTTTGGGCTGTTTTCAAACCATAAGCCTCTTGTACACATTTTCAGGACCATACATACATGCATGTATTCTTTGAAGCATCATCATGATTGTATTAAATTATATTCCATGTATAATATAGCACCACTTGTTAGAGTGTGTTTTCAATTAGTAATTTTTAACATTTTTCCAGTAAACAATGAAACAAAACATTTATTTACATTTGTTTACTGGGAAAGTCCAACTGGGCCAGAAGCCCATTTTCAACAGAGGCCCAGGGAGAAAAGCTCCACAGAAATATAAGCAATATACAAAAATTAGAAGTTATGTACCTACCATAACGTTCCATGTTAGTTGTCTTCTCTCGCCTTCTTTCTTGCTGGATGGGTTCGGAGCCGATCCTCGGCTCCGACTCGGCACTTGCTTTAGCTCGAGAACTCCTTTTACCAGCTCGAGGCATCCCTATATCCCATGATGCAAGGCGGAACTACCTCAGATCTCGTTTGGCAGCTAACTTACCCTGCTAAAGACTATCCTAACAGAATTAGGAACAATGATTCCTAAAAGAAATCCTCATAACAACGTACCGGAGGAAACAATCTAATAGGAACTCTCCAAGATCTGTCCAGGCCAGGGGGAAGGAGGGAGGGACGCAAGAAAGAAGGCGAGAGAAGACAACTAACATGGAACGTTATGGTAGGTACATAACTTCTAAATGTTAAGTTGTCAATCTCGCCTTCATTCTTGCTGGATGGGACCGCGTCCCTAGCACCTGTATCCCGGGTGGCTCAATGGAACAGACTCTTGAGAACTGTGGAACCAAAACTGGCCCTATCTCTGGAGGCCAAATCCAACTTGTAATGAGAGACAAAGGTATGAGGCGTGGCCCAAGTAGCCGCTGCACAAATGGTATCAATGGGTAGCCTATCCTGAAAGGCTGCAGAAGTGGATAGACTCCTGGTCGAGTGTGCTTTTGGCTTAGAAGATAGTTGTTTGCCTCTGAGAGAGTACACATACGAAATGGTGGAAGTCAACCATCTGGATAAGGTCACTTTAGAAACTGGAAGACCTATCCTGTTTTCTGCATAGGAAACAAACAATTGGTCTGATTTTCTAATTTGTTTAGTTCTGTGCAAGTAGTACCTGAGCTGACGATAGACATCCAAAAAATGCAGTTTCTGTTCAGCTCTGTCGGAATAGTTAGGGAAAAAGACTGGTAGATCTATAGATTGGTTAATATTGGTTTGAGATACAACCTTGGGGAGAAAGGAAGGGTTAGTTCTTAACGATACCCTGTCCTTATGAAAAACCAAATAAGGTGAACGAATGCAGAGAGCTTGAATCTCGGAAACCCTTCTTGCAGAAGTGACAGCCAGTAAAAATATAGTTTTCCACGTCAATAACTTCAAAGAACATGAAGCAGACGGTTCGAAGGGAGGTAGTATCAAGGATGCCAACATTAAGTTTAGATCCCATTGCAGAGGAGGATGCTTTATAGGTGGTTTTAGGAGAAAAACTCCTCTCAAAAGGCCTTGCATAATCTATGAGACATAATGTTATTGTCATGCAAGCCAACATGATACTTGGAAATAGCAGCCAGTTGTACTTTGACTGTAGATGACGAGGATCCTGAATGAAAAACCTCCGCCAGGAAATCTAAAACAGAATGTATGGGAGCAGTAAAAGGATCAATATTTCTGGAGTTTGCCCAAATCGAAAAACGTCGCCACTTGCTAGCATAAATAGTCCTAGTGGACGACTTCAAAGAAGACACTAAAATGTCTCTGCCTGAGTCAGAAATCATTGGTAGCCTGGCTAGGGAAGGAAGTGGAGCAACCAAGCAGTGAGGTTGAGAGAATGAATGGCCCGGTGCTGCTGACCCGACTGGTGGATCAAAAGATCCGGAACTGGGTCCAGATGCCAGGGCTGCACCAGAAGGTGATGATGCAGAGACGGAAACCAAATTTGTCGAGGCCAATATGGAGCAATGAGGATCAATTTGGCTCTCAAAACGGTGGCTTTCTGAATGACTTGTGGAATCAAGGGAAAGGAGGAAAAGCATAAAGAAGTCCCCGAGGCCAATCCTGGGTTAGAGAGTCTCTCAGGGGTTGACCTGGAAGGGGAAATAGAGTGAAATAGTCTGGGCACTTGTTGTTTTGAGGGGTAGCGAAAAGATCGCAACAAGGAGTGCCCCACTTCAGAAAAATCTGATCCACTACAGATTGATTGAGAGACCACTCGTGAGGCATCAGAATAGATCTGCTCAGCCTGTCCGCCAATAGGTTGGACCTGCCGGGGATGTGCGTTGCTATCAGAAACCGCTGAGAAGAGATCGCCCATTGCCAAAGTCTGAGAGCTTCTCGACATAACGGATAGGACCTGGTTCCGCCCTGTTTGTTGATGTACCAGACCACGGACATGTTGTCCGTTTGTACTGCAATAGTCCCCGTGGGAAGAAAGTCGTCGAGGGCTTGCAACGTTAAAAGCACTGCTCTCATCTCCAGGACATTTATGTGCAGATGGTATTCTATGGGTTGCCACGTCCCGTGGACCATCCTGCCCTGATAATGCCCCCCCCACCCGATCAGAGAGGCATCCGTAGTGACTGTGGCAACTGGAGGAGGGGGAATAAAGGGTCGGCCCTGATGAAGAAGAGGGGAAGATATCCACCAGCCCAGATGAGCCCTGCACGACTGTGTGACTAAGATTTCATGTCTCATTGGAAGATTGTGGTACGACCACTGCGTGAATAACATCCACTGCAGGAGACGCATGTGGAAGCGAGCCAGTGGTAGAAGAACAATGGCCGCAGCCATAAGACCTAGAACCTTTAGGACAAATCTGGCTTTGATCTTGTTGCTTTGTAACAGAAGCCGAACAAATTTTTGGATGTCCAGAATTCTTTGATCTGTTAGTCTGGCTATCATTTTGACAGTGTTTAATTCTGCGCCTATAAAGGTGATAGATTGGCAAGGCAGCAGAGAAGATTTTTCGAAATTTACTGAAATTCCCAATTTCCTGCAAAGCTGTAGGGTGTAGTCTCTGGACTGAAGAAGCTGACACTTGGTGGTGGCGGAGAGGAGCCAGTCGTCCAAATAAGGAAACACCTGGAATCCTAGACGTCTCAGGTGAGCTGTGACCACTGCCATGCATTTGGTAAACACTCTGGGGGCTGAAGTGAGGCCAAAGGGCAGTGCTCTGAATTGGTAATGACTGGTCCCTAGCCGAAAGAAACCTTCTGGAGCGTCTGTGAATCTTTATGTGATAGTACGCATCCTGAAGGTCTATAGAGCACATCCAGTTGTCCTTGCCCAGAAAGGGCAGAATGGACTGAAGCGTGACCATCCGGAATATTGCCTTCTTGACAAATCTGTTCAGATTGCTTAGGTCTAATATTGGTCTCCAATCTCCCGTCCTTTTGGGGACCAAAAAGAATCTTGAGTAGACGCCGGATCCTACTTGGTCTGTCGGCACTGTCTGGACGGCTCTTTTTTCTAGGAGTTTTGAAACCTACTGTTCTGCCAAATCCCTTTGACCAGGTGAGATGTCTGGAAGGGATTGTAGAGGTATGGGAAACCTTTCGAAGGGGATCTTGTAACCCTCGGATATAATCGACTGTACCCACTTCTCTTGGGATAGGGATTGCCAGGCTACTGGGTACAGTGAAATCTTTCCCCCGACTGCCTCCAAGGGTGGACAGTCGGGCAACACCTCAGGGATGTTGAAAAGGCTTCTCAGGAAGAGACTCCCTGTTGCCCTGGTTCTGAGGACCCCCCCTGCCTCTAGGGCGGCATCTATTATTGTTACCCCCTCTGCCTCTGGGGGTAAACTGACCACGTGTGTCCGGTGTAGCTCCTTAGGCTTTACGGAACCACATCTTCTCCCCCTTCTGACCCTTGGGATATGGTCTAGAAGAAGTGGAAAATTGGACTCCAACGGCAGAAAGAGTTTTACCGTCCTGCTCACACCTGGTCAAGGTATCCTTCACCTGAGGTCCGAACAAAGCTAAACCATCAAAGGGGGTATTAGTGAAGGACACCTTAAAGGGGTCCGCAAAATTACACAGCCGCATCCAGGCTTGGCGTCTAAGAGCAACTCCTGTGCCTGCGGCCCTGCTCGCTCCATCGGCCGCATAAGATATGAGCCGCATGGAGGAGTTAGATATGGAATTCAGGATAGCAAGCTGTGAGGTAATCTTTTCCTGAGCCCCAGCAGCAGAAGGATCCTGGACTACTTCACCCAGTTCTTTGAGAATATCTTGTTGAAGCCTGGTGAAGTGACAAAGATAATTCAGCGAACGCATAGCAAAGGTCGCTGAAGAAAACATCCACTTTCCATACCTGTCCATGGTCCTAGAATCCTTGTTAGGAGGATGGACAGGTACTGAAGGATCCGCCAGTTCCTTCTTAGTGGCCGCCGCCACCATAGCATCCACAGAGACACCTTTGGAAAGGAACTTTTTATCCGAAGGGGCCGTAATGAATTTGGATGGTCTTCTGGGGACAGGTTCCACAGAATCTGGAGCCGCCCACGCCTTCCGAGCCACTACCTGCATAAGTGGGTCGAAAGGCGGAGACACCCAGGAGGTGGAGGGTCGGGATCCAAAAGCCTCCAGGTATACCGACTCATCCTCGGAGGGGTCAATGGAGGGCCAATTCCCCCTCTGTTTGAGGAGCTCAAGGATGTCTGAAAAGGAGACATCCTCAGAGGGGGACCGTGGAGAACCCTCCGACTCATCTAAGTCGGTATCAGATGTAGTAGACTCAGGGTAGTCTGTGTGTTTCCTCTTACGTCCTCTTCCGAGGGGGTTCCCCTGCAGGATCAGGAGAAACCTCGGAAGAGGAGGAAATTCCCAGTGGGGAAACCTGGGGCGATGGATCCCTGGGCCTGTGAGCAAGAGGTTGGCAAGAGGCATCTGCAGGCACTGAAGAGGGAGGAGCTAGAGGGATGGACCGTTGACCAGGCTCAGAGGCCAGGACACTCCTCATCACCTCAAAGGCTCCTCTCCCCGGGAGGCCGGAACACACCGCTCGAAGAAACAGGAATGGCCGGCTCCAAAGAGAGAGAAGGCTCCGAGGCCGATGTCGGCGCCGAGCTTACCAAAGCCGAAGCACCGAGAGGGAGAGTGGGGTCGGACAAGGGTCCGATGCCACTAGCCTCCTCGGAGCCGACAGTGGAAACCCGACGACCGGATCCCTCCAAGGAAGGTCTCAAGGAGGAGATCGGAGCCGAGGACGACGGAGCCGAAGGATGTATCGGCTCCGGCATCGAAACAGTCGCTGTCCCAAGAAGCTCCTGCTCCGAACTCCGGTGTGGAGTCGGAGGAGGAAGTTCAAGGATTGGGGCTATAGCCGAAGTCTGTTGAGACGGGCTATGGAGCATTTGGGCCAGTGCCTGAGACTTCAACAGCCTGCTTACCACCCTCTCTAAATCGTGGTCAGACAGCCTGGAAGATCTCGAAGATCGGCTCCGATGGCTCCGCTCCGACAAAAGAGGAGACCCCGGAGCCGAGTGGATAATCAGTATAGAAGGGGACCGAGATCTCTTACGGGTCAAAGCCATCGGAGCCGAAGTCCCTTGAACTCCAGATGGAGCTGAGGATATCTCGGCTCCGATGCTGGATAAAGTGTCGGCTCCAGCCGGAGCCGACAAGGCCACAGTAGTCAGGGTATCGGAGCCGGTCGGCGCCGAACCCACTACTTGAACAGAAGATGTATCGGCTCCAGCCAGAGCCGATGTCGGCTCCGACAGAGCCGGAGCCACCGGAGGAGGCTTGGACACTGTAGCCTGAGCCTTCGGTGGCTTAGGAGGTTTTCCTGACCCTAATTTAGGAGGAGAACCTTCTGGCTTAAGTAAGCCTTGGAGGATGAGCTTATTCCTCCTTTCCTGCAGGACTCTCTGGCTAAAAGCATGACACAAAGCACAGGAGTCCTGCAGGTGCAAAGGCCCCAGGCAATAAACACAAGAAGTGTGACCGTCTGTCAGAGACATTTTCTGACAGCACTGGTCACACTTCTTGAAGCCTGAGACCTTGCCTTCCTTTGACATCCTAGGAGGATGGAAACACAAACAATCCCAACAAACACACAAATTAATCCCTTACACAAACACACAGGAAGGGAATAACCAATGGGGAATTAGGCCTGACTAAAAAACTTTAGATTAAAGATTATAAAAAGTTTGAAAACAAGGGAATAGGGTGGGCTGTAACTAACTACAGACTAAACTGACACTAAAAGGGAAAAATAAACCCCTAACTAATCTTTTTCTTATTTCACAAAGAAAAACTTACCTCAGCTGGCAAAGGAGACCTCTTTCGCTAAGCGGCAAACGAGATCTGAGGTAGTTCCGCCTTGCATCATGGGATATAGGGTTGCCTCGAGCTGGTAAAAGGAGTTCTCGAGCTAAAGCAAGTGCCGAGTCGGAGCCGAGGATCGGCTCCGAACCCATCCAGCAAGAATGAAGGCGAGATTGACAACTTAACATTTAGATAGTACAATAGTATATATACAGTAAGATGCAGAATAAACATCTTCTAGTTAGTCTATACAAAGTAGTATTCAATACAGTTTTCTAGCTGATAGAGGTTCAAAAAGAAAAACACAAGCATTTCAGTGAAGATCACTGTGAGAAAAAATAAAGTTAGTAGTGTGTACATATTAAATAATAATTATGACCAAATGAGATTTCCTTTATATATATTTATTTTTGAGTAGTAATAAACACTGAAGAGAGGGAGAAAATGAGGTAGGGAATGGACAGTGCGTTGAGAGAGTTATAGATATCTTGTCAGTCATTGGTGCAGGAGCAATGCCAGTTCTTGGATAGATGTTCAAATAGTAGTTGTTTGAAACTGGTAGATTCAGGTGTGTTTTGGAGGGTCTAGGGTAGAGAGTTCCATAATTTGGGTATCTGATTTGAGAATAGGGCTTTACCATGAGTATTGTTAGCTTTGTTTACTGTGAGAATATTTCTTTCTGCAGATTTTAGACTTCGTGGGTATGCGTAGGGAGTAACAAGTTCTTTGATGGGCAACTGTTAGGATGGAAGATGATATCGTCTGTGGATTTAAGCTGGTAGAGACGAAGAAGGTTAGGTAGCTCATGCCAATTTAATTTATGTAGAGCAATACAATGGTGGGTTTGGTGGGGAAGGTTGGCTGCAAAATGGACTATTTTGTTGCAGCAAGTTTCCAATTTGGTTAAGTCTGATTTTTTTAAGTTGGTAAAGAGGGGGAAAGCATATAGGAGCATAGAGAGGAGGAAGGTTCTGAATATGGCTAGTCTGGTATTGTCAGTGAGGAATAGCTTGCACAGTGAGCCAAGTTTGATGTGAACTTTCTTAATTGTGGTGGCTATGTGTTGGTCAAATCTGAGTCTGTTGTCAGTTGTCACTCTAAGGAGTTTTGTATGCTCAAGTGGTTGGATGATTGTGTTGTTTACTGAGAGAATGGTGAAAGGAGGGGTGGTCAGTGATTGTTTGCTACTGGTAAATAGCATTAACTGTGTCTTTTGGATGTTGAGGATTAGTTGTGATTTACTTAGATATGTTTCTATATCATTAAAAGCTTGTTGGGCTAATATTTAGAGGTCTGGTAAACTATTTGCTGAGCAGATTAAAGTTGAATCATCCGCATACTGAACTACTTTAGCATGTGCTGTGGATGAGGCTAGACCATTAGAGAAGATGGTGAAAAAAAGGGGACCTAGTATGGACCCTTGAGGGACTCCAACCGAGACAGGTAGAAGTGGTGAGAGTTTGGATTTCCATCATGTTGCTTGTTGTCTGTCAGAAAAATAGCTTAGGAACCAGGAGAGGAAAGCCTTTGATAGGTTTAGTGAGACAAGAGTACTAAGGAATTTCTGATGGGCGACAGTGTCAAACACTATTGACATGTCTAAGAAGATTGATGCTACTTGCTGGTTTGAATTTCTCAGTTGATTGATGGTGTTAGAGAAATTAATTAGGGATGTGGTGGTGATGTGTTTTGGTCTAAAACCATGTTGGGAGGGAGAGATAAGGTTGAGAGATAACAGGTATTGTAGTAATTGAGGGTGGGTACATTTTTCCAGAATTTTGACACAGGGGAAAGGATGGATATGGGTCTGTAATTGTTTAATTCTGTTGATGTTCCTCCTTTATGTAGAGGGGTGATATAGGAAATTTTCCATAATTTTGGGACATATTTGTTCTACTATATACCTATTTAACAGAATGGAGATAGGCAGAGCTATGGCATCAGCTGAAAGTTTGAGGTACTCTTTGGGGAGTTGGTCAGCTGCTAAGGAAGAAGGTTTCAGTTTTTTCAGCATTGTTCTTATGGTGTTAGTTGGGACAGATATGAGGTCAAAAAAGTTGTTAGCTTCCACATTAGGTGGAAGAGACAGAGGGGTGGAACTGTTCCCTGTAACTAAGGAGAGGATGGTGTTTATAAAGTAGTTGTTGATTTGTGAGGCAATAATGACAAAACTACCAATCATAGAACATTTCAACCACAAAAGGCCACTCAACTTCTTTCTTTACAGTCCACCAATATCAGTCAATATACACAATCTATGCAGAAGTAAAAGTCATCTGAATAATTTCACATTAAAGAGAACTATAACTAATGAAGGGGTTGCTGCTGGCAAACAACTTTACATTTCAGTGTTTCATGTACAAATTCAATATCTGCTGCCCTTGAAGAATAAACTGCCCATGTTACATTAAAAAATTGTAAGCTGGTAATATTGCAATAGGAAATGCCTGTCAAGCCTTACAACAGGTTACTAGGCTTCTCATCCAAAGGCAGACACAGTCAGGAGTACAGCATCCCATTCCCCCTTAAAGGGCATTGCAATAGCAACACTTCATCTACATGGTTTGGGAATAGAACCCACAGACTTCTGCATCAAAGGCAAGTATACTACTTATAGTGCTACTAACACTGCTTTCAAATTTTATAGCACAAACAGTGATGATGACCATTTGCTAAACAAAATAGTTAGACACTGAAAACAGACTTAGCTTGAGCAGCAGTAAACCTGTCTTCCCTTGAAACTCAGCATTCTTTGAAAATACACTGAAACTCAATAGTCCTTGAAAATGCACCCACTGATGAAAATGTGTCATTTGGTGTAGAGGATTCAGGCTCTAGTCACCTGTAATCAAGGTGGAAGGTTTGAGCCTGAATAGATTAACCAGCCTGCCATCCCAAACCAGGACATTTTAAAAACACACACTACTAAGTCCTATCTTGCCTTCATTCTTACCAAGATGGGTTTGGATCCAATCCTCTGAGCCAACTTGGCTTTCATATACAAGCTCAAGGTCTTCCACTAGCTTGTGGCTAAACCCTATTCCAGCATGCACTAGGAAAACACCCCAGATCCCATTTGCCGCTAAACAAGATTGGGTGCTCGTTCTACTAGCTCTGGCTAAGTGTAACTTTTATAATATTCTGTACTGTGAAAAATTACTTATTTTCATTGTTATTTGTTAGAAATAGTAGTTTTTTTGTGCTACATAGTTTACTTCAATTTTTTGTCGCTATTTTCTGCTGTTGGCCGTCGTCTTTTGCTTAGGCCTTGCTCTCCCTCTCCTGGCTTCTTCCTTGGTTGTTTTTCTTCTTTCTGCTAGTTTACTTTTTCTGTTCAAGGTCCCTTTTTACAGATAGTTCGTTTAAGTTAGAGAACTTCCTCCCCCTTAGCTCTTTAAGTTAGAGGGCTTTCTTCTTCCCCTTTCCCTTTCTGCCTCCCGAGCATATCCAGTTTAAATTAGAGGGCTGTGCCCTCCTTTAATCCTTTAACCCTTCAGTTCTTTATATCTCTATAAAATATATTTTATATATATATATATATATATATATATATATATATATATATATATATATATATATATAAAATAAATAATAATGCAACTTCTCTAGCTATTTTTTCTTCTCTGTTACAATGTCTTCTAAGGATTCAAAACTAAGGTTTCAAAAAAATGTGAAAAATGTGGACAAAAAATGTCTTTGATTGATAGGCACACAATTTGTGTCTATTGTCTAGGAGCCATCCATCTCTGAGAGTCTTGCTCTATCTGTCATTCTTTTAGCCACAGAGCTCTCCTGGAGAGGAAAAACAAATTAATATTGAGAGGACTGTTAAAAACCCCCCTTCTCGGAGGCAATACAAGAAGGTCCGGGTTTACCAAAAACTGACAAATCTCCTACTGCAAAGTCTGATAAGTCTGAGAAGAGATCTTCCTGTTCTAGTGCTCCATTGGAGCCATCAAAAAGGTTGCAAAAATTTCAACACCAGAACCGAAGCCTATCGGATCAAAAAATCTACAGGCCCAACACCAGCCGTCTTGGTGCTGATAGAATTTGAGATTTGGAGTCAGTCCCCTGTCTTGGAGCTGTTCTCTCTGACCCTAAGGTCACCCATTTTACAGCCTTCCAAGTCTCCAGTCCCCTTGACTTGGATTTCCTGGAGCCTATCCAATGACAACCTGGATTGAGTGCTACAGAGGCTGTTAAGGACACCAGTGCTGGCCAAGTTATTATTGGATCCAACCCCAAGGGCTTTGGATCTGACTGTATTCTCTCCTTCTGCTTTGATTCCTCCTCTGATCCAACCTTGGACTTCGGAGTCAGAATGTCCTGAGCTGATACTAGTGGAACTTTCAGATCCCAGACCTGCATCGGGATCTTTGGATCTGACCATTGCACAGACGTCCTGGGCTCCATCAGAACTCAAGGAGTCTAGGGGCTTAATGCTCTCCAGTCAGGTCCGGGAAGGCGGGTCAGGTGGGACAGTTGTCGGATCTGGCCTTGCCTCTCGGGGCATTGGTTCTTGTGAGCTTGGCTCCTACATCAGCCTCAGGCCAATCGTCCTTGACTCCGGGGGTTCCCTTGACCTCTTTGGATCCAGGAATATCCTCGTATCAAGGATGGGGGGCTTTTGAGGAGATGAGGAGAGTACTGTCTCCACAGACAGTTCTACTGTCATCTCTGGATGTCTTCCCCCCAAAGTAGAAGTGTCTGTCTCTATATCCTTGCTTCCACAGGGATGCAGAGATCTTAGGCCTCAGTATACCCCACAGGGCACCCACCCATTCTTCTGAAACCTCTCCAGACTACCCCTCTGAAGAGGTCCCTCGAAGAGGTTATGTAAGAGGAAGCATTTAGACTCCCCAGAGGAGTCTATCACTTTTGATACAGACCTCAATGAAGGGTCCCCATGGTTGCCTCCTGATGATGTCTCATTTTGAGACATCTTAGAAATACTTAAACAGAGAGATGGCTGGAAGTCCACTAACCCTTTGGAAGAGGAGCCCATATACCAGAAGGCCTTCAGATCTCACCCTTCCTCCATTTGGGTGTCTCAACCTTTTGACAAACTTATGGATCTAGTTTCTTGGAAGGTGTGTGAGTCTCCAAATTTAGTGAAACCTGTTCCTAGGAGGCTAAATAAGTTTATCAAATCCCCATCAGACAAAACCTTTCTAAGGGAGTCTCAGCAGATGATGTGGTGATGGCGGCAGCCACCAAGAAGAAACTCACAGAGACATCCTCTTCTGTTCATCCACTGAACAAGGAGTCTTGCACAATGGGCAGATATGGAAAGCACATTTTTTCTTCAGTGACTTTTGCCCTCAGATTGCTGAATTACCTAACCCATTTTACCAGATTACAGAAAGGCGTCCTGAAAGAATTAGGAGATACTCTACAAGGTTTGGTAGCTTTAGGGATTTTAGATAAAGTTTCTTCTTAGCTGTCTACCTTAAATTCATTTGTCAACTCCTCCATGAGACTGATTTCTTATGCAGCGGATGGAGCAAGTAGAGCAGCAGGTTCAGGAATTTCCATAGGAGACATTCTTGGATGCGCTTGTGTGATTTTGCGGAACCCTTTAAATCTTCCTTTGTGAATGCCCCCTTTGATGGCTCATCTCTATTTGGGCCCAAAGTCAAGGACACACTAACCAGATGTGAGCAAGAAGGAAAGGCTCTGTCTGCCGTAGGAGTCCATTTTTCCCTACCTACTAGACTTTATCCCAAAGGTTAGAAAGGAAGTGGAAAATGTGGTTTTGAAAATCTCAGAGGGCTTTCCAGGCACTCATGGTGAATCTTCCCCCAAGGGCAGAGTGGGAAGTAGTACTGGAAGATGCCGACCATGTGGCTGATGGGGTCTGCAAAATCAGGGCGACAGAGAATCTTTCTTTGGTAAGCCCTTTCAGCGTTCCTGAAGTGAGGCCCATCTGCCAATCTCTGGAGGCAGTCGGGGGCCACTTAATTTGTACTCAGAAGCCTGGCAACAAAAGACAAATGGGTACAAAGCATCATATACAGAGGTCACCCCATACACTTTTTCTTCCCTGTCACAAACACAAAAAAGATCTCGGACATTCCACCCAGTCAAAGGGAACAGGCAATGTTAGAAATTCAAAACTTGCTAGACAAAAGAGTCACCCAAACAGTCTCTCGAGACCAAATAGGATCTGGAACTTAGTCAAGATTCTTTTTTGTTCCAAAGAAAACAGGGGACTGGAGACCAATTCTGAATCTCAGGAATCTAAACAAATCAGTAAGAAAGCCCAAGTTTCGGATGGTAACACTCTCACCTAGGAATTACAATAAACTTCAAGAAATCTGCCTTGCTGCCTTCTCAGCATTTCGTATTTATAGGAGCAGAATTGGATTCAACAAGCATGATGGCCAGACTTCATGCCGAAAGAGTTCAAGTTCTACGATATCAGGTTTCAAATCTTCTCACAGAAAAAAGCTCAAGCAAGGATTGTACTAAAAATCATGGGGACCATGGCAGCAGCAATAACTCTGATCCCCTTAGCACGTCTACACATGAGAATTCCTCCAGTGGTTACTGTCCACTCAGTGGTCAATGCAGGAATTGCTGATGTCCCACAAAATAATGATAACAGAAACTTGCAAAAAAGGCCTTCATTGGTGGCTTTACTCCACTCATGTGACCCTAGGTCAACCATTTGTTCTTCCCCAACCATTGGCCACAGGGACCACAGATGCCTCCCAGATAGAGTGGGGGGGTCATTATCTGGGAAAGACAGTTCAAGGCACCTGCAAGATCATGAGGCCCATTTGCACATCAATGTCCTAGAGATAAGAGTGGTGCTTCTAGTCCAGGACTCTCTTCCGCTGGGAACTATTGCAATACAAACAGACAACATGTCAGTTGTATGGTACATAAACAAACAAGGAGGAACCAGATCTTACCCCCTTTGTCGAGAGGCCCTGAGAGTATGGCAGTGGGCAACCTACTCCCAATGTTTTCTAATAGCAATGCACATCCCAGGGAAATCCAACGTGATAGCAAACAGACTCAGCAGAGTGATTCTGATGCCTCATGAGTGGTCCCTAAAACAGGAGGTAGCGGAAAAGATTTTCCGGAAATGGGGCCAGCCTTGCTGTTATCTTATTGTGACATACACGAATGCCGAATGCAGCCACTACTTTGCCCTTATTCCCCCTCAGAGGGAGTCACCAAGGGATGCACTTGTTCACAATTGGCCCTCGCGTCTCCTCTACGATTTACCTCCCTTTCCATTAATACCCAAAGTTCTTCAGAAAGCCAAATGCTTAGGAAGGGACCTGATACTCACTGCCCCATACTGGCCTCGTCAAATCTGGTTCTCTCTCCTGTGGCCTCATCTTTGGGAGGAGCCTTGGATTCTGGACCCAGTTCCAGATCTTTTGACTCATCCATCAGGAACGCTCCATCCTTCCTTTCAGACCCTCAAATTGACAGCTTGGCTGCTCTAATTCCAACCATAGCCAGGTTTCCTAACCTCTCTTCATAAGTTAAACACATTCTAAACTCTTCTCATAAGGCTTTAACAAGAAAGATATATAGAAGCGAATGGAAAAGATTCTCATTATGGGCTTCTCGTAACCACATTGATCCCTTTACTGTCCCAGTCAATTCCATTCTACAATTCCTAACAAAATTATTCAATAAGGGTGCAGCTGCGGCTACCATTAGAGTTCAACTAGCAGTGATATCTAGTTTTCATATAGGTGAATCTGGCCTCAACGTTATGTCTCATAGGCTATGCAAGGTGTTTCTTAAAGGTACATTATTACTACGATCACCTATCGGAGACCCCCAACAGCACCATGGGACTTAAATGTCATCCTATCTTGTTTAATTTTTCCCCCTTTTGAGCCAGCATCATCTTGCGAACTCAAGTTTTTGACATTGAAAATTATCCTCTTGATAGCAATTACCTCTGCTAGGAGGGTGTCAGAGCTACAAGCCTTGTTAATAAAGTCCACTTATTTGCTTTTCCACAGAGATAGGGTATCCTTATGAACAAACCCTTCCTTTTTGTCTAAAATATGTTCAGAGTCAAATCTGAACCAATTTGTAGAGCTACCAGTCTTTTACCCAAATTACGGAAATAAGGCAGACTACAGTTTACATCAACTGGATGTGCACAGACAATTATGTTTCTATTTACACAGGACTAAGAACTTCAAGAAACCGACCAGCTATTTATATCTTTTTCAGATTCAAAGAAAGGTACTTCGGTCTCTAAGGTGACACTTTCAAAATGGCTTTCAGATTGCATAACTTTCATCTATAAGTCTCAAAACAGGGATCTTCCCCATAGAGTTAAATCCCACTCCACAAGAGCCATTGCAACCTCTTCCACTTTCCTGGCTACACTACCAAATGATACCATTTGTGCTGCAGCAATATGGGCAAGATCACATACCTTTATCACTCATTACAAAGTCAATTTGGCTTCCATGAACAGGGCCTCTTTTGGTTCCACGATTCTGAAGAATGTTCTCCCTTGACCCACCCAAGAAAGATGGTGCTTGGGATGCTGTCCCATGCTATTTGGAATGAAGGTGAGATAGGACAATATCACATAAAAAAGTTATGTACTTACCATAATGTTCCATGTGTGTTGTCCAGCTTCACCTTCATTTGTACATCCCACCCTCTTTTCCCTCACCCAGTTTTACTCCTGGAAGACCGATTTGGTATAATTGGATATCGTTATTCTCTGGTCTTCTTTACTGCACTCTGAATTTTTAAACTGTATTTATTTTTCTTACTTATTATAACTGCAAAGAAGATCTGGGGAGTTTTCCTAGTGCATGCTGGGAAAGGGTTTAGCCACGAGCTAGTGGAAGGCCTCGAGCTTGCATATACGGGCAGAGTCGGCTCCGAGGATCAGATCCAAACTCATCCTTGTAAGAATGAAGGTGAAGATGGACAACACACATGGAACATTATGCTGAGTACATAACTTCTTTTTTTTGTGGCAGCCCGCCAAGCCAGCAAGCCATTGGCAACTGCTTAGGAAACCAAGTGCAAGATCTGGCTCTGACCATACTCATTGTATCTGTGCTGCACAATTGTTATTTAGGCAGTACTGTGCCCATAACAGCCAATCAACACAAAAGGAAACTGTTACTGCTATAGCATTCTGTACACATCAGCAAATCCACAAATCTATGCACCATAGTACTGGTGCGTAGACAGCACCCTGCACACTGCATCAACACAATATGATGCTGCTGCTTTGAAAAACACCCTACATACACTGAAAAAACACTTCTTAGGCAACTGGTTGTGCTCCTGCACAGCTTCAGGATGGTATATAAATACTACTCATAAACACTTTTCCCCTCCTATAAATAGCTAATCTCCTTCTAACCCATATATATATATATATATATATATATATATATATATATATATATATATACATATCCATCATTTCCCCAGCCCTATCTCACCTAACATCTATATCTCCGTACCTCTGCCTCATGTTCTACTGCATACTAATGTTCATAAAACAAATATACTAACATCAAAAACTGCAATCTCCTCTACAAACTCTAACCTACTTCTTTACTCCTGAAAACTCCATTTTCATAATAGTTAAATGACATTACATCCCAACATATTTCTAACATATCTCTAAACATATTATCTCTCTAGTAACTGTATATATTCAGTTTCAGTACTGTGTTTCACATTTCAACTGTAGATCCTAAATTGTACATACAATTTTAATGTTCATATATATCTGATTCACAGTGAAAAATATGTTTTTAATGTATGTATGTAATGTGAGTATCTTCTGTATTTTGTAATTGTAAAAACTGTACAGCTTTTTTCTCCATGTGCAATGAAAAACTCCTATTATGTTACTTTATGTATGTATTTTGCAATGTTTTCTGTACTTTTATCTGTCATAATGTGGTGCTTTTCTCCCCGGGCCTTCACTGAAAACAGGATCAATCCCAGTCAGACTTTTCTGACAAACAAGCATATATAGATATATACATACATACATACATACATAAATAAATAAATATACAGTAGGTACTCAAGTTGCAGGGTGGGCTGTTTTCATCAGTAATCAATGCACACTAAATTGGCTGTACGTATGAGAGGTAAAGAAGAAAGACCGCATTGGGACTAGCCACTGTGTAGTCTGAATATTCACTTTATGTGATTCAGTCAGTGTTGATGTGACTCTCTGACCCCATGTACAGACAGGAATAAAGGAGTTTGATGTCAATGATGATCAATACAAGAGAACTATAAATGTATGACAATAACTGGATGGTGACTTGCTGACTACATATCACAATCTCAAAAGCAGCAGGCTTGAAAGGTTGTATGTATGCAAAAAACAGCTAACTGTAAGAGTATTTTGCTAAGTGCAGGACTTTGTTGATGGATTTAGAAAATATTTGTAAACTTACCTGGTGTATAAGTCTGTACTTTCATTTTTGTGGTCAGATGACGAAGAAATGTTTCTGGAAGATTGGAAAAGATGCATAGCTTTTTTATATGGACCAGACCAAGCCTGAGAAAGAGTGAGAGAGAGAGAGAGAGAGAGAGAGAGAGAGAATAATTGTTAGATTGACTTCAAATTGGGTTTTAAGAAAAAATATGTGGTTATAACTTGTATAGTCTTTTTATTACTTATATTTTATTAGATCTTAAGATGCACAATATACTTAAGTTAAACAAGTATTTTAGTTTACAATGGTAAGGTCACCGTGTATGCTTGAAGAAGGCATTAATATATTAAACAATAAACAATACTGATGAATAAGGAGAGGTCTTCCTATTACAAAATCTTCATAGTGAGAAATAGCAACCTGCCTTTGGAGTGAAATTGTCACTTGCATTGTTATCCAGCATCATGGCAAATATAAACATAATGTGCATGCAAAGTATACCATGTTGTTATGAGGAATCAGATATTTTTTTTCTGCAAACTAACTAAATTAGGAAAGCATATAGCAATGATTTATACTAGTGACTTCAAAACATCATAGTGTAACAGCAGCAAAACAGGAATCCCTTGTTGGTAATGCTGGCTTTACCCCTGGCTAGTGATATTTGATCATTCTAGCTTTGCAGTGGTGATAAACAACTGTGATCTCTAATTTACTTTCTCCGTTCAATAATTAAGCAAATTATACTACACTCCACTTTCCAAATATTAATTAGTATTAAAATTACAATACAATATACTTACTTTTGGGTGATTTCAGCGATTTGAAATAACATTATTGTGCTAAAGCTGTTACATTTACACTGTTTGTGTTCAGCACATTTCTAACTCCAAATGCTGCACATTCACAGTTTACAACAGTTTTCATATGACCATGAACTTGAATATGTTATCTAATTTTTTAATTTTAACTTAAAGAAAAGTTAACAAGCACCCAGATTTACTGATGTCCTCACTGCAGTGTGCCAGAGGCAGTGAGAAGGGTATGTAATGTACAAAATTGACAAACACACAGTTCACATAATCACAGGGTTGCCAATCTGTACTGTGTGTCACAGAACTTCAGGAGTAGCACACAGGGAACTGAGTGCTATAAGTTGGCTGTATGGTAAGACTGCAACAGAAAGAGACTGCAGAATGGGTAGAAAGGAAGTACGCAGCTATGAATATGCAACAAAGCCTGGGAACATCTGCTGACTTTACATCAAAATTGTACAAGCAGCACTCTTCAGAAACAGTGAGAAAATACAAGAAGCACCACGGCTGGCCTTATTCAGTTGCATATACACAAGTACACTTATATGGAATGTAATGAATATGGAACAAATCTGTAGGTACCAACAGATATGTCCAGTCATACTGGGTCTACCAAGCAGCATGCTCCTTTCAATATGATCATAGTACGAGTTTATGACTGCAGAATGGACATTTCTGGCACTTCTTGTGGTACATATGTCTATTCAAGGTATGGAACATGTAGAACAAAGATGGGCTATGGAACAACACTTGGAGTAATCAATGGGAAATGGGACATGTATAGACCTACTTACACCACCACTCTTTAGTCCATAAATTATGTCTAAAACACAAGTACAACCTGGTCTTTTCCCTACCATTATATATACATATCTCTTGCACTGTCAAGAGTCATTCACCCCACCCCTGGCCTATCTCAACACCCCCTCCCACCACATGTACGCCACCTATAAAAAATAATAGTCTTCCAGATTCCACCTCACCCAGCAACAAAAGCTTGCTGTTACTAAACTATAATCCAGCAAGTATGTGTAATAATCTTACTGTATTACATGCTCTGATAGCCTTCCACACTCCAGATATACTAGTTATCACTGAAACCTGGCTTAAACCAGAAAACAAAAATTAAGAAATACTACCCCCAGTTATATTACTCTGACAGCAGAAGGAACAACTGAAAAAGGTAGTAAAATTGCAGTTATTTACACCAATGCAACTGAACTCTTTATTCCCATACATTCCTCCTTTTCAGTAAAATTTAATTTCTCATCTTATTCTTAAAAATTAACAGCCCAAAAAGTGTATGCATTATTACTGTATTGTATACTCCCCTTAAACAACATTCCTACTGTTGAAAGGATCCTGTCCTATGCTTCTACTAACATTCCTGAGGAAAATATCTTCATAAGTGATTTAAACATAGACTGATCCACAATTTGGTCAAAGTAGCCCCTAAAAACATTAAACATATGTGGTTTTCCTTAACTAATTCACATCCCAGCTAGACATTAAACCTATGTGGTTTTCCTTAACTAATTCAGACCCCAGCTAGACATAATAAAAGAACTGACAGAACATCCATTCTAAACAGGATCCTAACTACACACCCAAGTAAAATAACCTCTGCAGATACTCCAACAGATAACGTAAGTGACCATCTCATGCCTACATACTTAAACAGAATCACTGTAACAGTTTGCAATTTACCAAAACTTATTACTGATACTTTTATTGCTACCCTGGACAAATGCAACTGAAATATACTAAAAATATTCTCACTGTATAATTATGTATCAGAATTCAACAAGATGTTACTAAATATTCTAAATAAACAAACACCATTGAAGCAAAACAGAATCAAATACAACTCATGAGATTCAGAGACAAAGCCTAGCACACGTGACAGAAAACCAAAGCTCAACAAAATCTACAAAGTTTAAGATAACTCAGAAACTGCATTGGTTATATGGTTAAAGTTGACAAATAAATTATATAACCATGCATAAACCCATCAAAACAATCCTTTTTGAACATCTGTATACAATCTTCATGTCTACTAGCCAGCTCCTTTCGCTGACAACACAACAGACCAAATTGTTTGCTAGTTCAATGATCTCTTTTTCCACAATGACTTTCATTATTGGAAAAAAAAAAACAAAAACAAGGGATCTTCAAATTCCCGTTCCACAATCTACTAATTCAAACCATTTCTCTAAAACATCAGTTCCTACTTCCACTATTAAAAATCTCCTATATAAGTTAAAAATAAAAGTTAGGTACTCACCATAACTATGCATCTGCGTTGTTCATTTTCATTCTTCTTCAATGTATGGGTCTCAGATCCATTCTCGAATCTGGCTTGGCTGCATTTACTGAGACTCCCGATCCGACTCTCGAGCTCCTCCCTTTATCCATAATGCCTCAGAGCCCTGTAATACCTCAGACTGAGTTTGCTGCCCCATAAACATAAGGACTCATTATAGATCAAATAAAAGGAAAAGATAAAGGAAATATAGGGGCTCAAACTGGAACAGTAGTTCCAATATCACTATCAAGTCACACCCAGCTGAAAGGTCAGGGGGAAGCGGAGAGTTGAGGAAGAATGAAAATGGGCAACATAGATGCATAGTTATGGTGAGTACATAAGTTTTATATCTGATGTTGTCATTTTCATTCATTCCTCAAGGTACGGGACAGAGTCCCCAGCTACAAGAACCTTGGGTGGCCCTCATAGAAGGATATTCCAAATTATTACAGAACCAAAGGCAGCTCTGCCTCTGGAGATCAAATCCAAATTGTAATAAGAAATAAAGGTATAAGCATTGAACCAAATGGCTGCAGCACAAATATCATCAACAGAAGCTCTGGACCTGAAAGCAGATGAAGTAGCCATGGATCTAGTGGAGTGTGCCTTTGGAGATCTGGGCAAAGACAGACCTTGTTAAATGTAAACAAACGATATGCAATCTGTTAACCACTTTGCTAAGGTAACTTTGGAAACTGTTTTTTCCATCCTACTGGGGCAAAGGAGATGGACAGCTGATCAGTTTTTCTACAAATCTTTGTTTTATGGAGATAAAAGCACAGCTGTCTATGCACATCTAAAAGATGAAGCATGTATTTACCTTTGTTAGAAAAATTAGGGAAGAACAAAGGTAAGTTGATGACTGGATTGATGTTCATCTCTGAGGCTAGTTTGGGCAGAAAAGAAGGATTAGTATGTAATGTGACCCTATCTTTGTGGAAAACCAAGTAAGTGGATTTTGAGGAGAATGCATGGAGTTTAGAAACTTGCCTTGCTGAAGTAATGGCCACTAGAAAAAAACATTTTCCAGGAGAGAAACTTGAGATCAGATTTGGCCAAAGGCTCAAATGTAGTCTGAGTCAAACCTTACAGTAACACTGCAAGATCCCAGAGTGGAGTAGAGTCTTTAACTGGAGATCTAAGCAGAAAAGTACCTTTAAGGAATACTTTGCATAGTTTAGAAGAAGCAAGGGGGGATGTATTATTGCCAGTATGATAATTAGACATGGCTGCTTGTAATTTTTTCTGTTGAAGTGTTTTTGGGATGAAAGCAGTTTCTGGTGGTCTGGGGAGGAAAACCTGGGCTGTCTAACCATTAATGCAATTGGAGAAACCATGCAGTCAACTTGAGCTCTGCAATATTCAGATGTGTAATTTCCAAGGGGTGAGAAATTAGATCTGCAGTGAAGTCCAGAATCTAGGGTGAGTGTAGAAGATGAGACCACAGGAAGGGAAACTACACATGAAGAGACCAAAAGGGGGCAATGAGGATAAGCTTGCTCTTCAAATGAAGTGCTTTTTGAAGAAATTTGGGGATTAGAGGTAAGGCAAGATAAGCATAAAGGAGAATGGAGGGCCAAATGTGGACTAGAACATCTCTCAATGACTCCCCCGGGGGGAGGATCAGGGAAAAGAACCAGCTACACTTGTTGTGTGAGAGGTGAATAGATTGCAGCAAGGTTGACCCCATATACAGAAGATTGTTTCCACCACTGACTGATTGAGACACTACTTGTGAGGCATCAGAATGGAACCACTGAGTTTGTCCATTATCACATTGAATTTCCCCAGTATATCTATTGCCATAAAAAGTGGTTGGAGGAGATCACCTACTGACACATTCTCTTTGCCTCTTGACAAAGGGATAGGATCGTGTTCTCCCATGTTTGCTAATGTACCAAGTTACTGACATGTTGGCTATTTGGATATTAATTTTGCCTGAAGGAAGAGAGTCCTGAAAGGCCTACAGTGCTGGGAGGACTGCCATAATCTCCAGGACATTAATATTTAGGTTGATCTCTTCTGGGGACCATGTTCCTTGGAACGTCCATCTCAAGAAATGCCCCCCCCCCAACTGAGAGGCGTCTGTGGTCACTGGGGGTGGAAAGACAAATGGACATCCCTGACAAATTTCATTGGACTGTACCTACCAACACAGGAAATCCTTCCAGACATGAGAAAGCTTTATCAGATAGCATAGAGACTGCAAAAGAATTGACCATTGGACAACTAGAGTCCACTAAAGAACATGCATGTGGAATCGAGCCATCTGCACCAAGGTAATAGCCGCCATTGATCCTAAAGCCTGAAGAACTAATTTTGCTGGGGGAGAAGGGTGTGAAATAATCTGCCTCACTTGTAATCTTATGGACTGTACTCTGATGAAAGAAAGGCCAATTGTCTGGTAGTGCCCAGGCGAGCTCCTACAAACTCCAAAACTTGAACAGGTTGTATATGAGACTTGGCATAATTGATTGTTATTCCTATAGACTGGCATAATTGGAGTAAGTAGTTCTTTGCCCTCTTTGGGGTGTTGAGGAGCCAGTCATCTAGGTAAGGAAACACTCTGAATCTGAGCAGTCTCAGGTGAGCTGCTACCATTGCTATACAGTTGATGAACATCCTGGGGGCTGTGGTGAGACCAAAGGGCAGGGTTCTGAACTAGTAATGATTGATCCCCAGCCAAAAGCTCAGAAATCTCCAGGGGAATCTGTTCATTTGGATGTGATAGTATGTATCCTGGAGATCAATACAGCATATCCAATCATCCTTCTGTAGGAAAGACAAAATGGACTAAACTGTGACCATCCAAAACTTGGAGTTCTTTACAAATTGATTTAGATTGCTGAGGTCCAGAATGGGTCTTAGGTCATCTGTTTTCTTTATCACTAAAAAGAACCTTGAATAAATTCCAAATCCTCTGTGGTCTGGTGGGACCTCTTGGAAGACTCTTTTGTCCAGCAGCTTTTGAATTTGTAAAGCTGCTAACTGGAGCTGACTGGGGGAAACATTAGGAATCCTTTTCCATTTAGATTGTGGGGTTTGCAAAAAAGAAATGAAATAGCCTCTAGATTTAATTTTTTGCACTCAAGTGTCTTTTGTGATTGATGCCAATACTTCTGGGTGCAGAGACAGGCACCTCCGACTGCCTCCAGAAAAGAGCAGTCGAGCAACCCATCAGGAGCATTGGAAGGGTTTATCTGAGGAGGTGTCCCGAAACTCTAGGTTTGTGGGACTGCTGTGCCATGAGGGTGGCATCTTCCATTGGAACTTCCCCCTCGCCACCTCTGGGGGAAGTTTCCCCTCGTGAGTCCTGGAAAGGACCTTGTGACTTTCAGAACCATATCTTTTTACATTTACACTGATTCCTGGAAAAGGATCTTTGCAGGGTAGAAAAATGTATTCCCATGGCAAACAAGGTCTTTCCATCTTGATCACTATGGGAAAGCTTCTCTTTAACTGTAGGGCCACACAAGGAAGATCCATCAATGGGAGCATTGATGAAAGAAAACTTGAAGGGCTCCACAAAGTCACATAAGTGCATCGAAGCATGTCTCCCTGATGGTTATACCTGAACCTGCCATCTGTGAGGAACCTTCCACTGCATGAGAGACACCCTTCATAAAGGATACCAGCAACAACCTGCTCACCAGTCCGAAATGACATCACAGGCATATGGAAGGGGCACTTCCAGCAGCTTCTGAATGAAGAAAACCCACAGCAGATGTACTGTCCCAGAAACAGCCTATGATGAAAGAAGAGGAGGAGCCTATTATAGAAGAAGTAAGAGCAGCACTAAGGAAAATGAAGTTAGGGAAATCAGCAGGCTCAGATGAAGTTACAGCAGATATGATAAAGCTGTTGGGTTAGATGGGGAGAAATAGCTCCTGAGGGTATTCATAGCAGTGTGGAGAGAAAGATGTAACCTAAATGTCTGAAGAATAAGCATTCTAAGGCAGTGCTCAAGAACAAAAGGGACAGTCACAACTGTAGGCAGTACAAAGGTATCAAAGTCCTACCACACTGCATGAATGTTCCAGAGAGGTTGAATGATAAATGAATATGCAGAGTACTAGAAAGTAAACTTGGAGATGAGCAGTTCAGATTCAGATTAGGATGCGTCATGACTGATCTGACATTTGCAGTGAGACAAATAGTTGAGAAGATGCTAGAGATGAGGAAAGAGTTCAATTGGACATTCCTAGAATTGGAGAAAGCATTTGACAAGGTTAAAAAGAAAGCTGATTTGGGTAGTCCTGCAGTGGTCTGAAGTCCTAGAAACATTAGTAAAATTAGTGCAGGCTATGTACAAGAACCCAGTAAATCAGTTCAGTCTCACACAGGGGTTCCCAATGGGAGTGGGTGTGCATCAGGGTCTAGCTCTGAGCCAACTGCTGTTCACACAGGTGATGGATTACATCAGCAAACAGGTTGGAGGGGACAGATTAACAAACTTGCTGTATGCAGATGATGTAGCATTGCAGGCAGACTCTCAGCAAGAACTTCAGCAAAGGCTACAAGAATGGAATGCAAAACTGAAGGCACATGGGATGAAACTGAGTGCAGATAAGACAGTTGTAATGGCAGCAAATGGGGGAAATCTGAAGAATCTGAGAATTGAGATAGAGGGGAAAATAGTGGAACAGGTTAACAGCTTCAAGTACCTGAGAGGAGTGGCTGAGGAGAAGGGAGGTCTGAATGAGGAGTTCAAAACAAGAATCATGGGGATTGCAGCCAACTGGCACAGAGTGTCACGGGTGGTGAATGACATAAGAATGCCAAAGAAGCTGTCAAGTAAGGTGTACAGAGGAGTGGTGTGAACAATACTACTGTGTGGTACAGAAACCTGGGCAGTAAATTCAGTTGAGGAAGCCAGAGATGATGTAGATGAAGTACCTGACATAGGTGGTAGGATGCACACTGTCAGACAGATGAAGAAATGGCAACATAACAGCAGAAGCCAAAGTAGCTCCAATTGCAGAATAGGTCAAAAGAGAACAGATTACAGTGGTTCAGGCACATATGTAGAAAACCAGAAGGCAATTTGGTGAAGACGATTTGGGATAGACAGGAAGAAGGCAAGATGAAACAAGGGCATCCAGCAAAGAGGTGGATGGATTATGTGAGAGAAGACCTGTGACAGTCAGGCACGAGTGTCGAATAAGGTAGGAGAGTGGGACTGAATAGAGAGAGATTGTAACAGCTGACATGATATCCAAACCCCATATAGAAAATCTTGTTGATGATCTAAAGAAGCTACAAGCGAAAGCGCTTACCAGTGTATACATTAAAGATCTGTTTTTACTCTAAGGACTGCTTCTGGCAATATTATGAAGATCTGCATGTTTGTTACCCTTGTTTGGATTATTTTTACTGTTTTTATCTACTTCTGAGTATGTTCACTCCTCATTTTCTTTTCTTCATATTTAGAAATGCACACATGAAACTGTGAATAGTGAATTTCCTGTTGTCCAGTGGTCCATTTGATTCCCTCAGCCTTCGCTGCCTAACTGTGTGACTCTGAGCTAGTCACTTAACCAGGCAGCATTCTTGGGCTGAATCTGAAAAAGGACCATGGAGGTTAAAGAATTTGTACTCAGAAACAGGAACATATTTTCATAATTGCCTAACACAACTAACTTAAGCCAGCACACAATGCCAGATAAAAAAGGAAATCTGAAGCCACATCAATTGCCAGAGTCCCATTGCCAAGCAGTTAACTAACAGCTACAGAAAATGCTTATGCTTGCAGTTATGCAGAAACTCAAAACCAATAAAATGCCCCAAAAAGTGGATTAAATACTATAGCACTTAAAACACATCATATATCTACCAAGGCAGCTCAGAACAAAATGATTCACCAACAGCCGATAAATTAGCGTAAAAACCTTTTATTCACTTTCGTCTCTACTGACTTCATAAGAACAATTAAACAAAAAAAGCAGCCATCTTTATATGCATAAAATTAAATAAATAAACCATTAAATAATTATCTAATTAAAGTTCTCATTAACAAGTTATGTTAACCAAGTCATTCACCATCAATCCACTTAGAATATTAAGATAAATCCTACAAAAATACAATTCTAATATTATATTTTCAGTCTCTGATATTTTAAGAAGCATTTTATATTTATAGAATCATTTAAGCCTGGTAAAATGTCTTTGCCCAATTTTAACTGCCAAAGGGTTTCTCTCTGTTCCACTTTAGCTCTATAGTCTCCACCTCTGAGGTCTTTTGGTACCTGTTCTAAAACAGCAAATAAAACCTTTTTATTTTCATGACAAGTCATTTATGCTTATATAAAGCATTATTTGAGTCTTTTCTCTTGATTGCATAGAGGTGTTCTTTAATTCTTTTTTGCAAACTTCTAACAGTCATACCTATCTAAAAACAAACACAATGTATGCAAACAGCAATATGAATAATTTCCTCAGAATTACAATCAAAAACCCCAGCAATGGCAATAGACCTTTCCAAATATCTTAACTGTACAAAGGGACCTTCTAATATAAATCTGCAAACAGAACAGTATCCATATTTATACGTCCTCTTATTTTTATTAGATAACATCCCCACAGGTTGAATTTTACTAGAGTCATTCTAGAAAAGTCTTTTGATATTATAATTATTCATAAACACAAATTTAGGGGTAGTTCCTACAGCTTTACATAACTCTGTATTGCCTTCTATAATTCTCCAGTTTTTCCTAATGATGGAACAAATATTATTATCCACTGTCATATCTAAACAACAGGCAATGGAAAATTCTGTAATCTTAGAACATCTACCTATATTTGCCATGGAACTAGTCAAAATCGGGGTAAAATAAAAATGTCTTTTTGATTTTACTTCTAATGCTACCTTGGGTAAATATTCCTTATTATAACCCCTGTCTACAAACACAGATGTTATAAATTAAATTTCAATAACTGTTGAAACCAAAGGCCTGGAATCGCTGCAGATAAACGGACCAAGTATAACAAATGTACCTGACCAAATTTCCTTTCTTTGCGCTTGTATCCAAGTAAGAAAAATTTTGTATCCAAATACAGGCGTCCCCATATTACTTTGAAGTAAAAATATATTTATTAAGCGATACCAACTTCAATAACTTTGATTAGTTAAAACAACACAAATAAAATGCTTTTTGTTTCCAAAAGTTTGAAAACTTTTTCAAATAGCTTGTAGTCCACCCCTTTTCCTCTATTTATACTAATCATGACAACATCTCTCCTTAAAGGTACAAGGCAACTTAGGTACAATGTATATTTACAATGTCAAAGTTGTTCGTTGTTATACAACATATCATCAAATAAAATCAAGTAAAATAAGACCTTTTCTATCCATCTTTAAGTTGTATGACATAAAAAACTTTGCGAACAAGTAAAAACTTTTCATTTAAATCACAGAACTTAGTGCAATGTGTGTGCTCCATGATACAAATGTGCTCTACACTACTTATGTTTATAGCAATACATACTTATTAGAACGCTAATGTAAGAAGCAACCCAAATATATTTAAATTTATGTATTTAAAAGTCCTTATAAATTCCTATCCTATTGTGTTCAGGACATTATGGCATTCATGGTACTTCTGTGGAGGTTATTATGTATATTTGTCACCCTAAACAAGTTACTTAAATCAGCTCTGTACGAGCTTCGTTTTCATGTTAAAAAGACTACAACCCTGCAATAATAGAAATGTGTAAATCTATGTTTATATTCTTCGTATCTGGCTCTTCATAAGTTGGCTAGATACATCACATCTACAGAACCCAAAAATTGTAAAAAGTCAGAAACTATTCAAGATAATATCTGTAAGAACTCTCATCATATAAGTAAGTGTAACGAGTGTTACCTGTATTGTAGATAGTCAAACATAGTCACGTAAAAAACTATACGCACATGTGTACACCTACTTATTGATAGGGACCTTCTACTTCAATTAAGAACAAAAACTGGCTAACAAAAGATGTAGTCACTTTCTGACTTCATTGTGTAAGTAACATTGTAACATCATTCAGTAACAAGTGTAACATTATAATAACATAAAGTCTCAAAATCTCAAACCTATATATGAGAAATAATACTAATCTAAACTCAGATTTGCTTACAAAAGTAAAATCTATGTGAGTCATGAAGTTAGTGACTTCTGTTTAAGTTCTTTAATTTAAGAATGCAGAGTATTGAGGACATTTCATTGATACCTGGATAGTACATGCATGAGTGGTAAGTTGCCACATTAGTTCTTAGATTAAAGAACTTAGACAGAAGTCACTAACTTCATCACTCACATAGATTTTACTTTTGTAATCAAATCTGAGTTTAGATTAGTATTATTTCTCATATATAGGTTTGAGATTTTGAGACTTTATGTTATTATAATGTTACACTTGTTACTGAATGATGTTACAATGTTACTTACACGAAGAAGTCAGAAAGTGAATACATGTTTTGTTAGCCAGTTTTTGTTCTTAGTTGAAGTAGAACATCCCTATCAATAAGTAGGTGTACACATGTGCGTATAGTTTTTTACGCAACTATGTTTGACTATCTACAATACAGGTAACACTCGTTACACTTACTTATATGATGAGAGTTCTTACAGATATTATCTTGAATAGCTCCTGACTTTTTACAATTTTTGGGTTCTGTAGATGTGATGTATCTAGCCAACTTAAGAAGAGCCAGATACGAAGAATATAAACATAGATTTACACATTTCTATTATTGCATGGTTGTAGTCTTTATAACATGAAAATGAAGCTCGTACAGAGCTGATTTAAGTAACTTGTTTAGGGTGACAAATATACATAATAACCTCCACAGAAGTACCATGAATGCCACAATGTCCTGAACACAATATGATAGGAATTTATAAGGACTTTTAAATACATAAACTTAAATATATTTGGGTTGCTTCTTACACTAGCATTCTAATAAGTATGTATTGGTATAAACATAAGTAGTGTAGAGTGCATTTGTATCACGGAGCACACACATTGTATTAAATTCTGTGATTTAAATGAAAAGTTTTTACTTGTTCGCAAATTTTTTTATGTCAGATGACTTAAAGATGGATAGAAAAGGTCTTATTTTACTTGATTTTATTTGATGATATGTTGTATAACAGTGAACAACTTTGACGTAAATATATATTGTACCTAAATTGCCTTGTACCTTTAAGGAGAGATGATGTCATAATTAGAATAAATAGAGAAAAGGGGCGGAGTACAAGCTATATGAAAAAGTTTTCAAACTTTTGGAAACGAAAAGTGTTTTATTTGTGTTGTTTTAACTAACCAAAGTTATTGAAGTTGGTATCGCTTAATAAATACATTTTTACTTCAAAGTAATACGGGGTCGCCTGTATTTGGATACAAAGTTTTTCTTACTTGGATACAAGCGCAAAGAAAGGAAATTTGGTCAGGTACATTTGTTATACTTGGTCCGTTTATCTGTAGCTATTCCACTCCATAAATTCAATTTCCTTGTCAAAATCAAGATCACTAGTAATCATTCTTGAGGCCCTTATGAATTGTCCTCTAGTAATGTTTCTCTTGATAAAGGATGGATGGTTACTATTAAAATGAAGATAGTGGTTAATAAAGGCATCTTTCCTATAAATGTTGCTGCCAAATTTTTCTAAAACATTCAACAAATACAAACATGTAAAAAATTCACTTTTACCCCCCCCCCCAAGTCCCCCAATGTAAACTGTAAAAAAAAATCAGACTTAACATTTAACTCGTTTAGAAAAAAACAGGGACTGTCTCTCTGTTCCCTTCCATAATAAAAAAATCAAATAATCTACAAACCTATAATAAAACACAATATTATATGATTTAAACATAGGTTCTAAGACTACTTGTTCCCACCATCCAATACAAGACTAGCAAACACTGGGGCTGCTGCTAACCCCATAAGCCACTTCTCTAATCTGATTATAAATTCTAATATTAAACAGAAAAAAATATTAGTTAACAAAACATCAAAAACACTGCAAACTAAATACATATTTTCATGACTAAAGGATCCTTCCTTTCTTAGAAAATTCCTAATGTAATCAATACCTTGTTTATAGGGAATGTAAGTGAAAAGTGAACAAACATTAATTGTAAAAATGATGTTAACGCCCATTTGTACTTAGAAACAGGAACATATTTTCATAATTGTTTAACACGGCTAACTTATGCCAGCACACAATGCCAGGTAAAAAAGGAAATCTGAAGCCACATCAGTTGCCAGAGTCCCAATGTCAAGCAGTTAACTAAGAGCTACGGAAAATGCTTATGCTTGCAGTTATACAGAAACTCATCATGAATGGAATAGCGTCATTGAACTGGTTTGTATACCTAATGGGACTATAACATTTTCTGACTTTAGAATACTGACTAGTATCTCTAAATTCAATTTCTATCTTATGTGTAGAGTAGGTAAACAGGTTGAAAAATTGGGCAAAGCTAGGTTTCTGTCCACTCTGTACTTGACTGTGATTTAATGGAAAACCCCATTAACTTTAGAGGCCATTATTCTCCATACATTATGCCCTTTTTTCACTATAAGGTTACATCATTTGACTTATATTAGGATCCAGAAAAATTTCAGTGGCTTAGGGCTGAATTGTTAGACTCCACATCAGGTATGCAGCAGCTTACTCTGATGGCACCATTTTTTCTCTGATGATTTGGAATGTCTACATCCTAAATTCCAAATTGTCCTAAACTCTTTACATCTAGCTGGAATGAAAGAACTTTCACTACTGTCTTCTAGAGTGGGAATTCCTGAGAAAGCATTTCATTTTTTTTAAATAAACCTGCACCTAAACTTGAAAAGGTAGATTTTGTGACTGACTTTAGATATAATATAGTATAGCTGTGTAAGTCAACTTACTATAACAGTAGATGTTTGAATGGATCAGTGTTTCAGTAGCCTATACTATATGGGACATAATCTGCTAAGGACTGGATGGTCAGACAGCCACCAATGCTTTAGAGTACTTTCCAAACTCCCTAACCACTGTACAACTCAGCTAGATCGGTTAAAATCAATGGTTAGGGAACAAAACTTCAGACCTTTCTTAACTTAGAACATGGGAGGTCAGATCTTTGCTTGATAGGAATGTGCTAAAAGAAAGGAAAAGGAAAACATGCACAAAATGACATAAAACAAAACAAACACAAGGGGGTAAATGGGGTTCTCCAACTGTAACAGTTATCTATTTGAATATCTACTGCTATGGTAAATTTATTTACGCAACTCTACTATGTTCATCATTAGATCACTGTTGCAGAAGCCTAAGCTATATGGGAAATATGCCAGATATTGGAAAGAAAGGGAGGAGGAAGAAGGATCAGAGTCCAGGAAACCCTGGAGAATAGTCCTAGTAAAGCCTGCTCTGGATGTAGAGAAAGAATTTAATTTGTAGTGCATGGTTAAAGGTGTGTGTATTTGGTCAAGTTGCTGCCTCTAGTACATTGCTAAGCTCTATCCATTTCCAAAAAAATGACAGAAGTAACCAAAGCCCTGGTAGACTGGGCCCTGCCTGACCTTGCCTAAAAGTGTCTTGTTATGGTGAGAGTTAAGAAAATGCAAGTGCATGAGACAACCATTAAGCAGTTCAAACAACTGTATGTAATTTAAAATAGTAAAATGACAAAAGATTAAGTTAATTTCTTTACGACACACATACTCTCTAGCTCAACTAATGCCTTCAATGAGAATTTCAACCATTTATACATTTTCTGTTTTGACACTGACTGTTGGGTTTTCTTACCTTCATAAGAAATACACAGTTGATTAGAAATCCTGTGGGTTTTTTTCCTGTCAGTTTAGTACTGGAGTTGCCTGCTGTCATTTAGATTGTGTAGATTCTTTCTTCCTTATTTCTTGATACTGGGTTAAAAACAGAGTGATGAATAACCTATCTCAAAGTAAACTCTGAAACCACTATAGGTATAAAATGATTCATTCTTAAAGTTACCCTTTCTTTATGATAAATGAGATAGGGTTGAATCATCATAAGACCTTATAACTCAGATATTCTTGCAGACGTCAGAGCAATAAGTAAGAGTGTTTTCCAATATAATAACTTCAAATCAGCAACATGAGCAGGTCCAAAAGGAAAACTCTAAGTTTCTCCTGTACAAAATTAGGATCTAAGAAATAACCACCTGTCTTCTAGGTTGATGTATGTGTAAAACGTTGCTCAAAATCGGTTTGACGTGCACCACAGTAGAAAGGGGGTGATCCATTAGCAGAGAAACAGTGAAGGCCAAGAAGTGAACCTTGACAGAAGAGTAAGAAAGAAAGGCCAGAGGATAGTAACTCAAATACTACAGAACCAGAGGCATCTGGGCCTTAAAGGGATACTGGTTCTTTATTTGGCACCAACTAGAAAATATTTTCCATTTAGGTATATGTAATTTTCTAGTGGCAGGTTTCTTAGCCTCCTTTAATACAGAAAACAGATGCCTAAATGGTATTAAAGTCTATCATCCAGGCTATGAGTTGAAAAAATTTGATGTGGAGGTGCTTGAAGCAACCTATGTCCTCTGTTAGTATGCCCATCCTGTGAGGAAGCTTGTGGTAATTTATTTATTTATTTATTTATTGCATTTGTTTATTGGGATGGTCCAACTAGATAGATAAGCTGCCTCTACTCAGCAGAGGCCTGGAAGAAAAGCTCTACAATAAATGAGTAAACAGTAAAACAATACATAATGCATTTTAGACAATAAGCATACATACATACATTTTTGGTCAATATAAGTTAGTCATAGTTTGATAAAGATTTTTTAGATCTGATATGGAAACAGTACACTGTAGAAAAAATTGTCATACAGTGTTACATTTGAGGACAAAAAAATGAAAACAAATTATTTATGACTGACATATAATGCAATTTGTTGCAAAGTTTTATGTTTAGTTTTATATTTATATTTATGGCAGAAATTTATTTTGTAAATTGCGAAGTTGAAAATACACATAGGAGGTAGTTTTAAGTACTAAGGGCAGTAGATCAGATTGTGATTATACCAGGATGAGTACAAGAACCATTTAGTGAGTAGAGAGGATATATAGAAAATATAGAAGGACAGGACAAGAGGTTGAAAGACAGGCAGCATTTAGGTTATCCCAGGAGAGGTGTAAAAGCACAGCTAAGTACTTTTTAAGTGATCCTTTCAATGTAGTTTGATTAACTTTTAGTTATGTACTTACCATAACTTCGGATGTATGGGATCCATCTCGCCTACATTCATAACTGATGGGTTCGGAGCCGATCCCTCGGCTCTGACTCGGCCACTATATAGTAGAACGAAGTCTCTAATTGGCTGGGCTACCCCTTATCCCAAAATGCACCACGCCTGCTTCCCCAGATCTTGTTTGTTCGCTTTTATATACCTACATCCAGGCACAGAAACATACCAACAACTGTAACAAACTAAAGTCCTTCAAGAGAAAAACTCAGTAAGTAGCAACATTTCCTCTAAGTCCAATGGGAAGGGGGAAGGAGGGCGGGTACGTATGAATGTAGGCGAGATGGATCCCATACATCCGAAGTTATGGTAAGTACATAACTAAAAGATGTAATGGGATCCTATCTCGCCTACATTCATAACTGATGGGACAGCATCCCTAGCACCTAAATCCCGGGTGGCATATTGGAAAACACTCCTGAGAACTGTGGAACCAAAGGAAGCTCTACCTCGAGAAGCCACATCTATCTTGTAATGAGAAATAAAGGTGTGCGGAGAAGTCCAGGTAGCAGCCGCACAGATATCATCTATCAATAATTTGGAGTGAAATGCTACATAAGTAGCCATTGCCCTGGTAGAATGAGCCTTGACTGGGAATGGTAGCTCTTTGCCGGACTGTGAATAGATGAAGGAGATACAATCTTTAATCCATTTGGCTATGGTGGTTTTAGCCACCGGTTGACTCAACCTATTTTCCGCAAAGAACACAAACAGCTGATCTGACTTTCGTGTCTGATTGGTCCTACTTAAATAAAAACGCAGTTGTCTGTGAACATCCAATTGATGGAAAATATATTCTGCGCTATTGGAGAATTTGGGAAAAAACACCGGGAGCTCCAAGGATTGTTGAATGCATAAGGGGGATGCTACCTTGGGCAAGAAAGAGGGATTTAACTTGAGAGACACTCTGTCTTTGTGAAAAGTCAAATAAGGAGGATTAGAACAGAGAGCCTGAAGCTCTGAGACCCGCTTGGCAGAGGTTATTGCCACCAAAAAAGCGGTTTTCCAAGATAGAAATTTTAAACCACAAGTAGCTGCTGGTTCAAAGGGACGGGCAGTTAAAGAAGCTAGAACCATATTTAGATCCCAAGGGGGCACAGGATGGGCTATTGGGGGCCGAAGGAGCCACGCTCCTTTAAGGAAAGATTTGCAAAGCCTGTTTGCCATTAAGGAAGGCTCAAAGGAGACATGAAAATTAGAGATAGCCGCCAGTTGGACTTTAATTGTGGAAACTGAAGAGCCCAAATAAAACAAAGAAGCCAGGAATTCTAAAACCTGAGGTACTGGGGCCATAAGGGGATCTATACCTCGTTGCTGGGCCCAAAGAGCAAACCTCTTCCACTTGCTGGAATACAGTTTAATAGTGGAAGGTTTGTGAGAAGAGGACAAAATGTGGATGACGTCTGGAGAAAAAGAGTTTTTAAGGTTGGAAGTGGAGTAACCAAGCGGCTAACCTCAAGGATCTGAGGGATGGGTGAGACTGTCCCAACTGATGAGTCAACAGGTCGGGCACTAGGTCCAGAAACCATGGGCCCTCCACCGCATACCTCAGAAGGAAGGGGAACCAAACCTGACGAGGCCAGTGTGGAGCGATCAAAATCATGTCGCTCCCTAGATAAATCACCTTCTGTATCACCTTCGGGAGAAGGGGAACCGGAGGGAAGGCGTAAAGTAGACCGGGGGGCCAACTGTGAGCTAGAGCGTCCCTGGGAATCTGCCCCTGAGAGGGAGTCAGAGTGAAGAAGTCCCTGCATTTCGCATTGTGAGGACTGGCGAACAAGTCGCAACAAGGGAGGCCCCACTTGGTGAAGATGTTTGCAGCCACCCTGTCGTTGCGGGACCACTCGTGGGGTAACAGGAGAGTTCTGCTCAGCCTGTCTGCAATCACATTGGATTTTCCCGGAATGTGCATTGCCACTAGGAAACGCTGGGTAGAAATCGCCCAATGCCACACTCTCATGGCCTCTCGGCAAAGAAGGTAGGACCTGGTTCCGCCTTGCTTGTTTATGTACCAGACTACCGACATGTTGTCGGATAGGATCACAATAGTACCCCGTGGAAGAGCATGATGAAGTGCTTGCAACACCAGTAGCACCGCTGTCATTTCCAGGATATTGATATGTAAGTGCGTTTCGTGAGCCTGCCACGTGCCTTGGACAGACCTGTCCAGATAATGACCCCCCCCAGCCTGTCTGGGAGGCGTCCATGGTCACCCTGGCGATGGGAGGCTGAAGGGCAAAGGGTCGCCCCTGATCCAGGTTGGACCGAAGCAGCCACCAACGTAGGTCCCGACGGCAAATTTCAGTAATCTGGACCAAATGGTTCAGGGGAAGTTCCTGAAAGGACCATTGAACCGACAGTAGCCATTGCAGCACCCGCATGTGCAGTCTGGCTAAGGGGACTAGTAGAGTAGTCGAGGCCATCGTGCCCAATAACTGCAGAATCAGTCTGGCCTGAACTCGTGATCTGGGTAACAGGGTTTGAACCTGAGACTGCAGGACCTGAATCCTTTCTACAGGCAAGAATGCCTGCATTCTTCTTGTGTCTAACTCTGCGCCTATAAATGTAATACGCTGAGATGGCTGCAGCACAGATTTTCCCCAGTTGAACATGATTCCTTGTGAATGATCCAAACTGACTGTGGTCATAAGCGCCCGAACTAATAGATGCTTGGAGGTGGCAGTAAGGAGCCAGTCATCTAGATAGGGAAACACTTGGAATCCTAGACTTCTCAAGTGAGCTGTCACCACTGCCAGACACTTGGTGAACACCCTGGGGGCTGTGGTGAGACCAAAGGGCAGTGCTCGGAACTGGAAATGACTGGTTCCCAGGCGGAAGCGTAAATGACTCCTGGACTCTTGACTTATCAGAATGTGATAGTAAGCGCCCTTGAGATCTATGGAGCACATCCAGACATCCTTCTCCAATAACGGGAGAATGGACTGAAGGGTGACCATTCGGAATTTGGATTTTTTTACAAAGCGATTCAATGAGCTGAGGTCCAAAATGGGCCTTAAGTCCCTTGTCTTTTTTGGCACCAAAAATAGTCTTGAGTAAGTTTCTGATCTGATCTGGTCGGCGGGGACAGGCTGGATGACTCCTTTTCTTAGCAGCTTTGAAACCTCGACCGCTGCTTGATCCCGCTGACTGGGTGGCACATCTGGGATTTTCCTGATAGGAAGAGGGGGGATCTTGGTGAAAGGGATGAGATAGCCTCCGGTTATGGTTCAGAGCACCCACTGATCCTTGGTGATAGATTCCCAAGCCTGTGGGTGTTCCGCAAAACGACCCCCGACTGGCTCCGGAGATGCACAGTCAGGCCACGTCTCAGGGACGGGGAGCATAGGATGAACCACGTAAGGAATCGCGGTCTCCAGAGTTACGGGGGCCTCTGCTGCCTCTGGGGTGGCATCTTCCTGAATTCCCCCCCCCTGCCTATAGAGGGGGGATCACTCGGTGGAGTAGGGAAAGACCTTTGAGATTTCCTGAACCACATTTTCCCTCCTCTCTGGGCCTTGGGGTAAGGTCTAGAAGGAATGGAAAAATGGGCCCCCACGACAGTCAAGGTCTTGCCCTTCTGCTCGCACCGAGTCAGTGTGTCCTTCACCTTGGGTCCAAACAGGGAGGACCCATCAAAAGGGGCGTCGGTGAAGGAAGACTTAAAAGCCTCCGCAAAGGGACACAAGCGCAACCAGGCGTGTCTTCTAAGAGCCATGCCTGTTCCCGCTGCTCTACTCACCCCTTCAGCCGCATATGAGATGAGCCTCATGGACGAGTTGACTATCGAAGATAGGGTAGTCATCTGGGTGCCAACAGTTTGGGCTAACGCCTCAGGAAGGTTACCCGTAAGAGACTCTCCTAACTCTTTGAGGAGGTCCCTTTGGAGCCTGGTGAAATGACAAAGGTAATTCAGTGACCGCAGGGTAAAGGCCGCTGAAGAAAGGGTATGCTTCCTGTACCTATCCATGCTCCTGGAATCCTTATTAGGAGGGTGAATAGACGTTGAAGCCTCTGCCACGTCCTGCTGAGTGGCAGATGCCACCACCATCGCATCTACTGCAACTCCTTTGGTCAAAAATTCCTTTTGAGGAGGGGCTGAGAGGAACTTGTTAGGCCTGGCGGGCACCGGTTCCACAGATTCAGGGTGTTCCCACACTCTTTGAGAAACTAAATCTAGCAATTCATCGAAGGGTGGAGACACCCAGGAGGCGGAGGGCTGGGCCCCAAAAGCCTTGAGGAGGACTGACTCCTCTGTGGAAGGGGTTTTGGACTGCCAATCGCCTCTCTGTCTCAGGATCTCGAGGATATCTGAGAATGAGACGTCATCCAAGGACGATTTTGGGGACCCCTCCGCATCATCGAGGTCAGTATCTGAAGTGATAGACTCATCCTGGGAGTCAATGTGCTTCCTCTTGCACAATTTCTTCCTTGGAGGTTCATCTGAAGTGGATTCAGAAGGACCTCCCCGGAGAAGGGAATCCTCCAAGGGGGTATCCTCAGGCCCTGGGGCCCCGCTGTTGTGGGAATGAAGCACACCAGAAGCACCAGTTCCCAAGTCTAGGGACGGTGAGGTAGAGATTTGCTGAGCCGGCAAGGACATGGCCAGCGCACTCCTCATGGCCTCAAAAGCAGGACCTCCAGACTCTAAGGAGGATACCGGCTGAGAGACCACAATGGTACCGGGAATCCCTGCGGCCGATGCTCCGAGGGGAAGACTAGGCATCGAAGCTACCAGTTCCAAAGTGTTCCCCTCGGCCCCGACCGAGGAAGTCCTGGTACCGAACCCTGACGCCGAGGACAGGGTAGGAATGATGGTTGGAACCGAGAGGCTCCAAGGGAGTCTCGGTTCCGACTGGACGACTCTGCTCTGCTCTACCATCACCGACTCCAACGGCTCCAAGGAGGTTGGAGGAGGAATCGGATGTATCGAAGTGGGGATCGGCTCCGGAGTCGAGTGGGCTGGAGCCGAGACCATTTTTGCAAAAACCGGGGACTGGAAAAGCCTCTGGATAACTCTGTCCAAATCTGAGTCAGACAACCTGGAGGATTTAGAGGAAATACATGGGGGCTGAGACGACTTCTCTCTCGGCTCCGAAAGACCAGGGGACCGGCTGCAAAACGGCTCCAACACTATTGGCACCGGATCTGGAACCGTATGTATAAGTATCGGTGCCGAAGGGGACTTCGGGGCCGAGGGGGGAGAGTCTGAGCTGCACACCTCCAACGGCTCCGAGACCAACGGAGACGAAGCAGATGATTCGCCTCTCGATCCCCCAACCTGCGGCTCCGACACCAATGGAGCCGAGGAAAGAGGTATCGAGGCAGACCCTTCCACCCTAGGCTCCGAAGCCATTGGAGCCGAGGAAGAAGAGGTCAACCTATGCTTCTTGGAAGTCGGTTCCGACGGACTGGTCGGAGCCGACGACCTTTTCTTTTTAGAAGCTGGAGAGGAAGGAGAAGCCAAAGCTTCCTCAAAGGAGGGCTTAATAAGGCCCTTAAGTATCAACTTATTTTTACGTTCTTGAAGGACCCTAGAGGAAAAAGCATGACAAACACTACATGTTTCCTGTAAATGTTTCGGTCCTAAACAATATACACAAACAGCATGGCTATCGGTAATAGACATTTTGTAGTTACAATTGGTGCACTTTTTAAAACCAGACTTCTGAGTCTCTTTCGACATCCTGTCACACCACAGTTTTACCACAACGAAAAAAACAACCTTCAGTAGGGCACGAGCCCTTTGACTCAAACGGGACTGGCCCGAGATACAGCACCCAAAACGGGCAGAAGCCCTCTAACTTAAACTGGCTTAGCCCGATAAAACAGAACGTACAGTAAGACAAATTTAGCACACCCACACACAGATAAGGGCAAGGGCCCTCTAACTTAAATGGGCCTTGCCCGGTAAATAGAAAAAAATACCAATCACACCAAAAAAGTTAACACACACACATAAAGCTGTTAAAACAGCTGTTTGTTAAATTTATGAAGAAACCCCTAGGTCAAAAGACCAAAAAGTAACCAAAAAACTACTTAGCTCCAGCCAAATCGAGACCACGTCTAGCTTGAAAAGTGGCAAACGAGATCTGGGGAAGCAGGCGTGGTGCATTCTGGGGTAAGGGGTAGCCCAGCCAATTAGAGACTTCGTTCTACTATATAGTGGCCGAGTCAGAGCCGAAGGATCAGCTCCAAACCCATCAGTTATGAATGTAGGCGAGATAGGATCCCATTGCATCTTATTGTTTTCTAATATCCCGAAAAAAGTGGTATGGAATTCCAGGTTTTAGGAAGATAAGGCTATAGGAACTCTATAGCAGTATTGTTGGATTTAGTTACAGTTAGAAACATCTTGAAAGAAGAACATATTGATTTTTTGAGACTGTAGAGTTGAATAATATACTGTAGCTTAGACTTGGGCATTTGTCTGGGTCAACTTATGTGTCATGATAACCTATGAGCAGGTTAAACAGTGCCCCTGGCCAATCTGAGAAGAAAGGAGAACAACTGTCACTTGGGCCAAAGGCAGCTATCAGTACCCTATTTGAAGATTCCTTCTGAATCTTTAAAAGAACCATGGTAATAGGAAAGGGTAGAAAGACAAACACAAACATCCCTGCTCATGGGAATGAAAAGCCATCTGTCTTCCAGGACTTAGTACAACAAGTCCTTAAGCAGAATTTCTTTAACTGACTGTTGTGACTGGAGGCAAAAATACCTACTTGAGTTGTTCCCTAAAGCTGGATCAGTTCCTGGAAGACCACTGGGTGAAATATCCATTCCAGAGGGTTTGTCCTGCTCCTGCACAGCTTGTATGCTATAACATTCTGCTCTGATGGAATGTAAGTAGCCTGGAGGATTCCCGGGCTGGCATAGTTAGTCTGCAAATGGGATAGGATCTGACTTCCCTCTGTTTGCTTATGTACCACATCACTGTGGTGTTGTCTGGGATTACTAGTAGAGGGCCTGGAATCCAATGATGGTTCAGAGATTTGAGAACATTTATTATAGCCATCATTTCTTTGACATTTATGTGCTTAAATGTTCCCGCTTTTTCCACAGACATTGGACTTTGACAAAAAAGCTTAACATTTTCTGACTAAAAGTCATAAAAGTAGAAGGTATTCCCCAATGGAGTATTTATTTGCTCAAATTTAAAGAAACATTAGCTGACTCCTGATCACTTGAAGCCTACAGGCGAGAGTAGTCCTTGATGGCAAGAAAGTTCTGAAGGTTTGTCTCCCTAACTGTTGACTTTATACCAATGTCCTTGAGTTGTACAGTGGTTAGGTTGCATGGATAGCACCCTAAAGCTCTGGAAACTTGGATGCCATCCAGTCCTTGACAGCACTGATATATTGCACAGGTCTGTCTGCTGCAGGAAAAGGCCCCGCAACACCCCTGGACAGGTGCTGTTTCGCCACTTAAGCACCCTGTTGGGCACTGCTGCTTACTTAATGCAGGTTGACTGACATAAGGGCTTATTTTCATCTACAAACATGTTACAAAAAACAAAAGTGGTATTTTTTGTACAAATTAAGCAGTAAAAGCAGTACAATGCTACAGTACAATCACAATACAATGATAGTGCAAAACAGAACAATACATAGTCCTCTATGAACCTTCACTAATGAAACTTACCCTTGAACTACGCTATAGAAAACATTTATTTATTCTGACAGCAACAAAAGAAATGTTCATAAAGGCTGTTGCTAAGATGAGAGCTGAACTAGTGAAGAGTGGGTAGGGACCTGATGATGTCATTACATTCACTGCTGCAGTATTCTTAACAGAAGGGGATTCCTTGCTGTGGAAGCCTGATGTCCAGCCAGTCTAACAAAGACTCCTGTTGCTTTAAAGGTACACCGAATGTCTCCCAAACTCTCCTTGTGTAGCTTACATACATGCATACATACATACAAATATTTCAAGCGTGGGCATTAATGCCCTTCTAGCTTGTCAATATACCAAAACACTTGTTCCCATAATAAGTGTCCAGGCTGTTCTTAAAAATATCTAAACTAGTACTTGCTTTAATGTAATTTGTTAGTCTGTTCCATGCATCAGCTACTCTGTCAGAGAACCAATTTGTACATTTCTCATTCCTATAGAATCTTTTTTTTTTAATTTCTCCAAATCTTCTGGGTTTTTAATACCATGACGGGAATGGACACCATTCCTAAGTCAAAGTACGATTAAAGTTCATGAAATTAGCATTGTTTCAGTCTTTGATGTTAGCCAGTATTGCTCTTCGCAGCACATACAATATGCCCAGTAATGACTCCTGCAATTTGTATGGTGTTACATGAATTGGTAACATATCTAAATACGATTGTAAATTCTTTATTATAAGGCCAGTTGCTCCTACTACTATTGGAACTGTCTGGGTATCTTTCTTCCACATGGCTCTCATTTCTGCCTGCAGATTAAGGTATTTTATGACTTTGTGTCTCTCTGTACACAAGACACTGTAGTCACTAGGTGTAGCGATTTCAATGATCAATGCTACTTTTCTATATAGGTTGTCTGATGATTCTCTAGTACTTTTTGATAACCCCAAACATTCCCTGAAGTAGTTGTCTCTAAATGCCCTATATACCTGAATAAGATCTCCTATTAGATATCTGTAACAGACACTGTACAAGTTCAGATATTTTAGTTTTTCATAATAACTTAAATGTTCGCATCCATGGATGCCCTTGGTATATTTCCACTGTACTCTTTCCAGTTTACTCACACTTATTTTATTATAGGGTTTCCATATTGTTATTCCATACTCAAGTTTGGGTCTAATGTAACTAACAAACAAAGACTTCATCATTTTTGATTTCCTAGACTTTATAAATCTTTTTATACAACCTATAGTTCTATAAAAAGAAGTTATGTCTTACCATAATGTTCCATCTGTGTTGTCGATCTTCACTAATCCTTGACTACCCATAATGCTCCTCAGCAAATTACCTCAGATTGAGTTTACATACAATACTGACAGACAAGAAGTGCTAGATAAGAGACCCTATCTGTGTCCCTGTAATGAAGCCAGTCTTTAGGAAAATTCGGTCAACCAAGAGTTCTAAAGCAGGGGGAAGGAGGGAGGGAATGTCAAGGATTAGCAAAGATCGACAACACAGATGGAACGTTATGGTAATACATAACTTCTTTATCTGATGTTGTCAATCTTCATGTAATCCTTGACTGTGGGACAGAGTCCCTAGCTACCTGAATTTTGGGAGGTCTCATGGAAAAATATTCCTGAGCACCATCAAACCAAATGATGCATGTCCCCTAGAGACCTGGTCCAATTTGTAAAGAGTAATAAAGGTATGAGGATGCCCATGTAGCTGCTGCACAAATATCATGTAAGGAAGCTCTGGCATGAAAGACTGCAGAAGCTGCTACAGCTCTCATTGAATGTGCTTTCACAGGCTGTGGTGTGTGGAGTCCACTTCTGTTGTAAACAAAGGTAACACAGTCCCTAAGCCATTTTGCCAAGGTAACCTTAGAAAATGGATTGCCTAAAGAGACTATAGAAAAGGCAATAAACAGTTGGTCAGATTTTCTCATGTCCTTTGTTCTGTGAAGGTAAAAACATAATTGTCTGTGTACATCTAATAAATGTAAGCAGTACTCCCCCTTATTGGAAAAAATTAGGAAAAAAGACTGCGAGATGTGAGGTTTGATTGACATTTGACTCTGAAACAACCTATGGTAAAAAGGAAGGATTTGTCCTAATAAAGACCCTGTCCTTATGAAATATCAAATGGGGGGGGGGGATTTGCAGGACAAGGCTTGAATTATCGATATTCTCCTGGCCAAGGTAATAGCTATCAAAAATAAGGTTTTCCAGGACAAGAACTTTAAGTCACAAGTTGCTGAAGGTTCAAAGGGGGGAAGAAATAAGAGACTAAAGTACCAAATGCAAATCCCATGGAGCAGAGGGTTCTTTAAACGGAGGCCTGAGCATTAAGGATCCTTTCAAAAAGGCCTTATGTGACATAAGTAATGAACCATTAAAACCAATATGGAAGTTAAAGATCACAGCAAGATGCACTTGAATGGTAGAAGCTGATGAGCCAGACTCATAGAATAAGGCTAGGAAGTCTAAAACTTTGTCTACAGGTGCTGTATATGGGTTAATATTACAGTCAAGCGACCACTTAGCAAATATGAGCCCTTTGTTATGATACAATTTCCTAGTTGAGGGTTTGTCATGGGTTAGAATGATGCATTGGACTGGGGAGAAGAGGGAGGAATGCCTGGCAATCATGGGAAGTGGAGAAGTCATGCAGTGAGCTTGAGATGCTGAAGATTCGGATGCACCATTCCGTCCAGGTGGGACAATAGGTCTGGAGCTGGGTCTAGTATCCATGGCTTCCAAAGTAGATGAGTCCAAAGGAAGGGAAACCAGACTCATCGAGGCCATAATGGGGCAATGAGGATTATTCTATAATTCAGCCTGTTGGCTTTCTTTAGAAACTGACATATTAGAGGGGTCGGGGGAAAGGCGTACAAAAGACCAGGTGGGCAATCGTGAAGGACAGTGTCTCTGGGTGACTCCCCTAGAGGGGGAAATCAGGGCAAAGTAACTGCTGCAATTGTTGTTCAGAGGGGAGGCAAACAGATTGCAGCAAGGTTAGACCCCAATGGCAGAATATCTTTCCTGCCACTATTGGATTGAGAGACCACTCGTGAGGCATGAGGATGGTTCTGCTCAACTTGTCCGCAATCACATTGGAGCTCCCCGGAATGTGCATTGCCGATAGAAAGCGGCTGGAAGAAATTGCCCATTGCCAGACTCTGAGAGCTTCTCAACAAAGAGGGTATGACCTGGTTCCCCCTTGTTTGTTGATATACCAGACTACTGACATGTTGCCTGTCTGAATTGGAATTGTTCTGAAAGGGAGGGTATCCTGAAATGCTTGCAATGCTAGGAGCACTGCCCTCATCTCTAGAACATTGATATGCAAATTGGCCTCCAGCTGGGACCAAGTGCCTTGGACTGTCTTTCCCAGATAATGCCTCCCCACCCTATCTGGGACACATTCGTTGTCACTATGGCTTGGAGTTGAGGAAGGACGGCCTGACAGGATTTTGTTGGAATGGAGCCACCAACTCAGGTCTTCTTTGCAATGAATGGTGAACATAATTAGATGGACATTGGCTGATTCAATAGGGACCACTGGGAGGCCAGAAGTTATTGAAGAATTCACATGTGGTATCTGGCCAAGGAAACTAGAGTGATGGAGGCTGCCATCGACCCTAGAGTTTGAAGAATGAGTCTCACTGTTACTTTCTTGCTGCAAATGATTTGGCTCACTTGTGATATGATCCTTTTAAGTCTTTCTAGGGGAAGTGACACAAGGCCAGTAACTGTGTTTAGCATCATTCCAATGAATTCTAGTTTTTGTAATGGTTCCAGATGGGATTTTTCATAGTTTATGGTGATTCCTATGCTGGAGCAAAGATGAAGAGTGTAGTCTCATGCCTTTATGAGTTGACCCCTGGTGGGAGCAGTAAGGAGCCATTTGTCTGGATATGGAAACACTCCGAATCCTAGCAGTCTGAGATGCACTGCTGCTACTGCCGTACATTTGGTAAACAAACTGGAGGCTGTAGTGAGACCAAAGGGGCATGCTCTGAAATTATAGTGACTGACTCCCAGCTGGAAGTGCCAGAATCTTCTGGAGTGCTTGTCCATTTTTATGTGGTAATAAGCATCCTGAAAATCTACTTAGCAAATCCAGTCATCTTTTTCCAAGAATGGAAGTATTGACTGAACTGAGACCATCTGGAATTTGGTTTGTTGAACTGATTTATTCAGCTGACTGAGATCCAAGATAATTGTCCAGTCCCCTGTTTTCTTTGGCACTAAAAAGAACCTTGACTAAATTCCAGATCTTTCCTTGTCTGGTGGGACTGCCTGGTGGACTCTTTTGTCGTGCAGTTTTTGAATCTGTAAGACTGCTGCCTCCCTGTGACTGGGTGGAATGCCTGGGATTCTTCTTGTTCTTTTTGATGTCTTTAAAAGAGGAATGTTGTAACCTCCAGAAAAGATGCCTTGCATCCATTTGCTCGTTGTCATCTCTAGCTAGGCAGATTGGTGAAGGGATAACTGTCCCCCGACTGCCTCCAGAGGATGCCAATCAGACCTTTTTTCAGGAGCACTAGTAGGAGTTACTGGAGAAAAAGTCTCTGGAACCCTGGTTCTGCTGGCCACTTCTATATTTTGGATGGCATCTTCCATTATTACTTCCCCCTCTGCCCCGGGGAAGTCCTTGCCACATGAGTCTTGGAAAGGTCCTTGGGTCTTTTTGAGCCATAGCCTCTCACTTCTCTGGTTTCTGGAATAGGGCAGTTGAGGAGTGGAGAAGCATATGCCCACAGCAGAAAGGGTCTTCCCATCTTTCTTACATCTGGCTAGAGTCTCTTTAACTTTGGGGCCAAACAGGCATGATTCGAAAAAAGAGCGTTGACAAAGGAAGACTTAAATGGCTCCATGAAGTCACATAAGCACATCCAGGTGTGTCTCCTGTTGGCTACACCTGAACCTGCTGCTCTTGTCATCCCTTTGGCAGCATGTGCAGTTAGCCTTATGGACAAATTTGAAATAGATTCAAGGATGGTGAGCTGAGAAGTAAACTTTTCTCAACCCCCTTCAGCTACTGCTACTGTAAGAGTTTCTAAAAGTTCTTTAATTGGATCTCTCTGATGCCTGGTAAAATGTGCCATATAATTCAAGGACCTGAGAGGGAATGTCGATGAAGCATATACACACTTCCCAAATCTATCCATCATCTGACACTCCTTGTTAGGAGGATGGATAGTAGAACTTTCTTTGGCAAGTTCCTTTTTAGTGGCTGCCACTACTACCATGGCATCTACAGGCATACCCTTGGCCCAGTGTTGCTCAACTTTTGGGGCAGAGAGAATCCAGTCAGGCCTCTTAGAGAAAGGCTCGATAAAGTCAGGAATTTTCCATGCCAGCTGGGCAATCAGTTTAATAAGATCGTCAGTGGGGGTTGAAATCCAAGAAGTAGAGGGCTGGGTGCAAAAAGCCTCTAGGTATACCGATTCCTCTGAGGAAGGTTGGAGGGTACTCCAGCCACCCATCTGTTTCAGGATTTCTAGGATGTCCTGAAAGAAAGATCTTCAGGGGGTGACTTGGGAGAACATTCCCCTTCATTAAAATCAGTATCTTTTGTGAACGACTATTCAGGGAAGTCCAAGTACTTCCTTTTGCACTTTTTCTTCAAAGATACCTCTTTGGTGGGGTGTTCAGGAGAGGTATCCAAAGATGATATAACCAAGGTGGTTTGCTCCTGAGGCTTTTGTGCCCTCTGTCCCAAGGAGGAGACTGGGGGAAGCTCTGGTTGAGGGAATGGGCAAGTTGTTTGGCCCTACAGAGAAGGCATAGACTGTTTATCCACAATGGACAAGGCCCTCTCCATAGCCTGAAAGGCAGGCCCCCCATAGAGGGATGGCAGCCTGGAACCAAAACAGATTCCCTCAGAACCATGGTCCCACCCCACACAGATGAAGCCACCTCTGAAACAGAAGCCAGGGTTGAACTTACATATGCCGATGGCCCAAGGGACATGGAGGGCTCCAAAAGAATCAAAGTCGAGGTCTGCCCCTCGGAACCGGCAATTGAGCCTCAACCCCAGGTGGGCTCTGGTTCTGACAAACTGGAAAAGCTCAGGGTAACTATTAGTGTCAGAGAAGGAGCTCTGACCAGCACTGAAACAGTCAAATGGGCTCCAAAATCTCGGCTGGAGTCAAAGGAAGAATTTGCATGGGTGTAGAAGAAGGCAAGGTTCCAGAGCTAACAAGGCTATGAACTGAAGATGGAGGTAATCCCCTTGCCATTAGCAACTGATCCACCGGTCTCATGATGTCTGACTCCAACAGACTCTTGGTGGACCAAATATAGGAGGTCAATGGAGATCTTGGTGGTTGTCTCTCCAAAAATGGACTCAGAGGATGGTCTGTGAATGGATCAATAGAGGGTGAATAAGAGGACTGAGGTAAAACCATTATCTGAGGCTCTTTAGGTACTGAAAGGCCTGCTGGTACTGAAGGAAGAGCTGTCTTCACTGACACCAGTGCTAAAGAAGTCAGTGTCGAGGGAGTATTATCTTTACCAACCAGTGTCAAGGAGACAGTTGGCACCATGGGAGACTTAGCCAATTTTGAAGATGGTTCTGAAGAAGCTGTCAGAACCGAATAAGTGCGCTTTTTCATTTTTGAAGAGGAAGATGACGAGGAAGAAGAACTGGCTTCAGTCTTGGGACCAGGGATAGCCTCTTCAAACTCAGTTTTTAGAAGGCCTTTAAGAATGAGCTTATTTTTTGCACTCTAGCACTCTATCAGAGTTCTAGCAGAGAATCTTTGACAGATGGCTCAATCTTCCTGAAGATGGACAGCAGCAAGACAATACACACAAAAGGTGTGTATCCGAATTTGGGATTTTTCAGTCACATTTTTGGCACCTCTTGAAGCCAGAGGTGCCTTTAAAGGGTTTATCAGCCATGAGAGAAACAAAAGGTACCTGATACACACAGATTCACATATACTCTCTTATAGACTAGCTGAGGGAAGAGAAAGATCCTTTTTTTTTTTTTTTTTTTTTTTGGAATAGAAAGGAAACAAAAGGAAGTTAAAGGGGAAAACATTACTAACAATGGTAAGGGAAGTTACCCAGAATGCAAAGGGGATAAGTACCAATGATGGTACCTTAGAGTACCTAATGGTAAAAGAAAGAAAAAACACACTCACTCACTATAGAATGGTAGAGGAGTGGGTAGAAAATAGCAGAATATAGAAAAGAATTCAGTAGAGATTAAGAGAAAAAAAGTAGCTTACAACAAGAAGATAAGCCAAAGCTCAAGAGGTTGGATGAATGTGTCTGGCACTACGAAGCAGCAGACGAGATATGAGGTAATTTGGTGAGGAGCATTATGAGCAGTGACTAGCTTGAGAGTTTTTGGAATGTGGGAGCTGGAATAATGGCCAAATCAGTTCCGAAACTCGAAACTGAGCCTACAGTCAAGGATTACATGAAGAGTGACAACATCAGATCTAACATTAACCAATTTGTTGATATGATTAAAAAAATCATAGCTGGAGCTACCCATATACCCAGGTCCTTAAATGAGTCTACAGTTTCAATCACTGTGCGCTGTATTAAATAGTCACCTTTCAATTTATGTCTCCCAATCTCAAATGCTTAGTTTTTGAAGTATTTATCAGCATATTATTCTCCTGTGCCCAAATGGTCAATTTAGTCAAGTTTACTTTGCAGACATGCCTTACCTGTAACACATATAATCAGTTTACCCAGTTTCAGGTCATCTGCATATAGACTGTAGAACACCTCAGATAAAAAAAGTTAGGTCTGAAAGATACAATCTAAACAAGTAAGGGCCTAAGACACCTTGACTGTAACCAAGGATTTCACCTGTCCAGTTGCTGTATGATACCTATCACGTCCTATCAGAAAGTCATGCAGCTATCCAACTACCAAGAGTACATCAATACCTAGCTGTTCTAATTTATTGATCAGTGCTTTGTGTATGTCTCTATCAATTGCTGACATTAAATCTATATAAATTACATCACAGCACAATTTTTCATTCATACCATTATTATATTGTTATAGAACATCATGTTACAGGTGGTAATAGATCTATTTTCAACACATGCAAGCTGATATATGGTTTCAAGTCCCAACCTATCCAGTTCTGACAATAATTTATCCAATATTACCTTCTCCATTATTTTTCCACAACATGAAAGTAGACTTAAGGGTCTATATGAGTCTGGGTTTGTCCTATTCCCCTTTCCCTTAAAGACAGGTTTAATAAAAACATGTCTCCAATCTTGAGGAATCTCGCCATATTTATATGACTTAGTGAATAATAGTACCGTAAATTCCTGCTGAAGTGTTCTCAGGTCATTGTTACTAATTCCGTCTCCTCCCAGTGCTTTGTTTGGATCCAGTTTGAGCAGTTCTTTTTCAATATAATCTAATTTGATTCCAGTATGTGAGGTTACCCGGATGTCACAAGGACAATTTATCCCACCGTTTGTGGAGCCAAACTGTTTTGCATAAGATTTTCTAAATATATCTATAATCTGTTGTGCCTGAGAATACATTTTTGAATCTGCACACAGTTTATCAATCTGTGTGTCTTTATTCCTTCCACATCTTATGCATCTATAAAAAGGTTTCCTATTATGCTCAATATCTTCATATAAATTTTCTTGATCTTGTCTAACACTATGCTTAAATCTCTTTGTCCAGTTTGTTTACTTCAATTTTCAAAGTTGTAGTTTAACCTCTCTTCCATTTCTTATATGTTTGCCTCTCACCTTAATCAGATATCTTGTTTTATGGAAATATATGCCCCTGACGTTGTATGCATTGATCCTGATGTTAAACATTTTTTTGACTTTTTGCACTCAATTTCTCTTTCAAAACTTTCCACATTCCATCTGCAGTTTTTCCACTGAACGCCTTACTCCATTTAGTTTTACATAGCAACTGTTTTGCTTCCTTATAATCTGTAATTACCCTTCTGTGGATTGGTTTATATTTCAGTTTGGCAGAATTATCTAGCAACAAATTAACTTTTATAACCCCATGATCACTGCACATCAATGGTGATAAAACTTGACTTGAAGTAACAGTAATTTCTTTATGAACACAATGTCTTATATGTTTCATCCCCTGGTAGGTCTTTTTACAATCTGAAGCAATTGTTGTTCCTGAATATATGCTGTGAATAGTTTCTTACTAATGTTGTTTAATCAATATTATTCCAGTTTGTTTCTGGTAAATTTAAGTCCCCAGCTAATATTATTCTTCCCTCCTGCGTTTCATGGAAGAAATATATGAATTCCTGTTGGTCACCTGCACTTAACTTTGGTGATCTATACACTCCAACAATTGTTATATGTTCCAGGGTTGTCTTTACTGTCACGGTTACACAATTTATAGTATTAGTGTTATCAATGAACATGTAATAATCACAGGTCTCATACCTATCTTTAATCCCTATCATAACACCTCCACCTGACTTTTTGTTAGAATGTCTGTTACAGTAAAAACGTTTATACCCTGACAGAACTGGTTTCCAGTCACTGGTTTTTAACCATGTTTCACAAACAATAACAACATCAATCTTGTTGTAACTTAACAAATTTTCCAATAAAAAAAAAAAAAAAAACTTTATTATTAATGCTCCTAGCATTAACAACCATTAGAGATGCATCAAATGTTGCTATCTGTGAACTGTTAAATTTTCAACCTGGCAAAAATCCTGCCTAGTGTTTGTCAAATATTGTGAAATATCTGCTGCAAAAATTCTCTTCCCTGATCTTGACAAATGCATGCTATCCTGTCAGAACACATGTTCCCAAAACTAGGCTTGGATGCTCTACACATTTCTATTTTTTAAAACAGGACATTTTTTCCACACAGGCATTTACCCCCAAAAATATTTTTATGCACAGTGGCCTGACTATACTCTCTATAGCTGATTTGTAAAAAAATATGTCCTAACTCCAGTACAAGCTATACTATCTAAGAGGGCTGTGAGTTCCCTGCTAACAGTCAGGAAATCCTTGCAGATGAGATCATTTGTACCAACATGAATAAAAAACAGATCTGTACTTCCTAACATTAATGGGTTCCAAGGCTTGTCTCACATCTTCTATTTTTCCTCCTGGCAACCATAACACTATTCGATGTTCATTATCTTCTCTGCAAATATAAGTATCAGTTCCTCTAATAATTGAATCTCCAATTACTAGAATATCTTTTCTGACCAGATCCAAAGAATCTTCAACTTCTAATACAATTGTTACAAAGGACAGATCTTTATCACCATTAGTCTTATTAATCCCACTGTTTTCATTCTGCATTAAATTCATATCTACCTGGAATTTTAAATCCATAGCTTGAGCCATATAGTCAACATGTCTTCTTTTTTCATACAGTAATGGTCTTCAATCTTTCCACGTTCAATTTTTGATTTTTTCCTTTTCACCTGCCTGTTGCCTCTTTTTTCTACCTTCTCTTTTGGAAAAATTATGCCTTTTTATGGAGACTGAAGGTTTTCTGATAGGAACATATCATCATTCTCTGTAACCTGTGTGTTACATAACAAAGCAGTGTCCTTTTCAGTATGAATTCTCCTTACTTTGCAGACATTGATCAGTTTTTTTCTTCCTTGTTATTTGTTGTGAACCATATCTTTCAACTGTACAGATTTTCACAGAATGTCCAGATGTTTGCCTTATATTTTTGATCCTTTTTTCATAAAATTGTGTCTTTCTGGCAAATTAGTGGCAAATCATTAAAGGTTGAAGTTAGAAAATAATGACAGACATTTGAGTTTTAGACTTCATGTCCTTCAGAAAAGTCATACTAATGCAAAACCTGTTATTCTATTAACTTTCTAAGTTTGTAAGAGCAATATTTAAAGATTGTCCCTATTTGTACCACTTTTTTCATGGCTTTGTCCAGATTTCTTTCTCTAAGAAGTTGAGAGGTATGTTGTGAACATCTTCCTTTCTTTTTTTGTTTCCTTCTAAACAATCTGGATCCTCAGATTGCTGAATACTTGCATCCAGAATTCAAGAGTTGTTAAGAGCATCATCTTGATTCATAGGGGTTGAATGATCTTTACAGACAATAGATGCATCATTTCCTAAATGTGTGCTATTTGTTCTCTGCCTAACATTATTTATCTCACCAGTCTAGCCATTAATATATGAAACAACAGTTCCCCAAGCTGTGCCAATTGCACAACTTCAGTCATCATCATTACAAACTTCATGACATCCATGCAGACGGGAACTGAAAGATCAACTGCTGAATCTTACACTAAGGCACTGTACGAGCACATCCACTCATGCATGAATCGTGCCATCCCAAATAGAACCAAGATGCTCTCATCCAAAAAAGGAAGCCAATCTGGTGGTCCCCTGCCATAAACAAACTTTACAACAAAAGGAAGAAACTGTTGCAGAAAAGAGGAAAATACCAGGATGCAAAAAACTCCCTTACCAGTCTCAGTAAGAAACTGAGATCCCTCATAAAATCTTCCAAAGCTAGTTACGAAAATAAAATTGCCAAAGATTCCAAAGACAACCACAAGGCATTCTATAACTATGTCAAGAATCTAAATCACAATGCTCAGATCTGCTCTGAGCTAAAACAAACTGGCATTAAATATACTGATCCCAAGGATATTGCCAATATCCTGGCAGATCAATTCAGTGCCAACTTCACCCCCCTCTCACCCCCTAAATGGCCCATCTCAATACCGGAAGATTGCCAAATTCCGGTAATAACGGCCACACAGGTAAAAAACACACTCTCCAAAGCTAAGAATACAGCATCCATGGGACCAGATGACATCTCAGGCTGTGTACTACATGAACTACAATATGAACTGGCACCTCACCTAAGTGTCATGTTTAATCATAGCCTCACCTGAGGTTTCGTGCCCACTGAGTGGTGCACAGCTACAGTTATCCCACTCCAAGGGGGGATCCACCTTGGATCCTGGAAACTACCGTCCCATCAGTCTGAAAGCCTTATCTGCAAGGCCATGGAGCGTATTATCATGGGACTTATAAACAAAGACATTGGCAAACTTCACACACTGGACCCTACCCAGTTTGGGTTCGTGAAGGGCCAATCTTGTCTCCTGAACCTGATTGACTTCTTCAAATCAGTCTGCAGAGCCATGGACAAGGGTAAGGTGGTCCACACAGCCTATATAGACCTTGCCAAGGCCTTTGACACCATCCCCCTCTCTAGAATCATCGATAAACTTACTAAGTTGGGCATTAATCCCTACGTCACCCAATGGGTTGCTAACTGGCTTACTGATAGAACCCACACAAAAGTAGCCGACTCCAAATCCATCTCCAGACAAATGACAAGTGGAATACCTCAGGGTTCAGTCCTGGGACCGCTCTTGTTTGGCATCTACTTCTCTGATGTACAGGCCAACACTAAGGGACTCTGGTTAACAAAGTTCACAGATGACTGCAAACTGGGAGCCATTATTGAATCCCCAAATGATGTGGATACTCTACAAAAGGGCCTTACGGAAACAGATGCTTGGTGCCAGAGCCATGGGCTCAAGCTCAATGCCAATAAATGTATTGTTATCTCCTTTGGGAAAAAAACATGTACCCGTGAATTACCATATAGGTGGCAGTACACTAAATACCGAAAATGTGATAAGAGACTTAGGGACACAGGTGGACAGTGGTCTCACCTTTGATAACCACATCACCACAACAGTCAGGAAATCCTTTTTATGCGGTACACCTCATCACTAAGGGCTTTTCATCCAGAAAAAAGGAGTCATTGTCCCACTGTACTCATCCCTCATCCCATTATAGAATACAACGCCCCGTTTGGTATGTACCTCTCAAGACATCTACAACAACTGGAAAGGACCCAGAAATACCTCACTAAAAGAATCACAGGCCTAAAGCAGATGCCCTATGCTGACCGCCTTAAAAAAACTCCAGCTATACTCTGTCGCATATCATCTACTCCGAGGCGATCTCTGCTTAACATACAAGACCATGTCAAACCCAGAGCTGTTGGATATGCTACACTTAAAGAAATCCCAATCCCTCAGAGCCACATGCTACAGGGATCTAAACCTTGTCATCACAATAAACAAAACATGCTGGAGGGATAGGTTCCTGCCCCAGAGACTCCCCAGACACTGGAATAGATTGCCCATACATGCCAAACAGAGTGCCTCTTTGGCCCTCTTCAAAAGGAACCTTGACAATTGGATGGGAGAAAGGAAATTCACCCCGGGGATCACGTCAGTTGCCCTGCTAGACAGGGGTCCAGGGAAGTAAACAGTGTGGGAAGAAATAGACAGGGAATTGTTATGGCTAGGCTTGTATAGGCCCTAGGGCTGATAGCCTAGTACCAACCTATGAACCTATTAAGTCTAGTTTTACTTCTAACAATGATAAGGAAATCATACAACTTTTGACACAAGAACACAGATCACCAGTGTTATAAGCTGTTACCTTTAAAAATGTATAGCATTTATTACACTGTACACAATATTTGTGCATCAGCAAATCATTAATTGCATACTCGTTTAAGGAATCCATATTCAGCTTCAAATGAATAAAATATTGTAAAAGAATAGAACAATCAAAATCAGTAACTGCAAAATCCAAAGAGAACTTAAATCAACTTCTATGACAAGATTCACACAAGCAATATACAAGTAAATACTAAAGTAAGTACAGTAAAGTTGTTCTGACCGTACAAGTTCTGCAATCCAGACAAAAGTTGTAATTCCTTTACATCATGCAGGAATGGAAGCAGTAGCTTCTGCTCAGTGTCGCTGGCAGTCACACTTCTTGTTAAATAAATTTGTTAGAGTCAGACTGTAAAAAATCATTGAGTTATTCAAACACAATGTCAATTAATAACAAACAATAATGCAGGAGAAACTCAGATATCTGTTTCACTAATGTACATTAGGAGGCAAAAAACCATACACAAAGTTTGTATAGAATTTTGACTGCTTTATTGACCAAAACACATTGGTTATATACATTTCATTATCAGTTTTGCCCACCTTACTGGTGTGGTCAGTGACAGGGTCTTTACATCATAGTAATTCATAAAAAGTGCTGAATTTGTGTTTTTCAAAAAGTCCTTTTCCCATGAGAATGTTGCAGCCTTGCAAGCAGCTGGTCAGTCACGATGACCTCCTGAGGATGTAGCCAATTCAAGGTTCTCTGATTAGTTCCAATACAATAGATGTATGTCTTCCTTAAAGCCTCCCTTTGTCTTTCTTGCTCCCAGCTGCGCACTATCAGAGATAGTGCGCACAAGGCTACTCTCCTGGTGGAGGCAGGAAAGAGGACACACATGCGAACAGATTTATTATTTTCTAACTTTGCAAAATAATCTTTACTTGAAAGACATGAGCCAGACTGCATCTGCAAGCTGCCAAGGTCAAATTTCTGATTACACTGCAGCTTGTGCTTCAAGCAATAATATGCAGGTTTATTTCTACTATTATTCTAGTAAGACAGAATTAAATGCATTACCTAACCTTTATGGATTTAAGTACATTTATTCCTAACTAAAGCACACATTTCTCTATATATTTGATCACACAATTCATATATGTTTGAATGATTAAATGCACATCTTCCTAAGCAGCACACATTGTAAATATATTTTTCTAGGCAGCATGTATGTAAATATATTTTCTAAGCAGCATGTAGATTTTTCTAACATTCTCCCTCCTTTTAATGCATTTAATACTATATGAAACATAAACAGTGTTAGTTCATTTCTTAGCCTTTTCCTTTCAAGGACTTTCAGCTAAGTAAGTCATTTGTTTTATATTTCAGATAGACTTTCACTCGGTATCAATAAATTCAATTCTATATCTTGGTACATAGTTTCAGTCACTGATACATCAACTAAGTCTTTAACTAATTTTTTCACACAGGGTATCCCGCAGCAGACACATACTCCAATTATGAGCAGTACCACGCAAATTGCAATCAGAATGTTCATAAGGACCGACCCCCACCCCCCAAACAGATTCTGGAAAAGTTCGTCAGTGGGTTTGGGCCTGGTTCTGCCATTGCTGATACCTGCTGTATTACCTCCAGGTGGTCATTAATTTCATGCTGGTTGTCTGGAATGTACGCACAGCATTCTTCTTTGATAAGCGCGCACGTACCACCTCTCGCCGCTAGGGTGAAGTCGAGCCATTCGGTTCTGTAATACAACTGTTCTCATTGCATTCATCTCATCAGTCACAAGTTCAAGAGCGGAAAAGGTCGCATTGCTCATTACTTCGAGAAGTTTCGACAATTTTCTCAATTCCCAAATCGATTTGACTGCTCCATAGGTTGGGAATATTCCAGCCCAGGATATAACACTGTCACTCAAGTCCATATGGGTCAATTTTTCTTTGTCCTTCACAGACGAATGATCCTTCCAGCTTGCTTCAATCTTACCCACTGGATTAGTAGGTTTTCTGACTGTATTTTCAGCTCGGTGAGCTACATCTCTTACATTACGTATTTTACCCAGGGGCAATTCTGCAGTATGTCTTATGGCTGGAACCAGATAACCCAAAAAACAACTGCGGACCAATTCTCAGGTAACCATTTATAGGCCTTTTTCCCACAAACAAAATAACAGTTTTCTACTTTTGTACTGATGCGGGTTAACCCTGAATGAAACATTTTCTTATCTATAACAGAGAATTGTCTATATATTTCAGGAGATTTTTGCACATTTCTTAATGTTGTTTTCATCAAGCTTAAATATGAATCATAATTCGTGCTGCAACTAGTACCTTGGTCTATAGGTTTTATATAACATTTGTAAGACACAGTTATGTTACAGTTACTCCAACCAACCTGGAGTGTATCATTTTAACAAAACAAACAATTCCTTTCTGAGTAACAGGCAAATGTAATGCCACTTTGTCTTGTGATCTCACAGTGCCTGTGTCAAATAACAGGTTTTCCCAAGTTGCATTTATTCCCAAGGGGACAGCAGACATCAAAAGTCCTCCATATGCTGTGGGTATTGCAGTACAGACCCAGCAATTTGAAATGTTCATAGTCTCTACATAAACTCGTTTCATAGCCAGGTATGTGTTAAAGTTTGGGTGCCAGTCTGTAGCCAGTCCTTCATCACGTTTTATTAATTTCACTTCTGTAGTTATATGCAAGAAAAACCATAACAACAAAAAAGTTACTACAAACATAGTTATTAAGTGTATGATCAGTAGGCCAGTGAACCAGTGTCTCTGGGGTTGTTTCACATTTTTATTCATTCTGCCTCTGGCCATTCTGTTCCTGTGGTATGTCCAAACTAAATTTCTTAACAGGTTTGCAATGGGTTAAATGAACCCAAGATGATCTCTCAGCGATTTTCACTGCAGTGGGTGTTGCCAACAGTACCTGGTACGGACCTTCCCACCTTGGACTCGCCCAGTTCTTTCTCTTTATGATTTTCAGCCAAATCCAGGACCCCGGGGTCAGCACGGCTTCTGGTTTTGTTTCTTGTTTATCTGAAAAAGAGTTCAACTGCAAAACAGTCTTATTTGTTAATAACTTTTTCATATAACTAGCTAATGAGCCATCGGCCTCCAGCTCTGCAGGCATGAGGGCCTTCCATTGTGGCACACAATATGCCCTTGCAAACACTATTTCAAAAGGGGTCAAGCCCTTTACATTTGGAACAGTTCTCATGCTCAGCAGTGCTAAAGGCAGACAGCAAATCCAAGTCTTTTGAGTCTCACTCATTAATTTTCTCAACTTGTTTTTCAAGATTCCATTGTACCTCTCCACCAGTCCTGCTGACTGAGGGTGATAAGCACAATGGTTTTTCAAAGAAATCCCAAAAAATCTCCCAAGCTGCTGTATCGTCTGGTTAACAAAATGTGTCCCATTGTCACTATAAATTCTTTCCGGTATGCCAAATCTAGGAATGATTTCTTTCACTAGGGCCTTTGCCACTGTTGCTGCATCCGGATTTCTAGTTGGAAAAGCTTCTACCCATTTCGAGAACATATCTATGATTACTAAACAGTATTTTTTCCCTTCACATTTGTTCAGTTCTATGAAATCCATACAAATAGTATGGAACGGATAGGGTGGTGCTGGAAAACTCCCTCGCTTTGGTTTAAATGCTCCCTGTGCATGATGTTTGCTACAAATATGACATGTTGCACAAAATTTTTGTGCATAATTCGTAAATCCATATGTTTGGAATGTTTTGTTAACTAACTGTACCATCCCCCCTGTTGAGACATGGCTCTGCCCATGACTCAACAAAGCTGCATATCTAAATAAATTAGATGGCAATATGGGCTTTTTCTCTTTGGAGATGTACAGTCCCTCTTCAAGGATTGCTCCTCGTTTTATCCACTTTTGCTTTTCTGCTTTTGTAGCTAATGTCTGCATTGTTTTTAACATTTCTAAATCTAGAGTCTCAGAAGGTTGTAGTTCTTCATTTAAAAGCACAGTTTCTGGGTCTGAGGCAGCTTGCTTCGCAGCTGCATCAGCCCGAGCATTCCCTTTTGAAATTCTGTCTTGTTGTTTTGTATGGGCTGCACATTTACAGATAGCTATTCTAGTGGGTAACTGAATAGAATCTAACAGGTTCAGAATTAATTGCGCATGATTAATCGGCTTGCCAGTAGATGTTATCATTCCCCTGTTTTTCCATTGTTGTGCAAAGACATGTACTGTAGAGAAAGCGTACTGACTGTCAGTATATATATTAACACATTTGCCTTTCGCTAGAGTGCAAGCACGTGTCAAAGCTATCAATTCTGCTGCTTGAGCTGACAGGTTATGTTGCAGGGGTTGTGCTTCTATGATTTCGTCATCAGTCACTACTGCATAGCCCACTAGGTTCTTCCCTGTAGGGCCTCGTCTACAGGACCCATCCACAAAAAATGTCACCTCTGCGTCAGCTAAAGGTACATCAGTAAGATCTTGTCTGGGTGTGGTTATTTGTTCCATTTCCTGTAGGCAGTTGTGTGGTATGCCATCCACAGGAATTGGAAGTAATGTCGACGGATTTAATGTTGTACAACGTTCAATTGTCATATGGGGTTGACTCAATAGTATGGTCATGCAAGAAAGATGTCTGGCAGGGGATAAAATGCTATTTTTCCTGCAGTAAAATTATCGCAACTGCATGAGGTACTCTCAACGTGAGAGGATGAAACAACACCACTGAGGCTGAAGCTTGCACTGCCATAGCTGCCGCGACTACTGCTTGTACGCAGGGTGGTAATGATCGTGCCACCGGATCTAACTGTGATGAATAGTAAGCTATGGGGCGTTGCTTGCCGCCATGTTGTTGCGTCAGTACTGACGTCATATATCCCCTACAATCTACAGTTTGGAAAAATCTCTTATGGTAATTCGGAAGCCCTAAAACTAATGATGAAACTATCAGTTTTTTTAGTCTGCAAAAGGCTGCCTCTGCTTCCGGAGTCCAGTGTAGTGTTTCTTGTGCTGCCATTGGTGTTTTAAATATTAAATCAGCCAATGGAGCCGTCTCTAAAGCATAGTTCGGTATCCAACCCGACAAAAATTAGTCGTTCCCAAGAAGGACATCATTTCCTTCTTGGTAGTTGGTCTAGGTGCTTGTAAAATAGCTGTTTTTCGTTCTTCATCTAATGTTCTACCTTCTTTGGATATCACATATCCCAGGTATTTAACCTGTTCTTTCCAAAGTTGCAATTTATGTTTATTCACTTTATGCCCTTGCTCAGCTAAGAATTTCAATAATGCTATTGTGTCTTCCCTACACTGTTGCTGGGTAGGGGCTGCAAGCAAGATGTCATCTACATAAAGTAGTACTTGGCTGCCCCCTGGTGGAGAAAACCCTGCCAGGTTGCTAGCCATCTCTTGTGCGAATATTGTTGGACTTTCACTATATCCCTGTGGTAGTCGGGTGTACGTATACCTTTTGCCCTGAAATGTAAATGCAAACCAATGCTGGCTGTCAGGGTGGATAGGTATTGAGAAAATGCATTGCTAATATCTACCACGGTGAAATATTTCTGTTGCGGCTTCAAATCATTTAACAAGGTATGTGGGTCTGGCACCGTAGGTGCTCTTGGTATTACCGCATCATTTACAGCTTGTAAATCTTGTACCATCCGCCATTTCCCGTTTGCTTTTTACAGGAAATAGAGGAGTATTACATGGTGAATCTAAAGATTCCACCAGTATCCCTTCCTTGAGTAATGCCATTATAATAGGTTTGATTCCCTGTTCTGCATCCTTGCTCAAAGGATATTGTCTTTTCTTGGTCTAAAGGCTGATTTTGGTGTAATAACTACTGGCCCTGCTGTCGAATAAGTCCTACATCTGATTTTCCTGTTGACCAAAGAACATTTGGTATTTCACTCAAAGCTTTTTCTTCTTCTTCTATCAAGAACGCCATTCAGCTGTCTTCACTCTGTTGTAAGTGTACAGCTGGGCGTGCTATGCTAACCAATTCAGTTTCTGTTTCTGTACTCCTAAGTCCGATAACTCTGAGTCAGTTAGTCTCTCCCATCCTGTCACTTTGTCACCCAAGTCTACCCACCTAACATTCTTGTTTTAGTTAGGCTAACGTGTGGTAGTTTATTGGATTTGTACAATTCCAAAACTCCTGAGGTAACGAACAACTCACCACACTGTTGCCCTCAGTGTCCCAGTATAGGGTCCGTAATATCAGTCTATTTGCAGGATTCCTGAACAACTTTTGTTCGTATTCTTTATCAGGTCCTGGTGTGCTACAATAATATAGGGTACAATGTAATAAATGTTGCTGGTCAGTATCGAGGGGAGGCACCTTGCTGGTGGCTACATTCATTAGTTCCTCGGTCACTGCCCCTGGTCCGGTTGTAACCAGATCCTGGCTGTACCAATAATAAGCCTCCCCCTCCGACCGTACTACAAAGGTGTCAGTTCGTCTCTGTGCCTCCATACCGTTCATGGTAGGGACTACTGCTATGCCAAAAAGTTGCATAAGATCTCTTCCTAATAGGTTCATGGGGCATTTGGCAGAAAGTACTATTTTACTTCTTTGGGTCATGCCCGAGACTGGATCAGTTATTGCTATATCATGGGAAAGTGGTTCCCTGTACAACTGTCCGTTTGCTGCTTTTACTAATATGTAATCAGGTGACTCAGAATGTTCCGGTAACTTTGAAGGATGTATCAAAGTTCGTGATGCTCCTGAATCACACAAAAATTTGATTTCTCTTCCTTCTACCAGAAGTGTAACTTCCGGTTTCGTGTCTGCTAAATAGAGCTCTAAGCTCAGTAGTGCCAGATCTAAAACTTCACTTTCCCCAACTTCTACATCCAGTTGCATGTCATCTGCTTCTTCTAAGGTATTTACATCATCCCCCTGCTCATTAGTCTCTTCTGATAACTGCTGAGCAGCATAACTGTCATATAGTCAATCCTCATCTTCCTTATCCTTTTTTTCCCCAGGTGCCTTGCTCCTGCAATCCCTTGCCAAATGTCCCTTCTTACCGCAATTAAAGCATTCACCTTTCTTCTTTCTGCTCTCATAAATTTCTGAGTTTTTGTCAGAGCGTTTGTTACCCTGAATATTTTGCTTACCCTTTTTGGCTGCTTGTACTACAAAAACTTCCGCACCGTCTTCAGCTGTGAAGACCTGCGTTTTCTTTTTCTTTTTACTGTTAAAATGTTTTTCGGCATGTCTAGCATACTCTAACAAGGCTTGAAGCCTACTTGTTCGGTGATCTATCATGTGCTTCGTGATGAAGCTATTGATAGGGCAATACACCCTTTCAAAATGCATTCTTCAATTGTTGTTCATATGAACTATCATTTTTGATTTTCAGGAACAGGCATGCCACTATGGTTATTAAAACATTCTAACAATCTACCATAGTATGCATCCACAGTTTCATTATCTCGTTGTACACACTGGTTAATGCAAGTCCAGTCTGCCCTAGGTTTCCATTTTTCAGTAATGCGGTCTGTAAGACCCTTCAATCTAGTATCTAGTTCTGCGTCACTATGTGGGAGTGGCCTGTGTTGTGCGTCACGGGCATTCCAGGTGCCACAAATCATGTGCCAGTCTGGACCTAAAATTTGTCTAACTACTCTTTCTACCTCTTCCCCATTTAAGTGGTAACTCAATCTCATACCCTGTAAATCCTGTAGAAATTTCTCAAAGTTAATTTTTGGATGGGGAATTCCTTCTGTAGCTTTTCGGATGTCTTCCGGTGTCCATGGTCTATACACTAAGAGAGTTGAGGCCTGGCCCTCCTGTCCTGCCTGCTTTTTTGGTACTTCTATTAATGGACAGATTTCCTCACCCTCATCTAATAAATTCCCGCTTGGTTGAACATCTACAAGTGTCTGACGTGTTCGGGATCTAGTCCCGATAGGTTCTCTTACAAATGGTTGTCTTAATATCCCTGTTGTCTCTGGGTAACGTGGGGGGGGGTCAGCCCGCCCTCCCGCTTCATATTCTGAGTAAGGCATCGGTGGACGTGGTAGGGGAGGGACCGATGCTACTATTACATTATTATCCTCTTTATCTAAAAATAATGCCTTTGCATTTTTATTTTTCTGTTCCCTTCGGTTCGCTTCCTCAATCCACCTATGTGCTTGAGGAACACCCAACTGTCGTTGTTTTTTTGCCTGACCTTCTGCGTCAGATTTTAACTGTCTCAAAAGTTTTACTAATGACATTTTATCCAATTTACCATCAAAGTCATACTTGTTAACCCATGTTGAAAAATATCTCACATTATCTGCTCTCTGTAATTGCATATATTTTGCATCTTCTGTTAGGGGCGGGTCACGTGACCCTTTAGTGCATTCATTTCCCATGTCTCTGAAAGAAAAAAAAAAGAAGAGAGAGAGAGAGAGAGAGAGAGAGAAAAAACAACAGAACTGTTACGTAACCCTTTCTCTTGTACCACGTGGTATCTCTATTCCCCGTATTCACAGTAGTGTCTAGAATGACTGTTTACTTTGTTTTGCTTTATTTCCTGATCTATGACTCAAGATACAATACTTCGACTACCTCTCTCCCTGCTATCACAAACCTTAGCAATAGCACAGTGTAACCTGGTCCCCGATCTAAAACAAAAACAAAGAGAGGAATTCTGCTTACCCGAGCCTCCTGCTTATGTTTGATAGGCTTTTTAGGACCCAGTTTTCCGCTTTTCGGCCACAGATCAGACAAGTGGACAGCCTCTTTGGGCACGACAATTCAGTCGGAGGTCTTTCCTTCTTCTGCGCAGACTTCAATACCACCTATATATTCTGACCTGTAGCTTACCAAGGGAATCCGGCTCGAAGGACCAAGATGTTAAATAAATTTGTTAGAGTCAGACTGTAAAAATCATTGAGTTATTCAAACACAATGTCAATTAATAACAAACAATAATGCAGGAGAAACTCAGATATCTGTTTCACTAATGTACATTAGGAGGCAAAAAACCATACACAAAGTTTGTATAGAATTTTGACTGCTTTATTGACCAAAACACATTGGTTATATACATTTCATTATCAGTTTTGCCCACCTTACTGGTGTGGTCAGTGACAGGGTCTTTACATCATAGTAATTCATAAAAAGTGCTGAATTTGTGTTTTTCAAAAAGTCCTTTTCCCATGAGAATGTTGCAGCCTTGCAAGCAGCTGGTCAGTCACGATGACCTCCTGAGGATGTAGCCAATTCAAGGTTCTCTGATTAGTTCCAATACAATAGATGTATGTCTTCCTTAAAGCCTCCCTTTGTCTTTCTTGCTCCCAGCTGTGCACTATCAGAGATAGTGCGCACAAGGCTACTCTCCTGGTGGAGGCAGGAAAGAGGACACACATGCGAACAGATTTATTATTTTCTAACTTTGCAAAATAATCTTTACTTGAAAGACATGAGCCAGACTGCATCTGCAAGCTGCCAAGGTCAAATTTCTGATTACACTGCAGCTTGTGCTTCAAGCAATAATATGCAGGTTTATTTCTACTATTATTCTAGTAAGACAGAATTAAATGCATTACCTAACCTTTATGGATTTAAGTACATTTATTCCTAACTAAAGCACACATTTCTCTATATATTTGATCACACAATTCATATATGTTTGAATGATTAAATGCACATCTTCCTAAGCAGCACACATTGTAAATATATTTTTCTAGGCAGCATGTATGTAAATATATTTTCTAAGCAGCATGTAGATTTTTCTAACACTTCTTTTTAACAATAAAGATCAATAAATCACAAAGCAATGTAGGATTATTTAGATATGTTCTGGATTTTCCTCTCTGCAGTCTGCATGAACATATAGCTGTCTAGGCCACTTGGTATGGCTAGACCTTGCCTGTCTAAAACCTATCCTTTTCTAACAATCAACAGTAAAATTAAAGGTAAAACAACAAAATATGAATTAAAGTCAATATTGTTAACAAGCTATCCCTTCTTACCTACTAACAGTGAAAAACAGTGATAACAAATAAAATACAAATTCAAATAAAACTTCTCTTACCAGTCACCTCCACAGTACATCATAAACCAAGGTAGGATTGTTTAGATATGCTCTAAATATAAATATAATATATAGCTTAGGGCATAAAGGTGATGTTTAGGCCTACCATAGTATGAACTTCTTTGTCGCCAGTCTGAGCACATCTTTTCACTATGGGTCTGTTTCTGCTAGTTGAATGCAGTGACTACATACCTCTGTTTGCTGACTTTTTTGCAGTTGCAGATAAGTGCCCCATTGTTTTTTTTTGTCTTGCCTTGTTTTGTGCTCCTTCGGGTTAATGTCATCCAGGAACGGTAAATGCCAGTGTGGGAGACAGATTCCCCATAAAGACTGCCACAGTAAGTCTCTTCTTTGTGTAGGAGCTTCTCATGACCATACATCTTGTTCAATTTGTCAGGTGTTCATCCCAAAAAACTTTTCACAGTAGACTTTCCTCCCTTTCCTTGTATCTTGAGAACCAGCATCTTAAGTTTCTCATTGAAGATACAATGGAAGGAATCTCCCACCCTGACGGTCAGCCATTAGGGAAGAAAAAGGTGAAAAAGGTCTAACCGGAATCGTCTGCTGTCCAGCCTCTGCCAGGTGTTTCTCCCGAGGTCATTACAAACCGGAGGCTCACCAGGCTGTGTTGTTGGATTTCTCTGCCACTATTATGTCAGAGACCAGTGAGGATCCAGCTGTCATCATGTCCAAAGAGTCTTTGCAGGCATCCATGTCGGACGTTCAGGGGGAGCCATGGTTGATTTCTTTTGAGGAGCCCAAGGGAGTTCCTCTGTTTTTAGTTGGGGAACAAGTTCCTACTATGGGTATTGACTGTCGTCCTGGGTCTGAGCCTTCTCAGTTTTTTGGAGGAGACTTTCCCTTAAAAAAGAAACAAAAACTTAAACATGTTTCTTCCACTCCTAGGGATCAACAAAGTGACTGGCAGGCATTTATTTAGGAGCTATTTACTGCTTACTGTCCTTAAAGTCTCCTCAAGGGATTTCAGTTTCTGGTCCTCCTTGGTCTTCTACTCCCCTTAAAAGGCCTTCAGAGCAGGATTCTTCTGAGGATGAGTCAGATTCTGATGACAAATCCCTGACTTATTCTACTCAAATTACTTCTCCTTTGGACTATGGGTGAGAGGAAGAGGAGGAGGAATCTAGTAGTTCTGATGTTCCTTTTGAGGAAATTTCCTTTGGGGACACACTCTCTAGGATGATGGCTTTTTTTAAGTGGGATTATGCTCAGGTCTCTGATATCCATAAGAAGTACTATAAGTTGTTGCAGCAGGAATCTCCTAAGCCTGCGTCTATTCCTCCTGTTTTGGCTAATTTGCTGGATGCTTTTTTCAATGCCTCTCATGCACCTGATTCGCTGCTCCCAAGTAACCTGACAGGTTTTATAGGGTGCCTGAGAATTATTATTTTTATATATAATGCCCTGCTGCTGACCCCTCTGTAGTGCTTCTGATAAGCCATCTCAATTGCTTTTTTTGCCCAAATTATTGCCTTCTGACAAGGACAGCAGAGCTACGGAAAGGCAAGGTAAGAAGGTATACAATTCTGCTACCCTAGCTTTTAGGGCTATTAATTATCAAATCCATATGTCTAGGTATATGTTGGCTCTTCATTTCCAGGCCTGTCAAGTTATTTCTGATTTTCCAGACTCTGAGGGTAAAAAAAGAAGTTCTGCACTCACCATAATGTTCCATGTGTGTTGTCCATCTTCGTCTTCATTCTTACCAGGATGGGCTTGGATCTGATCCTCGGATCCGACTCGGCCTTTATATGCAAGCTTGAGATCTTCCACTAGCTTGTGGCTAAACCCTATTCCAGCATGCACTAGGAAAACTCCCCAGATCTTGTTTGCAGTTATAATAACAGTAAGAAAAATAAATACAGTTTAAAATTTCAGAGTGCAATAAACAAGGTCAGAGAATAATGATATCCAGTTGTACCAACTTAGTCTTCCAGGAGTAAAACTAGCTGGGGAAAGAAGGGTGGGATGTAAGAATGAAGGCGAAGATGGACAACACACATGGAATATTATGATGAGTACATAACTTCTTTATGTGTTTTTGTCCTATCTCGCCTTCATTCTTACCAGGATGGGACAACGTCCCTAGCACCACCTTTCTTGGGTGGCTCAAGAGAGAATATTCTTCAAAATAGTGGACCCAAAAGAGGCCCTGTTCCTGGAGGCCAAATTGACTTTGTAATGAGTGATAAAGGTATGTGGTCTTGCCCATGTTGCTGCAGCACAAATGGTATCAATTGGTAGTTTAGCTAGAAAAGTGGAAGAGGTTGCAATGGCTCTTGTAGAGTGGGCTTTAACTCTATGGGGAAGATCTCTGTTTTGAGACTTATAGAAAAGTGTCACCTTAGAGACTGAAGTACCTTTCTTTGAATCTGAAAAAGATATAAATAGCTGGTCAGATTTCCTGAAGTTCTTAGTCCTGTGCAAATAGAAGCGTAATTGTCTATGCACATACAGTTGATGTAACATGTATTCTGCCTTATTCCCGTAATTTGGGAAAAGACTGGTAGCTCTATAGATTGGTTCAAATTTGACTCTGAACATACTTTCAACAAAAAGGAAGGGTTTGTTCGTAAGGATACACTGTCTCTGTGGAAAAACAAGTGTGGGGGGGGGGCTTTACTGACAAGCAGAGGTAATTGCTATCAAGAGGATAGTTTTCCATGTCAAAAACTTGAGTTTGCAAGAGTGGCTCAAAAGGAGGAAAAATTACATAAGATAGGATGAAATTTAAGTCCCATGGTGCTGGTGGGTCTTTGATAGGTGGTCGTAGTAATAAAGTACCTTTAAGAAACGCCTTGCATAGCCTATGAGACATAACGTTGAGGCCAGATCACCTATATGAAAGCTAGATATTGCTGCTAGTTCAACTCTAATGGTAGTCAGAGCTGTACCCTTGCTGAATAATTTTGCTAGTAATTCTAGAATGGATTTGACTGGGGCAGTAAAGGGATAAATGTGGTTACAAGAAGCCCATAATGAGAATCTTTTCCATTTGCTTCTATATATATTTCTTGTTAAAGCCTTATGAGAAGAAATTAGAATTTGTTTAACTGATGAAGAGAGGTTAGAAAACCTGGCTATGGTCAGAACTGGAGCAGCCAAGCTGTCAATTCAAGGGTCTGAAGGGAAGAATGGAGCATCCCTGATACATGAGTCAAAAGGTCTGGAACTGGGACCACATTCCAAGTCTCCTCCCAAAGATAAAGCCACAGGAAGGAGAACTAGATTTGACAAGGCCAGTATGGGGCAATGAGTATCAAGTCCCTTCCCAAGCAATTGGCTTTCTGAAGAACACTGGGTATTAATGGAAAGGGAGGAAAAGCATAGAGGGGACCTGAGGTAGAATCATGAACAAGTGCATCCCTTGCTGACTCCCCCAGAGGGGGATAAGGGCACACTAGCTGCTGCATTTGGCATTCATGGATGTCACAAAAAGATCACAGCAAGGCTGGCCCCATTTGCGGAAATTCTTTTCTGCTACCTCCTGTTTTAGGGACCACTCGTGAGGCATCAGAATCACTCTGCTGAGTCTGTCTGCTATCATGTTGGATTTCCCCGAGATGTGCGTTGCTATCAGAAAATGTTGGAAGGAGGTCCCCCACTGTTATACTATCAGGGCCTCTCAACAAAGGGGGTGAGATCTGGTTCCTCCTTGTTTGTTTATGTATGTACCATACAACTGACATGTTGTCTGTCTGTATTGTAATAGTTCCCAGCGGAAGAGAGTCCTGAAATGCTTGCAACGCTAGAAGCACTGCTCTCATCTCTAGGACATTGATGTGCAAATGGGCCTCATGATCCTGCCACGTGCCTTGGACTGTCTTTCCCAGATAATGCCCCCCACTCTATCTGGGAGGTATCCGTGGTCACTGTGGTCAATGGTTGGGGAAGTACAAATGATCGACCTAGGGTCATATAAGTGGAGTAATGCCACGCAACAATGGTCTTCTTTGCAAGTTTCTGTTATTATTTTGTGGGACATTGGCAATTCCTGCATCGACCACTGAGTGAACAGTAGCCACTGGAGAATTCTCATGGGTAGACGTGTTAAGGGGATCAACGTTATTGCTGCTGCCATGGTCCCCAAGACTTTTAGGACTATCCTTGCTTGAGCTTTTTTCTTTGTGAGAAGATTTGAAACATGACGTCTCAAGACTTGAACTCTTTTTGGAATAAGTCTGGCCATCATGTTTGTTTAATCCAATTCTGCTCCTATAAATATGACATGCTGAGAAGGCAACAAGGCAGATTTCTCATAGTTTATTGCAATTTCTAGGTGAGAGCAGAGGTGCAAGGTGGTGTCTCTTGCTTTTATAAGTAGATGCTCAGTGGTGGAGGTTAGGAGCCAGTCATCTAAGTATGGAAACACCCGGAATCCTAAGTGTCTTAAATGAGCCACGACTACTACCATGGTGAACACTCTGGGGGCTGTAGTTAGGCCAAAGAGCAGAGCTCGAAACTGGTAGTGACTGGCTCCCAGCCAAAAGTGCTGGTGTCTCCTGGATTGCCTGTCCATTTTTATGTGGTAGTAAGCATCCTGGAGGTCTATCGAGTACATCCAATCGTCTTGTTCCAGAAAAGGGAGTATTGACTGCAGTGTTACCATTGGGAACTTGGACTTTCTTACTGATTTGTTTAGATTGTTGAAATCCAGAACTGGTCTCCAGTCCCCTGTTTTCTTTGGAAGTAAAAAGAATCTTGAGTAAGTTCCATATCCTATTTAGTCTGCAGGGAATGTTTGGATGACTCTTTTGTCTAGCAACTTTTGAATTTCTAACGTTGCCTGTTCCCTTTGACTGGGTGGAATGTCTGGGATGTTTTTTGTGTTTGGAACAGGGAAGGAAAATGGTATGGAGTAACCTCTGGATATGATGCTTTGTACTCATTTGTTTTTTATTTGTTGGAAGGCTTCTGAGTACAAAGATAGCAGCCCTCGACTTCCTCTAGAGATGGACAGGCAGGCCTCCTTTCAGGAGCACTGAAAGGGTTTACCAAAGAAAGATTCTCTGGCACCCTGATTCTGTGGACCCCCTCTGCTGCATTGTCAGTGTCTTCCATTATTACTTCCCCCTCTGCTCCTGGGGGAAGATTCACTAAGTGTGTCCTGGAAAGCTCTCTGTGATTTTCGAAACCGCATTTTTCCACTTCCTTTTTATCCTTTGGGATAAGGTCTGGTAGGTAGGGAAAAATGGACTCCTATGGCAGAGTCTTACCTTCTTGCTCACACCTGGTTAGTGTGTCCTTGACTTTGGGCCCGAATAGAGATGAGCCATTGAAGGGGGCATTCACAAAGGAAGAGCATCCAAGAATGGCTCCTTAGGGAAATTCCTGAACCTGCTGCTCTATTTGCTCCATCCATTGCATAAGAAATCAGTCTCATGGAGGAGCTGACAATTGAATTTACAGTAGAGAGCTGAGAGGAAACTTTATCTGACACCCCTTCAGCTACTGAACCTTGGAGAGTATCTCCTAACTCTTTCAGGAGGTCTCTCTGTAATCTGGTAAAATGGGTTAGATAATTCAGCGATCTGAGGGCAAAGGTCGCTGAAGAAAAAATGCGCTTTCCATATCTGTTCATTGTATGAAACTCTGGTGGATGAACAGAAGAGCATGTCTCTGAGAGTTCCTTCTTGGTGGCTGCCACAACCACCATAACATCTACTGGGACTCCCTTAGTTAGAAAGGTTTTGTTTGATGGGATGTAATAAACTTATTTGGCCTCCTAGGAACAGGTTCCACTGAATCTGGAGACTCCCACACCTTCCGAGAAACTAGATCCATAAGTTCATCAGAAGGTGGAGACACCCAAGTGGAGGAAGAGTGAGAACCGAAGGCCTTCAGGTATATGGACTCCTCTGCTGAAGTGTTAGTGGACTTCTAGCTGTCTCTCTGTTTAAGTATTTCTAAGATGTCTCCAAAGGAGATGTCATCAGGAGGCGACCATGGGGATCCATCAGCTTCATTGAGATCCGTATCAGAAGTGATAGACTTCTTTGGGGAGTCGAACTGCTTCCTCTTACATAACCACTTCTGAGGGACCTCTTCAGATGGGTACTCTGGAGAGGTTTCAGAAGAGTGGGGGGTGCCCTGTGGGGCATCCTGAGGCCTAGGATCTCTGCATCCCTGTCGAAGCAAAGATATAGAGGCAGACACCAGTGCTTTTGGGGGAAGAACATCCTGAGATGACAGCAAAACTGTCAGTGGAGAAAGTCCTCTCCTCATAACCTCAAAAGCCCCTTGCCTGGGGGGGGGGTGGCCAAGATGAGCTCTGAGTAGCAGCAGATTTTATCAGCTCCACTAAGACAACTACTATATCCTGGAATTTTTGTCTTCTAACCTTAAAACTGGAACTTTTTTTTATTAATCTTGTTTAAGAACAACATCCTCTACAATAATGTCTAAAAAAAGATCTGAAGAGGACATATTTTCCAGTCAAAAATTCTCTTGGAAATATTCTATTCATCTGAAACTATCACCATGAGCTTTTCAAAAACCAGCAGTCAGGGTTCCAGCCTCAAAAAGGAAATTCAAACCTTATTGACCAATCTACAGGACTTAACAATCAAAATTGACAAAACAGACTCAAAAATTGACTTCAAAGAAAAAAGCTCTAAACAGATAGATCTATTGCATGAAGACTTGCAGCAACAAAAAAACTCAGATTACTGATATAGAGGAAGCACTTAATGACATGGACTGTAGAATAAAATAAAGTGAAAGCAACATAGAATTCCTTCTTAAACAAAATACTTTACTTCAAAACAAACTGGGTGATCTGAAAAATAGGTCTCGTTGTAATAATATTAGGGTCTTTGGGCTACCTGATAACATTGAGGGCAATAACATGGTAAGCTTTTTAACTTCATGGCTACCAAAACCTCTTGACTTACCAGAAGCTTTATCTTTTGGTATAGAAAGAGCCCATAGGTCGTTATCTTCCTGTAATCTAAATAAGAAAATACCCAAATCTGTGATTGTAAGATTTTTGTCTTCATCTGATAAAGAATTGGTTCTAAAAACTGCATGGGCAAAGGCACCAATAAAAGTCAATGAGACAGTGATACACTTTGACAATTTTTTACCTCTAATAAAAGAACTTAAAAAGCCCAAATGAAAACACACCTTTTGCTTCCTGCAAAACTAAAGATTTTTCTACCAGATGATCCCGGGATATTTGAAGACTTGAAATCTGCCTTGGCTTATGTCAAAAATCATAAAATCTTTGACAAAATAGCAGAGATGGAATGGGCTAGCCCATCTCTCAAGAAAACGGCATCTGGTACCTCTTGGAAAACATCAGCTAAACAAAAAAGACTTAAAAATAAATTACTTTCATTATAGTTATACAGTCTTATTTTCAGGTTAACTCATAATTTAAAAATGGACATTTATGTTTCACAGTTTTTTACAAGGTAAGCCAAAACATGTTATTAAATATGGCAAAGTTATTTATGTTACCTAATAATGTATATGGTGGGAGGGAGAGGAGGATAGTGGGAAGAAAGGAAGATGGGGAAATGGGTAACTAATGCTTTTTATTGCATTACATCAAACATAGTGGCAGAGATAAACATTACTGAGAATGTTTAAATATTATTTTTCTTGAAGATTTAAAGTTATATTACACACAATAATTATATGTTTATATAAGTCCTATATGGATATTTTAGTGTTTAGAGAAAACATAGGACTTGTGTGGTGGTCTTGCTTTTCTTTTTTTTTTCTTTCTTTTCACCCTTTATTTAATTTTAATTACATTTTACTTTGTTGCTTTCCATATTTCTTACTTGTTGTTCATATTTTAAGGGTAACAGCAATGTAAATTATGTGAATGGTCTTGTATTAATGTCACTATTATGCTAAATCTAAAGATATGCTTTGATTTGGCTTGATATGTAAGCTGACATGTCAGTAATGTTATTTGCGTGTCCAGCAGCATGGCTCGTGCTAATTAACTTAACCTTTAGCTTACTGAAAAGAAAACAAGCTCAAAAAAGCTTTCTTATGTTTTTTCCTGCTGGAATTAACTTGGAAGACAATTTTTAGTCTCTAAATATCTTGTGCAGTACATTTGCAAGCCGAAACTACTTTCAGCATACTTCTCAGCAGTGTGGGAACAGAAGAAAGCAGCTTACTGACCTTTGAACTCTAGTGTCACTCTTAAATGATGTAAACACATCAAGATTCGTAAAACCAGGAAATAAAGCACTCACAATCTAACAATAACGAAAAGGGAACTTCAGCTACAAAAGAGAAGAGGAAAAGTGAGTTATTTATTTAATCTACGCGGATTACTTACTTTAAAGAACCTATAGTCCTAAATTTCAAAATGTAAGGCTTACTTGATGCTGACAATTAGTTATGAATACACAGAAATGCTGTAATCTGATAAACAAGACAGTTGTATATAAAGTTTGCCATACATGAGTGGCCTGCAGAGAGGTTTGATCATTTTCAGAAATGGTTGAAGCATTTCATTTAGCATGTATGGGTACAAATACCATCACACTAAGTCAAGATTAGTGAAATGTAATTTACTGAAACTAACATGCTGATTTTGGTGTTATTTATTGCCTCAGGAAAAATGTATTTTGTTTAAGATGACAGGCTAACTATAGAAATGATCATTTCAATGTGAGTGATACAGAGACCCCCCCCCCCCCGTATATGGAGAGGATAAGATACACTTTGTTTTAAACAATAAACAGACTCATATTATTCAAACATGATTTATTTTATTACAATTTAAGCAGTGTGTTGCTCTCTATCAAGAGAACTAATGAGATAAGTTATGAACATTGGTATAAATGCTTACTAAAGGCTAAAAGAACTTTTTGCTAAAAGTATTCATTTTATGTATTAAGCCAGATTAAATATGGTTAAATGTAAAATGCTATATGAAACAATGAGAACTCTTTCTTTTACATTCTAAGGAACTCTATAATAGATTTAATAGCTTATAATTTAGGCTATATACATATTGTAATAAGGTTTGTGATTTTCTTAGTACTTGTGATCTTTTACCTGCTTTCAAAGAAATAGAAATAGAATATGCTGTTACAATTCTATTGGATGTTAAAGTTATTATATAACCCATATATAGGGGGGAACGGGAAGCAGAAGAGAGGAGTGATGGAGGAAAGGGATATAGATGAGAAAAAAAGGAAAACTATAAATAAATATGTGACAAATGTGTATAGTCAATGTGTATAAAATATACGGAATTCATAAGTTGTGTTTTTTCTTTTCTTTTTTTCTTCCTCCTTAGTGTGAAGGGAAAAAATACATAGATGTTTTATCAAATATGATGTAATGCATTTTAAATGTACACACCTATATAAAGATATTGTATTCACTGCTTTTCATTGACATTAGTTAACATGATATACGAGACTATCATATTTCAGGAAAGTATACACTCGATGACTAAAACATACAACATATTACTTAATGACATTTAATTTCATTGATTTTCTTTGCTCTAGATTGTTAAAATAGAAATTGTTCCATTTAAGTGGAGATACTTTAAATCTAGTTGTGACTATTTTGTTTTAACATTATCCATATGCTTATTTAGATCGTTAATGTTTTTTGTTTTTTCTCCTTTATTGGACTCATTAGAATCTAAATTATCAGACAAAATAAGAATAATTGAACTTATTATAATTTGTTAATATAAATTGGTAGATGAGTTATATATTAATATAGTTAACTCAAAGGAACAGAACTTAAAATTAATAATTTGGTTGCTGATTTTCTGCTGTTATTGACAGGGGGGTAAATCTAAGTAGTTTATGCTACTTGGATTGTACGTTTATAACTCCAGTCTGGAAGCAGCTTTATTTTTTTAAATTTTAGAATATATTCATAGTTATAATGTATATTCACACTTAATATCTGCTTTATCACTTACAAGATTACAGTTTGTAATAATTCCAAAAATATCACACCCACAATAAACCATTACTTATGATCTATAGATCCAATATAATCTATACATGAGGGAAAATATAAGAAACCCATTAGGAAATGATATGATATATTTTTTATCTAGCACTCATTCATATTTAGAATGATTTCACTGAAAGGTATTTCATTTAACATTAGTGGCTTAAATAACTCATGTAAAAGAGGAAGTTTATTCAGATATTTAACCTTACACAAATCTCACCTAATTTTTTTGCAAGAAACACATTTGTTGAAAGAAAATATAAATACACTAAACACTAACAAATGTACAGTCTTAATGAGTTCAGAGCATTCCAAGAAAAAAAGATGAGTAGCCATCCTTTGGAATAAGTCACTACCTTCTCCTAAAATAATAAAGACATATCAGGATAATAAACAAATGTTTTGTTTAGTCATAGTTGAAATAAAGAGAAAAATGTTAATGTTGATCAATGTATATTGGATGCCAGATATAGGCATTAATACAGTAAAGCAACATCTAAACAAAGTAGTTCTCCTATCAAAAGGAAATATTATTATTGCAGGAGATTTTAATTGTATCCTAAAAGAAAATGAGTCTAGTGCTTTAGGGAAAAGGAAAATAACCTCTCAGGCCAAACACTTAAAAACATCATTAGTTCATATCATTTAAATATTTATGAACATGCTGAACCTAAATCACTACAATATACTTTCTTCTCAAATAGACATAATTCTTACTCTAAGATAGATAGAATTCTGATTTCCAGACAAAAAGTTAATGATTTAACCAAATCTAAGATCATCTCATCCCAATTGTCTGACCATAATTCAATAACTTTTGAACTCTCTATCAATGTAGCATTCAACGCACAAATCAGAAGAATTCCAGCCTATCTTTCTCAATTAAAATAATTCAAAGAATTCTTAGGCCAAGAGACTCAAAACTTTATGGACACAAATTCCTCTCCAAACACCTCAGATATATACACATGAGATGCCTTAAAAGCATATTTATATTGACAAATCAGCAGATGGTACAATAATTAAAGGAAATCTTGGGATAAAGACTTAAAGGAGATACAAAATAAATTAGAGTTGCTGAAGCTGAACAATAAAGATAAACTTACCAATAGAGATGTAAATATATATATATATATATATATATATATATATATATATATATTATAGAGATATAAAGAACTATATGGTTAAAGGATTAAATAAAGGAGGGCACAGCCCTCTAACTTAAATAGGCTATGCCCAGGAAGCAGAAATGGAAAAGGAAAGAAAAAAGTCCCCTAACTTAAAGAGCTAACTTAAACAAACTGTCTGTAAAACGGGGAGCTTGAACTGAAAAAATAAACAAGCAGAAAGAAGAAAAACAACCAGGGTAAGAGCCATCTAACCTAAATGGGCTATTTAAACTTTCAAGGAAGAAGCCGGGAGAGGTAGAGCAAGGCCTAAGTGAAAGACAATGGTCAACAGCAGAAAATAGCTACAAAAAATGGAGGTAAACTATGTAGCACAAACAACTACTATTTCTAACAAATAACAACGAAAATAAGTAATTTTTCACAGTAGAGAATATTATAAAAGTTATACTTAGCCAGAGCTAGTAGAATGAGTACCCGATCTTGTTTAGCAGGAAACGAGATCTGGGGAGTTTTCCTAGTGCATGCTGGGATAGGGTTTACCCACGAGTTATTGGAAGACCTCAAGCTTGCAAATAAAGGCAGATTCAGATCAGAGGATCAGATCAGAACCCATCCTGGTAAGAATGATTGTGAGATAGGACAACAACATATCTTCTGTTCTTTCCTTGCTTGGGACTTCCTCTCAAGCCGTTCATCATTCTATTAAATGTAGTTATGATGCGGCAGATGCCTCCACTAGGGCTGCTGTATTTGGTTCAGTGAGGAGGAGGTATTCTTGGCTTAAGCTTCAACCTCTACCTGATGATATTAAAGCTAGGTTGATGGATGCTCCTCTGGATTCTAAGCTTTTGTTTGGGGAAGCTGATGCTGGCTTGTTTAAGGCCCTTCAGGATAAGGTAAGGCCTTACAAGAGCTTAAACATGTTTGTTTCTCCTGTGCCTAAATTTCAGAAAAACTATCCTTCTAAGCATACCTTTGTTCCTAGGAAATCCCGCCCTTTTACTAAGGTAAGAAGAGCCGCAAACAGGCTCCTCCTGCTAAGGCTCCTCAGTTTTCAGATACTCTGAAGCCTTCCTTTCCAAATAAACCAGGTGCTGTATGACTATCTGTCCCTTCCCAGCCACATTCCTCTTTCTCTTCCTCTTACACTTCAGATCACTCAGAATTCTTGGGTTCAGTCAATCATACGTTAGGGGTACTTCATGGTGTCTTCCTTTTATGGTACATCCTCAGCCTCCTCAGGAACAACTTCCCTTTTTATAAAATAATTCCACCATGTAGATTAAGCCGGTATACTAAAAAAGCAGATAAAATAAAACAAAATATAAAGTAAACTGGCACCAAAAGTAGCACACAAAAAAAGAACTAACATATAAATAATTACTTTACACATAATAGGAATACTAAAAAAATACAAAAAATCTGCATATAGCATAAATAAAAAACATACACCGAAACTTTTTTAGTATGTTTTTTATTTATGTTATAGTTTTAGTATATGTTTTTTATTTATGTTATAGTTTTAGTATATGTTTTGATTTATGTTATGTTATATGCAGATTTTTTTTATTTTTTAGTATTCCTATTATGTGTAATTACTTATGTGTTAGCTCTTTTTTTTGTGCTACTTCTTTAAAGGTGTAGTCACATGATCTTTCTCTTTTTGTATTTAAATCATGTGTTTTAAATCAGCTGACTATTTGCCTGAAGAAGCCTATATTGGTGTAGGTCTAGTACCAGCAAGCTTTAATAAATGTCCTGCTGTTTAAGTATCAAGTGTCATGGTGTTGGTTTAGTTTACATTTTGTTTTATTTTAACAATTTCCTTTTTTCCCAGAGGTTCTTTAAAATCTCTTGACTCAGGGTACTATTCAAGAGGTGCATGTGCCCCAAAAGGGGAAATAGTTCTACTCCAGACTGTTTCTAGTGCCCAGGAAAGAGGGCACTTAGAGACCTATTTTAGACTTCTCTCATCTAAACACTTTTCTGAAAGTGCCTTCCTTTTAGATGTTGTCCCTTCAGATTCTGTTTCCTCTCTTGCTCCCTCAAGCCTATATGGTGTCTCTGGATCATAATGATCCTTATCTCCATATTCTGATCACTCTTCTTTTCAGGAAAATGGACAACACAGCCGCACAGTTATAGTGATTACATAACTTTTAAATCTGATGTTGTCATTTTCATTTGTTCCTCAATTAATGGGACAGAGTCCCCAGTTACATTAACCTTGGGTGACCCTCACAAAAGAATGTTCCACAGAACTGCAGAAGCAAATGCAGCCCTGTTTCTGGAGATGATATCCAATTTGTAATGAGTAATAAAAGTATGAGCATTAAACCAAGTGGCAGCCGCACAAATATCATTAATAGAAGCTCTGGGCCAAAAGGCAGCTGATGTAGCCATTGACCTAGTTGAATGTGTTTTTAGTTGTCTTGTCAAGGTTAAACCTCTCAAAGAGTAAACATTGGAAATACAATCTGTTATCCATTTGGCTATTGTAGTCTTTGAAAGTGGTTTTCCCAGTTTGTTCTTGGAAAATGAACCAAACAATTGATCAGTTTTTCTAATTTCTTTTGTCCTATGAAGATATGAAGATAGAAATTAAGTTGCCTATGTACATCTAAAAGGTGAAGCATGTATTCTCCTTTATTGTCAAATTTAGGAAAGAAAACTGGAAAGCTGATGATTTGACTGATGTTTGTTTCTAAGGGAAATTTAGGTAAAAAGGATTAGTGCGTAAGGTAATTCTGTCTTTATGGAAATCAGAGAAGGTAGTTTTGAAGAGAGTGCTTGGAGTTCAGAGACTCATCTTGCAAAAGATATAGCCACAAGAAAGACCATTTTCCAGGAAAGAAATTTGAGATCCGCCTTGGCTGAGGGTTCAAATGGTGATTGTACTAAACTTTGTAATACAACAGTAAGATCCCAAGGAGGAGTAGTATCCTTTGTCGGGGGTCTAAGTAAAAAGGTATCTTTAAGAAATGCTTTACATAATTTGGATGAAGCTAATGGGAAAGCTTTATCTCTGATGTGGAAGTTAAAGATGGCAGCTAGCTGAACTTTGATGGTGGAGAAGCTAGCCCCACTTGACAAAAATGGAGGCAAGAAAATCTAAAACAGCAGGGATTGGAGCAGTGAAGGGATCCATCTTTCACTGCTGAGCCCAAAAATATATTTGCTTTTATACATTTTTCTTGTAGAGAGCTTCTGAGATGAAAATAAAATTTGGTAGACTGGAGAGGAAAGCTTGGAATGTCTAGCCACTCAAACCATGCAGTCAACCTGAGGCCTATGATGTCTGGATGAGTAATCCCTGATGGATCTGAAATGAGATCTGGACTGGGGTCCAGTGTCCAAGGAGGACATTGTAGATGAGGCCATTGGAAGGGGAACCACACTTGCCCAGGCCAAAGGGGGGAAAGAGGATTACCTTGCTCTTCAACTAGAGTGCTTTCTGAAATAATTTGGGGATTAGAGGCAGGGGAGGATAAGCATAAAGAAGACAGGAGGGCCAAATGTAGAGTACAGCATCTCTCGATGACTGCTCCTGAGGGGGAATTAGGACAAAGAAACTGCTGCACTTGTTGAGGGGAGAGATGAATAAATCACAGCAAGTCTGATCCCATTTGTGAAGGTTCATGTTTGCCACTTATTGATTAAGAGACCATTTGTGAGGCATCAAGATAGTTCTACTGAGCTTGTCTGCTAAAAATGCTGGATTTCCCTGGTATGTGCATTGCTACAAGAAAGAGGTTGGAGGACACCATCCACTGCCAAACTCTCAATGCTTCTTGGCAAATGGGGTACAATCTGGTCCCCCCTTGTTTGTTGATGTACCAGACTACTGATGTATTGTCCATTTGGATAGCAATTGTCCCTAGAGGAACAGAGTTCTGAAAGGCCTGCAATGCTAGAAAGGCTGTTCTTATCTCCAAGGTATCTATATGCAATTTGGTCTCTTCTGGGGACCACATGTCTTGAACAGTCCATCCCAAGGTATGCCCCCCCCACCCCAACTGGGAGATGTCTGTGGTTAATGTGGCATTTGGATGAGGAAGGATAAAGGGACATCTTGTTCAACTGAATCCACCACGGTATGGAGTCCCTGCAGACTCAAGATAGTTTTATAGGGTGTTGCAGGGATTGCTGAAGAATGGGCCGTTGTACTGCCAGTGTCGACTGGTGGATTTGCATTTGAAGACAAGCAGTAGGTATCAAGGTGATCACTGCAGCCATTGATCCCAGGGCTTTGAGAAATATTTTTTCAAGGGGAGAGGGGTGGGAAAGAATCTGTCTGATATGCAATCTCAAGGTAAGAATTCTGTTTTGTAGTAAGACAGTGAGACGATTGACTGTATCTAGATACAGTCAATCATTTCACTGTCTAAACAGAATTCTTACCTTGAGACAATGAGACAGTGAGATGATTGACTGTATCTAGATAAGCCCAGTAAAGTTCAAGACATAAACTGGTGAAGATGGAAATCTGAAAAATTGATTGTGATCCCAAGGATTGAGATACTTGGAGTAAGTAATCCCTGGCTTTTAGTAGGAGATGCCTGGTTGGTACAATGAGGATTCAGTCATCTAAATAGGGGAACACTCTGAATCCATGCAGTCTGAGATGAGCTGCTACCACTGCTATGCATTTGGAGAACACCATGGTGGCTGTGGAGAGACTGAAGGGCAGGGTTCTAAACTGGTAATAGCTGGCTCCCAGCCAGAAGTGTAGGTATCTTCGAGAGCATCTGTTTATTTGATGTGATAGTACGTGTCCTGAATATCTATAGAGCACATCCAGTCATCATTCTATCACAGAAACAATGGAGTGAACGTTGACCAGCTAGAATAAAAAGTTATGTCTTATCATAACTTGGCATTTGTGTTGTCTTCCTTCATTCATCCTCTTGACAGGGTCTCGGATCCAACCCTTAGATCTAGCTCAGCCACTTTCCACAGACATGGATCCGACTCTCAAGCTCATCCCTCATACCCACAATCCACCCAACTACCTCAGATCAAGTTTGCCAAATCCAGTCATGCCACACTCATACACAAAAGACTGGCAGAAGAGGCACGGACACAGGACTTAACAGTCCTGAGCACATCCAGGTTCCTCAAGAAGAAAGGCAGGGAGATGGTTGGATGGAAAAGTGAGGATGAATGAAGGAAGACAACACAGATGCCAAGTTATGGTAAGACATAACTTTTTAATCTGATGTTGTCTCCTTCATTCAACCTCATGACAGGGTCAGAGTCCCCAGATATGAGAACCTTTGGTGGCCTTCATGGAAGGACATGCTGGAGCACCATCAAGCCAAAACAAACCCTGCTCCTGGAAATAACATCCAACTTGTAATGAGACACAGAGGTGTGATTGTTAGAACATGTAGCTACTGCACAAATATCAATAGAGGTTCTGGCATAGAAAGCTGACAAAGTTGCCATGGCTCTGGTAGAATGTGCCCTAGGGGGTTTAGGCAACTGCAACCCTCTGGAGGAATAAATGAAGGAAATGCAATCAGAGATCCACTTTGCCAAGGTAACTTTTGATACTGCTTGTCCAAGTCTAGTTGAAGAAAAAGCCATAAAAACTGGTCAGACTTTCTGTGTTGCTTGGTCCTATGTAAATAAAAATGGAGCTATCGATGAACATATAAAAGGTGAAGAACATACTCCCCTTTGTTTGAAAAATTGGGAAAGAACATTGGAAGTTGAATGGACTGATTGATATTGCTTTCTGTAGCCACTTGAGGCATAAACAATGGATTAGTGTGTATGGATGCTCTATCCCTATGGAATAATATGTAAGAAGGCTTAGAAGAAAATGCTTGAAGCTCAAAAACTCTCCTGGCAGAAATGATGGCCACCAAGAAACCTGTTTTCCAGGATAGAAACTTCATGTCGCAAGTAGCTGCAGGTTCAAGGGGGCCCTGTGTCAATGCCTGCAGCAAGGGGAAGAAGGATCCCTTATGGGGAGGGGCCTCAATAAGAACACACCCTTCATGAAGGATTTACATAATGTGAACATGAACAAGGAATGAGCTTGACTAGCCGTGTAGAAATTAGAAATAGCAGCTAACTGTAGCTTAATAGTGGAAAAGCTAGCACCCTTGTTGAAAAGGGTAGAGAGAAACAGTAACACATTTGAAACAGGTGCTGAAAATGGAACAATGTTCTTGCTGGTGGCCCAAATAACAAATCTCTTCCACTTGCTAGTGTAGACCTTCTTAGTGGAAGCCTTTTGCGATGCCAGAAGAATTTTTTGGCCCAGAGACTGAAGCCTGGACTGTCTAATTAAGGTCAGAATTTAAGAAATCAAGTGGTCAGTTTCAGGGTTCAAAGAGTTGGGTGTTGGATCCCTGACGGGTGAGAGAGAAGGTTCTGAGTGGGTTCCAATATCCAGGAAGGATACTTCAGGTGAGAAAATAGAAAGGGAAACCACACTTGTAAAGCCAGATGGGGGCATTGAGGATGACTGAGCTCTTCAACTTGCTTGCCTTCTGAAAAAACTTGGAGATGAGCAGAAGAGGAGGGTTAGCATACAGGAGTCCCAGGGTCCAATCGTGGACTAGACCATCCCTCAAGGACTCCCCTGGAGGAGGGATCAGAGCAAAAAAACTTGCTGCATTTGTTGGTGAGGGGAGAGGCAAAGAGGTCACAGCAAGGTTGACTCCAACTGCTGAAGATCATGTTCGCTACTGATTGGTTGAGGGACCATTCATGCAGAGTTAAAAGCGACCTGCTGAGTCTGTCCGCCAGATCATTATTTTTCCCTGGAATGTGCGTTACAATTAGAAAGCAGTCTGAAGAGATCACCCACTCTCATGGTCTCACTGCACACGGGGAAAGAACAGCTTCCTCCTTGCTTGTTGATGTACTTGACAACTGACATGTTGTTGGTGTGTACTGCAATAGTCCCCAGAGGGAGAATGTACAGAAAGGCTTGCAGCGCCAGAAAGACAGCTCTCATCTCTAGGACACTGATATGCAAACTGGTCTTGGGAGTCAACCACATGCCTTGGACCATCTTCCCATTGTAGTGCCCCCCACCCAAACTGGGAAGCATCCATGGTCACGGTGGCTATCGGAGGATTGCTGACAAACGGCCTGCCCATAATAACATTGTCTGAATAAATCCACCAGTTGACATGATATTTGCAGATAGGAATCAATTTGAGGTGAAGGGACAAGGGCTGAGACAGAATGGACTATTGATTGGTTAGTGTCCACTGTAGAACTCACATGGAGAACCTGGCCAGGAGGAACTAATAGGATGGCTGCAGACATGGACCCTAAGACCTGCAAGATCAAATGAGCAGAGAGGACTTGATTGACTAATAACTGCTGGACTTGATTTTTTCAGAATGGTTACATGGTGTAGGGAAAGAGAAGCTATTTGCTGTCTGGCATTGAGCTGTGTACCTATGAACTCTAGGTTCTGAACTGGAGTAAGACTGGGCTTGTTCATGTTTATGGTAATGCCCAGTGATTGTGCTAACTGTAGTAAGTAGTCCCTGACTTGAATCAGTCAATGCTTCAGGGGTGCGGTTAGGAGCCAATTGTCTAAATATGGAAACACCTGGAATCCCTTGAAACTCAGGTGAGCAGCTACCACTGCCATGCATTTGTTGAACACTCGGGGGGGCTGTGGTGAGTCTAAAGGGCAGCGCTCTGAACTGGTAATTATTGGCTCTCATCCTGAAGTGGAGATATCTCCTAGAGCATCTGTCTATTTTGATGTGATAATACGTGTCATTGAGATCTATCAAGAATATTCAGTTGTCCTTGCCAAGCAACGGCAGAATGGACTGAACAGTAACCTTTTGGAACCTCACTTTCTTTGCTCACTTGTTTAACCTGCTGAGATCCAGAATAGGTCTTAGGTCCCCTGCCTTTTTCTGCACTAAAAGGAAAAGGGAGTAGGTTCCAAATAGTCTCTCTTCTGTTGGGACTTCCTGGATGACTCTTTTTTGCAGCAAGTGCTGAATTTCCTGTGCTGCCTGCTCCCATTGACCAGGTGGTATGTTCTGAAGATTTCTTGAATTCACAGGGGTAAGGGAAAAGGGAATATAATAACCTTTGGATATCACATTTAGCACACAATGGTTTTGAGTCAATTGGGTCTAGGCTTCAGGGTGCAAAGCTAATCATCCCTCGACTACCTCCAGAGATGGACAGTTGGGCAGCACCTCAGTAGTGCTGGGAGGGCTTATCGAAAAGGGGTTCTCTAAAGCCCTGGTTCTGTGGACCCCCTCTGTTCGGGACAGCATCTACCATCAAACCCTTCACCTCTCCCTCTAGAGGAGGGTTCTCCACATGGGTCCTAGAAAGGCCCTCAGGACTTGCGGAACCACATTTTCTTGCCCCCATGCAGGTTCCTGGAAAAGGACCTCTGGTGGATGGAAAACTTTATTATAACAGCAGAAAGGGTCTTCCCATCCTTTTTGCTGTGGGTGACGGTAAAGGCCCAAAAAGGGAGGAGTCATTGTAAGGGACATTGACAAATGATGCCTTGATAGGCTCCGCAAAATCACATAGCCTCATCCAGGCAGGCCTCCTTAGGAAAGTCCTGAAGTGACTGCTTGTGAGGTATCTGCTGTGGTATGGGAAATTAACCTCATTAAGAATTAGTGATGGATGAAAGAATGGCCAGCTTGGGAGAAACTTTCTTAACTCATTCCTCCAGTAGAGCTCTTTTGAGTGTGTACCTTTAACTCCCAGTGGGTGTGGCTTCAGCCTTTAAAAAATTATGTTATCACCTTACAGTTTTAACAAATACGTATTGACAGAGGTCATATATCAATACACTTGTGTTTGCGTTAATATATGCTTCAAGATAAGATATTCTGATACCTTGTGTGTAGCATGGTTTTGGAATTATTAATGCAAATATGAACAGGCAATATTTGAAGCCTAGAGGAGCAGTAGGTGGTAACTGCAAAAATGCCTGTAGACGTCACTCAGCTGTAATGAGTTAAATTCTTCCACAGGCATGGACTCTGAGAGGGAAGCTGTCAGTTCCTTGACCAGGTCCATCTGGAGCTGAGTGAAATGAGCTAAATAATTTAATGACCTCAGCACAAAAGTTGCCAAGATGTAAACGCTCTTCCCACTTCTGTCTAAGGCTCTGCACTCCTTGTTCAACGGATGGACATTGGCAGTTTCCTCTGCCAGTTCTTTCTTGATGGCCACCCCCACCATGATAGCCTTGACCATTGGACCCTTAATCCACTGTTTCCTGTCTGTAGGGGGCACTAAGAACCTATCGTGCTGCTTGGGCATAGGCTCGATGGCATCCAGTTCCTTCCATGCACAGTGAGATATTAAATCCACTAAGGCATCTCCCAGAGGGGTCACCCAGAACATAGATGGGTCCATTGCAAATGCCTCCAAGAGAACTGACTCCTCAGAGGAAGGAGGTTGGACTGACCACTCACCTTTCTGCTTCAAAATTTCTAACATGTCTCTTAAGGAGACATCCTCAGGTGGGGATCAGGGGGATCCTTCCTGCTTATAGAAGTCTGCATCCATTGGTTAAGGACTCCAGGGGGAATCCACATGCCTCCATTCACATGTTCTCTTCCAAGGAACCTCCTCAGCAGGGTATTCTGGGGAGGTATCAGAAGAGGGGGATTCCTCATGAGCAAGAAAGTCTTGGAGGCCACTTGGGATGAGAAAACTCATGGCAGGCCAAGAGAGAGAAAGGCCTGGATTGGATGGAGGTACAGGATCAGACTGAGGAACTTGTATGGTTGAATCTCCAACCTGGGAGAAGACCCTCTCTGCTACCTGAAATGCCGAAGGGACAGGTGAAGCCCTATCCAAATCTGCCAGAGGTGAAGCTACTGAACAGAAACTGACAGGAGTTACACCAGATCCATGGCCTCCAGACAGGATTGGGCCCAAGCTATTGAGTACCAAAGCCCCCAAAGGAAAGGAGAGCTCTGAAAAGGATGGAGCCAATCAAAGACCCCAGACCCAACACCAATGCCATGGCTCCATGACTCACTCTGCTCCGACAAGGCCAGAACGGGCAAGTCTAGGGCATACTTAGTGGTGAGGAAGGAAGCTTCTTCCATGCCAACTCCAATGCGTATGGCACTCCTGAATCTCTAGGCTCCAAAGCCAGGGGACGGACCAGAGAAGAAGTCTGGATAGAATGACCCGGGTAGCTCACAGATCCGGCAGGGGATGAAGCGGTAACTACCCCCATTTAGATCTGGGCCTTAAACCTCCTCACTATCCTGAACATATCAACCTAAGACAAGCTTCTCAAGGACCTGATAACAGCTGATGAGGGGGCCAGGAGCACTTAGATTTAGAGGACAGAGCCGGAGACTGAGTCAAAGTCCTCAGATCCACAGGCCAAGGATCTGAAGTAGGAGCCGACGTCGGAGTCAGGGAAATAGAAATAATCTCCCCCAGATCCGAAGAGACCATAGGATCCAAATGGGGAGCAGATTGCTGTGGATCCAAAGGGGGTGAATCCAAATACTTCTTTGGCTTCTTAACAGAGAGAACATCCCTCAGGGAGGCAGGGAGGGACCACTTCTTTGACTCCTTAGCTGAAGGAAAAGAAGATGAAGCCAAGGTAGGGGTCTGAGCCTCCGCTGAGAAGGAAAAGGGCCCCTGAGAATAAATTTGTTCTGTCTGTCTGCCGAAGCCCAGGGGTTAAAGGCAGCACATGGAACATTCAGCTTTGAAGTGATAAGCCCCCAGGCAATACACACAGACCTTGTGGGCATCCTGATTGAGAATTTTGTGCCGACAAGAAGTGCAGCGCTTAAACCCAGGAACTGGATTGTCGGACATCGTGCACACATACACACACACACACACACACACACACACACACACACACACACACACACACACACACACACACACACACACACACACGCTAGATAGAGGGAAGAAGAAAAAACTGCTAAAGGCACTTACAAAGCGAAAAACACCAGCAACACTACCCAATGCTTGAGAGATTGGAATATGTGTCTGACTCGCTGGAGCAGAAAATGAGATCTGAGGTAGGGTATTATGGATATGACCCAGGATCTTGAGAGTCAGATCCAAGTCTGTGGAAAGTGGCTGAGCCAGTTCTGTGGGTCAGATCAGAGACCCTGTCATGAGGGTGAATGAACGACACAACATAAGATCTTGGAATTTTTTACAAACTGGTTCAGATAGCTGAGCTCTAGGACAGGTCTCAAGTGTCTGTTTGCTTTGGCACTAAAATGAACCATGAGTAAAATCCAGATCCTCTTTGGTGTGGTGGGACCTCTTGGAAGATTCTTTTTTCTAGCAGTATTTGAATTTCTAGAGCTGCAAACTCCCACTGATTGGGTGGAATAATGGGGATATGTTTTCTTTTCAATGAGGAAACTTGCAAAAAGGGAACAAAATATCTTCTGGATATGATTCTTTGCACCCATGTATCTTTTGTGATGGCTTTCCAGGCTGTAGGGTGCAAAAACAAGCACCCCCTGACTGCCTCCAGAGAAGAACAGACAGGCAATCCTTTGGGAACACTGAAAAGGTCTGTCTGAGAAGGAATCTTAGAAGCCTTGGTTCTGCGTACCTCCTCTGCCATGTGGGTGGTGTCTACCATTGTTATTATTTCCCCCCTGCCTCCATGGGAGAAATCTTCATGTGATTCTTGAAAAGGTCCTTGAGATTTCCGGAGCCACATTTTCTTACCACCACATTGATTCCTGGAAAAAGGTCTCTGTTGAGTAGAAAAATGGATTCCTATGGCCACTTACCGTGGGAAAGTGTCTCTTTAACAGTGGGACCAAACAGAGAAGATCCATCAAAGGGAGCACTGATGAATGACGCTTTAAAGGGCTCCACAAAAAGTCAAACAATCGCATCCAGGCATGTCTCCTTATGGCTAAGCCTGAACCTGTAGACTGTGGGTAACCTTCAGCTGCATGAGAAATTAACCTAATGGATGCATTCAACATAGATTGTAGAGTGGCTAGTTTTCAGGAATAAGTTTTCTCTTCCTCTGTCGACATGGGCCCGGGGTAGATTTAGATAGTTCCTTATTTAAGTCACTCTGTAATCTAGTGAAATGTGCCAGGTAGTTTAGCAACCATAACTCAAAGGTCACTGAGGCATAAACTCACTTCTTGTACCTGTCCAATACCCTAGAGTCTCTATTGGGGGATGGATAGAGTAACTCTGTTTGGCCAGGTCTTTTTGGTGGCTGCCACAACAACCATGGCATCTATGGGGATTCCCTTGCTCCAATACTGTCTGTCTTTACGTGCTCCAAGAGTCTTATCTGGACACCTGGAAATCAGTTCTACAGTGTCCAGTTTCTTCCCTGCCCGGCAGGAGACAAGATCTACAAACTCATCTGCCAGGGTCGGAGGGGTAATCCAAGATGTAGATGGGCCAGACCCAAAGGTTTCTAGGAACACTGACTCCTCCTGGAAAGGAGTTTGGAAGACCAACCACATTTTTAGTGAAAGATTTCTAGAATGTCTCCAAAGGAGATGTCTTCTGGTGGAGATCTAGGGGACCCTTCCCCTTCATCGAAATTTATATCTTCTGTCAAAGATTCCTGAGGGGAATCTAAGTGCCTCCTTTTGCACAACATCTTTCAGGGGACCTGTTCAGTGGGATGATCTGGAGTGGTATTGGAAGAGGTGGGGAGCTCCCTAACTGGAGCTGTCTGGAAGCTCTTATGTCCCTGTGGCATAGGATGCAGAGACTCAGAAACAGGATCTGAAGAGGGAATAGGAATTGGATCTGAAGGGGTAAGAGTTGAGACCACTCTCAGGTGAGAAAACACCCTCTCCACCACCTCTAAGGCAGAGGAACCAGTAGAAGCTAAGGCAAAACTAACCAGACCAGAAACTCTAAGATAAGACATATCAGGTCCCTCCCCAACCCTCCGCTCTGAGAGAGGAGCCAGAGCTGAGCTGTCCAGTGCCAAGGCCCCAAGGGAAAGTAACAACTCCAAAGGCTTCAGAGTCAAGATCATTCACTTCGACCGATACCTCCCCTATGGCTCCGAGACATGTCCTGCTCAAGGGGAGTCAGAACCAAATGGATCAGGGAAGTAGTCAGAGTCAATGATAAAGGCATCTTTGGATTTGACAATTCAACTCTTGGAGATCTAGGATCTGAGAGCTCTGAAATGGAAGGTCAGATCAGAGGAGTAATGATGGTATGTGAGGAAGGTTTAAGGCTCACAGATCTGATGGGAGATGGAGACATTAAGACCCCCATCTGAATCTGCGTACTGAGAAATTTTGTCATCATTCTATTCACCTCTGCTTCAAAAGGACTTCGGGAGGACCTGATGGAATAGGAAGTGGAAAAAGGTTGAGAGTCTCTTGGAGTCTCTTGCAGGAAAGGACATCGACATCTCAGTCTAGGAGATACTGGCTCTGGAGTGACGCGGGGGCTTTGGAGCTGAGGAGACTTTGTGTAAGAAAGCATCAGATCCAAGGATTTTGGATCTGAGTGTTTGAAAATCTTGGCTATAGGCTCCAATGTCGGGGCAGATTTGGGAGACCTGACAGGAGAGCACTTTCTATGCTCCCTGGGCTCTATGGATTTTGATTTCTTAGAGGGGGGGGGGGTTGAGCCCTTGAAGAAGACACTGCAGAGGAAGGAGCAGAAACAGGAATAAGGCCCTTCAGCACTAATTTGTTAAGATGATCACTGATGGCTCAGGCATTGAAACCAGCACAGATATTACAAACAGTATCTAGGTGAGCAGGGCCTGAATAATAAGTGCACTCCCTGTGAGCATCAGAATTGGGTATTTTGTGCCCACAGAAAGTGCACTTATTAAATTCAGCAGGTTTTGACTCAGCCATGCTATGCGGAATGCCTAATGGCAAAAAGTCAGTCAAGGACAGGAGAAAGTTTTTCTTTTTTTTCTTTTTTTTTCTTTTTTTCTCTTTTTTTTTTGGTGATAAAGAAAAAAGGGGAAAATTTATACCCACAATGATAAAATTACTACCTCACAAAGAAGGTACAGGAAAGAGGAAAACAAAGAAGATAAGTGCAAATAGTAAAGCATGAAAAGATAAAAAAAGATAAAAAAGAATCATTGAAGCAATTAAGAAATAGACAAGTAAGGCCATTCAAATAATTAAAGAAGAGCAGCTTTTCCAGTTACATTCATTGTTAAGACCAACTGGTTGCATAGTAATGAATTTTAAAATAAAACATTTCCGTGTGTAATAACCAATCTTTAATATCAAAACCTTCCCTTTCATTTATTATTTGTTTACTAGGAAAATTTGACTGGGACAGAGCCCATTTTCAATGGAAGCCTAGGGAGAAATCCTCTAGACGCATGTCTTTGGAATGTGGGAGGAAACTGGAATACCCACACAAAGACAGGGAGGACATGCAGACTCTGCACAGAAGGCACCAGAGCCAAGAACTGAACCAGAGAACCTCTTGCTGTGAGGTGACAACACTAACCACTGCACCACTGTGCTGCCCATCATTTGATTTGTGTTTTAAAACACTTGCTTGAAGTAACTTATAATCACTATTATATTTTCCTGAAAATGCACAACAACAGATTTAGTATTTATGTTAAATGTCCTGTATATGGTTCTGCAGTCTGGTCTTAAATATTTTACTGGTCTGCCTTATGTAGACCAGATCACAGGGACATCATAAAGCATAAATTACATGACTAGTGGCACAAGAGTATTTATGTGCAACAGCTTATTTTTTACTATTCATTACACTGTACTCTTTAACAACATGAAACAGCTGCAACAGCATGCACCACAGGGTAAATATCTAAGTACATGCCAGGTTAGTAATCTGTTTCTTCTTCCTGCTGTGCACCTAACAATCCTATATGTTTCTACTTCTCTTGTAAGAAATAGAGACATTAGTAGTATTTTTTTCTTAAATATAAACTATTAATAAGACATTTCCATCATTTTTAAGCTAAGACACAAATTACTCTAAGTATATTACATTTAGTAACAAAACTTATTTTTGAAAAACAATCCCATTTAAGATATTCCTACTTAGAAAAATCTAAAATAGGTTTATTATATGAATTACATATGCTTCTGTAAATTCTCTGACTCGTATACACAACTAATATAATGTTGAATTGTACATTTAGTTCCCTATGGGAAGCTAGCTCTAGAACTACGGGCTCTTTTAATTCTCAATAGCTCAGCATATAGCAAAGATGACCATATGAGGACAGAGTGGCAACTTGAGGAAAGCAGTAGAATATTAGAAACTGTTGGCTTTCTACATATCTATGTAGATAATTGACTTTAAACTTATGTATACTGTAAGTAAATCCAAATCTATTATCTTCCAAATCTTAAAAAAAATATGTTACTGAAAGTATGGTTTCCTCTGCATATGCAGAATGTACTGTCAGGGTAATGGTAATAAAGAGCAATTTGTTGCACAAAAAGTGGATTATTATAAACAATACTCTTGTTCTACCTTCCCATGAACAAATTAACATAGTCAAGGCCATAACCTATCCCATACCTAACATTTGTTTCCGCTGATACAATTATTTATTGAAAACAAAATAGTTATTTATGTAAAAGTAAACAAACTCTTCAATGAAATTTGTCTTAGAATTATCTTCCCAAAAAGACTGAGGGCAAAATTATGTCCAGTGCTATTGTATAAGCTAATAACATCAACTGTAATAGAAAAAATACTCCTCAGACCATGTCACATTTTATAACATATTCAGTGAATCACTTGTAACTTTAATATATGAAAATAGTTTGGTTACATAATTCATTAGGTAGTTATGCATTACCTTGCCAGTAGCAAAACCTGAAATAATATGCCTTTCTGTAGATTTTAATATCCTTATCTAAGTCTGCAGATTCCAAATTGGACAGTTTTCTTAGCTAGTTACTTTTTGAACAATTATTTTATTTTTTAGAATGGGAATGTGGGAGTGAAATCCTTTCAGTAAGGTTCAATAATTATTTTTTTTCATGAGCTTGTCTTCAACCATCAAGCCCCACCCCAATACAAGCTATTGACCATTTGTTCCCCAGCAGTGAGAGCCCTATGGCCCATTCATTCTTCTCAGATGTCAAAACTGCTGCCATCATTTGAGGTAGGAATCAGATGTTTTCTTTTAACCCTCCCTGGCATTCCCCATACAAGCTCACAGATGGTTAAGGGTGGAAGTATAAGGGCCTAAGGGAGGCTATGTCACTCACTTTAGTTCCATGAGTAACACAGCCTCTCAAGAAGCCTTGCCCCACAGCAACCATTTGGAATATGAACACTTGTGAATATGAGCAGCAGAACAATGAAACTAAATGCAAGAAAATGGACTTATACATAACAATTCTGAGTTCATGGTACCTTAGGATATTCCTCTTTCTTTGAAATACTGTCATCTTATAGTAACTATATATTATAAGTAGCAGAGGTAAAAAAGTGCACCCCACCACATTAGGAGTGAAAGGGGGCTTGCATCCTGCAAAAAAACATTTAAAGACAGTACAGCAGTTTTCACAATTTACTCTTCTCCCTTAGACTTGCTATTCATTTTACATAATTTCAGGAGTCACAGTTATGGGTCTTGAAATTATAGCAGGGAACTTCTCAGTTGTTGGCAAGCACTTCTGCTCAATCTCCAGTCTCCACTGAATATTCTGTGACTGTGTGTATGAACCCCAGGCACTCCCTCTAGAGCAAGATAAGCAGTCACTGCCTCATCACTCCTCTCCTACCTCTTGTCAGTTCCATCTAGTCCTGAGCCACTAATCAAAGAGAATATCAAGGTTATAGACAAACATCATCCATTTCCAGTATGGACATGGCCTTAACTAGTAAAGAGTAACAAAAGTGAGACATGATTTTGAACTGTTTAGCAAACTGCTCAGCTATGGCAGAGGAATCATACCATACGACATTGGTGCTCTATTTAAGGTAGGAATGTGGCCTGAAATTTTCCTAACAAGTTATTAATGTGCTGCTGCCAAAAATAATTTGGATTATTACGGAACTGACATGGCGTGTTTTAAGTTGAATAGCTTTAGTGTGACAAACGATTCCTTCTTTATTTGCATTCATTCTACACATTGCAAAATTCTGTCTAGAAAGAATGTGATTTGTGGAATTGGAAAAGCATCAATGTTGTTTTTTATGAGAAATGTATTACTTCATACCAGGGTTTAGCCATGGGGATGAGATTTTGTTTAACACACCCAGTAATAAGTGGAAGGTACAGTTGTGTAAGTCCTAACTACCCATAATGCTATGTGTTTGAATTTCTTCACTGCTGCAGTAGCCTATGGGTAGTGTCCTGCTAAGGACATAGTACCCAGACAGCTTGCCAATGCTCTAACTTTCCACCCCCTTTCTAACTCTGGCTGCTGATAGGCTGCATCCTTTTTGGAGTGAATTATATCAACAAACAGAGTGAGGTAACTCTGCAGAATTTTACTGCCTGATTAAGGAAGTTAGATTCATTCTGAGCCAACAATTAACAATCAAAGATCACCATAAAAACCATCACCCAAACAATAACAACTGTAACAAAGGAGGTTGTATCCCACCTCAATTATCTACAAAGGGGGATGGTGGGAGGATGCAGCTACTGCAGCATTGAAGAAATTCAGACATCTACTGCTATGAGTAAGTAGGGCTTTCACAACTGTACTATGTTTTTCTTATTCACTGCTGCAGTAGCCTATGGGTAAATTTGCAAATCTTACCCTACCTTGGAGGAGGAAAGATAAAGATCCAGGAGCCCCTCGGGAATGGTCCTAGCAAAGCCTGTCTTGGAGCTGGAGAAGGAATCCAGTTTGTAGTGCTTTGTGGCGGTATGAAGAGAGGACCAAGTTGCTGCCTCTAGAATACTTCTAGAGTCCACCCCTTTTCAGTATGCCATAAAAGAGGCTAAGGCCCTGGTAGAATGTACCATAGCTTTGCCTGGAATAGTTATACCAATGTGGGAATAGCAAAAACAATAGCAGAGGACAACTGTCTGTATATAGTCTGTTTAGAAAAGGGTTAGCTTTTCATAGTCTGGCATAGGAAACAAACAGCTGTGCAGCCTTCCTAAAAGACTTGGTTCTATCAAGGTAGTACCTGAGCTGCCTGTTCACATTCAGTATATGTAGAATGTGTTCTCCCTGTTTTTTTTAGCTCTGGGAAGAAAACTGGGAGACTGGTATCTTGATTCAAAGTCTTTAGAAATGAGTAAAGAATGTGTGTGCGATGCAATCTTGTCCCTTTGGAAAACCATAGAGCTCGCACACCATGAGAGTTTGCAACTAAGATACTTGCCTTGCAGATATCAGAGCACCAAGTCCTGTAAAACAGTTTTCCAAATAATAAACTGCAAGTCAGTCTGAAAGGCCATTTCAAAAGGAGCTAAGATCAGTTCTAGAACAAAACTGAGATCCAAGGAGGAGGAATCTGCTTGCAAAAGGGTCTTGTGCACTCCTTTCAGTAACTGTTTGACGACAGAGGAAAGAGGGGAATTCATAGGCAGACAAGCTGATATGCTGCAAGATGCACCTTGATGGAAGCATGTTGATAAGCCATCTTTAAGTAGCTCACACAAATATTTGAGAACTGGAGATGCCACTTTCCTCTCGAGACCCCCGGGATTGGCAAGGCACCAACTAGAAAATCTTTTCCATTTGCCAACATAAGACTTTCTAATAATGGCCTTTCTTGCCTCCTTTAGTACTTGCTACACAGCTGCATGAAAGGTATTAAAAGTGAATAATCCAGGCTGTCAGTTATAGCTGATTGAGGTCAGGGTGTAACAAGCTCCCCTTGTGTTGTGTGAGTAGACTCACTCTGTGAGGAACCCTGTGGTAATTGCCATAGCCAATTCCATAAGAAGGGAGAAAAAAATGTGCCTGGGCCAAAACAGTCACCAGAAGGATTTTTGGTAATTCTTTCTGAATCTTTATAAGAACCTTCAAAAACATTGAAAAGGGTGGAAAAGCATACAGGAATAATCCCAATCAACAGAATGAAAGATCATATGTTCTTTATGCTTGGCTGATAGGATGTCTCAAATAGATTTTTTTAGTTATCTGTTTTGTAAGGCAGTGAACAGATGTACTTCAGGTGTTCTCTACATATGTATAAAGTCCTGGAATATGCCTGCATTGAGTTTCCACTCATGAGGTCTGTCCAAGATCTGCTGAGTCTGTTTGCCACAATGTTTTGCTCTGATGGAACACTCATCTGTCTGAAACCATCTGATGCCAGGCTAAGGGGTTGCGGGTCAGTCAGTGTGAGACAGAAAGGGAAAACGGGGCAGGAAGTGTGGGTAAGGTGATCCGATACCCAACATAGTCATTCATTAGCTGGAGTGGAACTCTTTTTATGAAACCAACTATTTTGTCTGTTTGCTTGGAAGCGTTATTCTCCAGCTATTTTCTTTTGTGGGCCTGCTTGTTAGGCTGGGATTTGTGTTTGTTCTGCTCTCTAAAGGAATGAAAAGTAGCCTTGTTAGGGTAGAACCTGGGTACCTGAAAAATCCTAGAAACTTCATGCATCAATTTTCCGCTACTGTCCCACTGTTTAAGGATATATGTAGCCACAGGCCCAAATACCTGATCCAGGTTTAAGTGAAGAATTAAGAATTTCATGCTTTAAATCATCAGAAAAATTCTGATTATACTGCCAAACAAATCTCAACTCCACACAAAAAGCAGAAGCTCAAGACACAATTGCTACACAATCTTACACACATCTCAGAGCATGTTTTGAAACTTGAGTTAAGTTAGAAACAATTTGATTCAGATATGACATGCTTTCGGCAGACAATGAAGCAGCAATTCTTTCAACTATAAGCATATTTTAGCATAAGGTTCCACATGTTGCCCTCTAATTTATCATTCTAATGTAGTAGAACCAGGCTGTTACCTTCTTTACCTAACCACTTGCTCTCCTTATAAGAGAGTACTGGGTTAGAGGAAGCCAAAGATTTCTCGTAAGCTGTTGCTGCTCGAGTTATTGCAGTAGGATCAGCTGACAGTTGAAAATAAAAACATTCATAATCTGAAAAGACCCCATACTGCTTATCAGCTTTCTTTGGAACTGCAGCCAGTGAGATGGGAGCCTTGCAGGTAGCTTTAAAAGTGTCTTCTGAAGCTGGCAAAATGGGAGGAATAGCTGCAGAATTAGGAACCTCATTCTCTAACAGATCATAAACTCTTGCCAGTTCTGTGGGAGTCCCTGTTTTCTCCCCAAGCCAAAACATCCCTTAGAATAGCAAGAGCTTCAGCAAAGGAAATATTGTTTAGGACTGACTTCAGGTTCAATATCTGAGGAGTCAAGATTTCTTGGCAATGGATTACTATGGAAAATCACTGTTGTTTCTGTCAGAATCCTTATCAGCTGAAAACACATGCTGTCCACAGAGAACACCTGTACTAGAACTGTGAAAAAACAATCCCCAGAACTGACTGACTGCAAAACACTCTTAGATGAAGATATAACATCTGACCTATAGACGTAAACAACTTGATTAGCTGCCCTGCAATTTAGGTTTTGCTTCTTTTTTCTAGGAATATTCATACTAGTTGTCCTATATGGACAGACTCAGAAAACTCCAACTATTCTCTGTCTCATATCGCCTACTTAGAGGCGATCTCTGCTTGACTTACAAAGCCATGTCTGACCCAGCTCTGTTAGAAATGCTACATCTAAAGAAATCCCAATCCCTCCACACCACATTCTCCAGAGACCTCAACCTTATTACCACAATCAACAGAACATGCTGGAGGGACAGGTTCATAACTTCATAATAACAGAGACTGCACATGCTATGGAATAGACTTCCCATACATGTCAAACAGAGCACATCACTGGCCCTCTTCAAGAGAAATCTTGATGAGTGAATGGGAAATAGAAAATTCACCCCCGGGAATCACTCCAGTGGCTCTACTCGACAGAGGAATTGGGAACTGATGTCAGGTGGCACAATGCCAAGGTAATCCTAGGGGCTAGGTTGTAAAGGCTCCAGGGCCATTAGCCTAGTACACACCTATGAACCTATGAACTAGAAGAGTGATCAGGGGACAGGCTGCTAACCTTAGCAAGAGGTCTCATTCCCTGGACAACTCCTGTACCTAAACTGTTTGATTCTCCCACACATGTAACAGAAAATGGAACGGCCCCCAAGGATATATCTAAACCCAGGAAAATAGTGGCAATTACAGTTATCCCAGAGGGAGTCGAGGCAATAGGTAAGTAGTCTCTTGAGCTGTCTTTGGCCATGCCAGAGTCCCTAACCATAGGCTAAAGTAATAATTTTACTTGTTTTTTATTTCTTAGGTACAAGCGGAGTGGAACAAGGAGGACCTTATCCGTGCTGTAGCCAGGGATGAAAACTGATTGCCAATGCTGCAAGCTCAGTAACACTGAGAGAAGGTAAGTATTCACTAGTAAGCACAACAGCACACTTCCCTTCACAAAGTACTTAAAAAAATGTCCCCACACTAGTAAACACAAACAATACACTAAAAATCGTGACACCAGACCTTAAACTTTTAGTCAAAAATATTACAGAACATTTAGCACCTCAGAAATGAGAAAACGTTCTAATTCCATTAAAAACAGTAACAGGCTTGAAGCTCACACATTCTGATGGTAAATTACACAGTCCAAATACTTACTTCTTCTTCTTTCGGCTTTTCCTGGTTAGGGGTCGCCACAGCTTCGCCACAGCGGATCACCTGTCTGCTCATGATTGGCAGTGGAGTTTTACAGTGTCGAGTTGCCAGCCTGGTGCCCAACCTTCCACAGAAGGCACACACACACAAACACTCACACCTAAGGCCAATTTAGAATGTCCAATGCACCTGCAGCATGTCTTTGGGATGTGGGAGGAAACCGGAGCACCCGGAGAAAACCCACACAACCACAAGGAGGCCATGCAGACTCCGCACAGAAGGCACCCCAGCCGAAAAATGAACCAGAGAACCTCTTGCTGTGAGATGACAATGCTAACCACTGCACCACCGTGGCCACCCCACAATCCAAATACTTACTATTTTCATAAATTCACAGTTTTCTACACTGAAGTGTAAAATAAGCCTAGAAGACAGTACAGAACCATATATGAAACTTCACTGACAAAAGCGGGTATTTTTAAGGTGGAATACCACAAACAGCTGTTTTTATATATATGTTAAGGTAGATAAAAAATACCACAAGTATTGAATAAAAATATTTATGAGAGGACGGGGTCCCCAAATGGGGTCTTATCTGATAGGCAAAAGCTTTTGGCAAACTGCAATTGCTCTGGAGCCAGACAGATGCTTCTCATTGAGGCAGAAGAAAATTTCTGAAAATTTACCTCACTCTGGTTGCTGATATATTTCCCCCAAAAAAGAATGCAGCCTTTCAACAGCCAGAGTAAATGAGAGGAAGGGGAATTACAGCTTTGGCAGTTTGGATGGGTGCTGTGTCCATGGCAGGACACTATCCATAGGCTACTGCAACAGACAGAATGAAGAACATAGTTTATTTCCTGTAAAGTCAAAACAATATTTAAAACTGAATAAATAAACCAACAAACGTTCAGGTATCCTTTGAAGGCGAATGGCAGAGGTTCTGGATGTTATAGCTTGAAAGTAAAGGCTTCTTGATCGCTGAACGTTCGGTGGTATGTTTATTTATTTTGTTTATTTCTGATGGTGTTTATTAATATTTAAAAATTATCCAGACTATGTCACAGTTGGTCTGTTCACTAATGCCTTGCTTAAGAGAGAGAGGGGAGGTATCCATGCCTGGGGTCCACATTCTACCCTAGAATCCCTAGTAGAGACAAGAATTTAAGTAGACATATTTCACAAAGTGAAGAAATCACCCTCTATTGATTATTTTAAGTGATTGGAAGTTGAATTTGATTTCACAAACTTTAGTTTGGCAGAGAATCACAACATAACTGCAATACAATTACTAAGGAATGGACTGTATTATTGTAGAAGATAGCTTGTGAGGTTTGAGAGTAAGAAGGCAGTTTGTTATCGAGTGGCTATATCTAAGATGGTTGCGTTCTGTGTGGGGTTAATAACTTTTTTAGGCATAGTATATCTAAAGTATCATGCATCTGGCTTTTGGTACATACAGTAGTAAAGGATAACCACCAACTATTAATATATTGCTACCCTTAACCTATTTGCTGGTAATTTGCATAAGGCCTTTAACAGTGGCTGTAGAGGTGGGGGGCAGGATTATATATGGCTGCAATATTACATTTTAAATTACCTCTGAAAAGACAAGAGCAGGAGATCCAGATGAGGTCACATCTAATTGTATCCTCTATATCCTGGTCTATAGCTATGCAAAGTGATGGTGGCAGAGTGGAAGGAAGTTCATTTTCAGGTTTAAGGCTTATCTCTGCAATTGCTTGAGTGTGAGGGTTACTGCTGAGGCCAATACTCAAGGTGTGGGCACTTACTGCAGATACTGCCAGCACTAAAGTACTAAAGCTCCTGTATTTCTATGGTACATTTTTGAGGATCATGGTTAAGTTCCATATCTGTGACTGGCATAAGACATGTGAGGCTCTTCTATCTGCATGGTAACTTTTGAGGATTAATGTTAAGTTTTATGTCTGTGACTGACAAAAAATATGTGAGGCATAAAAAGAAGCCATTGGGTAGCATAGTTATTGAAACTTATTGACTTGTTAGTTAGACTTAGTTTAAGTTTAGTTGGGTATAAGGTGAGCAAAGAGCAAACTTGTACATTTATGCCACTGAAAGGAAATGAATGCTTAGTGAAGAGTATGGCTGTACGTGTGTATGAAGGAAATGGGATGTTATTCATGTTGACAAAATAACAGGTATACTAGTTGCTGAGATGGCTGCTCATGGGGCGGCTTTTGGAGTCAAATGTGACTCATCAGTTTGGACAAGTTTCTGAGTTTAATACTGTGTTTGGAAAATATTGTTCTATCCAAGCAGCTGACAATACAACTAGCAAGAAGGATGTGACTGCCATAAAACATTTCTGTAGTGGTGACAAGTAGCATAACGTTATTTACTTTAAGAGGTAATTACTTGGTTGAAAATGAAGCTGAACCATGCCCTTCAATTTTTAAAGGTGCTAGGATGGCTGGATAACACAGCAGCAATATGACAAAAAGTAAAATCTCAAAGCATTATTTTATAAATCTGAGTACCAGCAGTTTAACAGCACATTCAATTGAATCGCAATCTTTACTAATTTCTTAGTTTTGCTCAGATATGTTTATTAATTTAATTTTATATATATATATATATATATATATATATATATATATATATATATATATATAACATTAGCATTTGCCTGTGTTTTAAATAACCTATGTTATTTCTACTATTACTTTAAAAGAACAGTGAATGAAACTGTAACTTACAATTATATCAGGTGATGAAACAAAAGACTTGATAGAGAACTACAAGCACAAGATCTGAGTTAAAAAATTGGCTAAAAACTCATTTGATATTACATGTTTCAAATAGACTCAAAACTGTAAAAAACAGTTGACATGAGGCTTCTATTCTTTTAAAGCAAGAATCAATCCCAACTTTGTATTCTCAATCTCACATCACTTTTCAGTGTAATGGACATAAATTACTGTATTTTAGGTATTTAGGTGAATCTTTTAGGGGTGTTACTTAAACTAGCTTTCTCGTAACAAACACTGCAACAGAACGTTATTGAGGACTCTGCACTTGAACCTGTTTTAATATTCAATGAATAACATAATCCTTATAAAACTTCATTTTAAATTGAATGCATGTGTAGCAACTATGACTTCCCCGAGCACACCCTGTTAAAGGAGAATGGGTAGACTGTACAGCAAACATGAGTTTAATAACCTATGTAATTTAGTAACAAGAGAGCATATCATACTTTAAATCCAGCCCTAAATTAAGCAAATTGCAATTCATTCATAGTGTGAGAAGTCACATTCTGTTACATAGGCAGTATCCCTGGTAAGTTTAAATGAGCAATGGCCAGTGTAGGACATAATATGCCATTGTGTAGTGAGAGGAAACAGCACAGGATGCCAAGCCACTAGTACTACTCATATGCCAGTAAACGCTGTAGTCATAAGGCATGCAAACAAAAAAGCAGCAGCAGCTCTAAGTCAGTGTAGAGTACAATATGGTAGTCGTAGTTTTTTATGTTATTTACTATACACACAGAAAGAATATTAGCTTTTCAAAAAAAAAAAGGACAGTTTAGGGTTCTTTCAAACCTTTTATATGGCCATGACTTCAATGTGGGAAAACAAAAGTGGAGCATGAATAAGCATACCAGTAAGAGAAAAGTACAGAAAGAAAACAAAGTAATAGCAAAGGCACTCATCTGAACAGGGAGATTACAAGGCAATAAACCTGCTAGTATATGAGGTAAAATAAACATTCTAATATGTGTTAAAACATTGTGTGTATTACAGTTTGTCTGGTCATCTGAACCAATATAGCTACACAAATTTACTAGACAAGTTTAAGTATCATGGTAGTTATAAAAGGTTTTCACAAAGTGCAGGAATCAACCTGAAAGTGTAAGCATCAGTAGGGTAATATTGCACTCATCTGGATTCTGTTTTAGTGGATGTTTATCCATTTTAATAGTTTCATTCAAAGTTTTATTTAAATATTTGTTTATAGAATTAATTACATGCACAGCCTTAGCATTTGTTTGCACTCTGTACAATTACTACTACCATTCCCAGTCTTTAAAATCATAATGACTGGAACAATAATTTACAATTCTGCCAGAAGAGGGGAAAGAATGCTATACTTTGAGGAAACTGCAAGCACAAGAGTTATGTAAAACATTTTCAAATGAAAAAAAAAAAAAGATGCAGAGGTGTCCAAAATACGAATCAAGCACAACTGTGCATTGTATTGTCCAGCATCAAATTATGACTACAGCGGTATGTCTGACTCGATTTTTGGTCCATGCATACTGCTATCAGTGGGAGTTCCAGCTCCATCAGCTTTATATTGTAAGTCAATCTCATGACATTCTGAATGAAACAGCTAGGAACAACACTGTTTTCGATCTTTATGGGTAAGTTTCAATGAAAGGGGTTAGGTAGTCAAAACAGGTCTTTTAGCACTGTATTGCAACTCACTCCTGCATCAGATTTAGAAATGAATGGGCATGATTTGTTTTAGTTTTTTCTGTGCAGTTGTTGGTGGTGGTCAGTGAAAAGTACAGTTGGGTAAACTTACTATAAATGTAGATGTTTGAGTGTATTCACTGTTATGGTCCTGACTGATGGGATTTCCTGGCATGGAAGCCCTTGGCCAGCCCAACTACAAGAGAATCTCCTCCCCCTCCAGGTACAGGTGGAAGCCCTGATCGACATCAAGACTTCTGGGTATATATGTTAGCCAGTGACATAACTTCAGTCCTTTCTTGCCCCTAACAAAAAGGAACCCCTAGCTGGTCCCTAAGGTCGGTGCCTTAGCCCCAGGATGCTATAGTTTGCAACCTTGAACCTAATCCAAACACAGGAGAGGGAACAACCTGGATCTAGAAAGGAAAAGGCCCACCCAACCTGTTGGGTAAGAGGGGAAGGAGGGAGGGAAATAATACTGCAACAGTGAATACACTCAAATATCTGCATTTATGGTAAGTCTACATAACTGTACTATGTTCCTCATGTTTTACTGTTGTAGTCCTGACTGATGGGATGACTCCCAAAGCTAATAAGAGGGTGGATAGAGAATTTTATGGAGAGCACTTTTATTGTCTGCTGCATACTTTTCTAGCTAGTTTCACTGTGTGTGAGGTATTAACTAGAAATTTTCTACAATTGTTAAGCATCTGTTTGGGTTTGTTCTGATATTTGTTTCCCACCCTCCCTCGCTATTGGTATCCTGTTCTTATACTTTGTGGCTTTGTAGTTGCCCACCGCTACTGCAAATTTGATCTGGGACACTCCTCCCAGTTTAGTGTCATTACCTCATTCTACCTAATACAGGGAGAACATTTGAGAAGGCCAACCCACTTAGTTTCTTAACCTTGAATTATCTTCTCCCTTTCCACTTTACCAAAAAAAAAATGTCTAAGCTTGTTTCCTGCCTTTCCTGTAAGTAGTCTAGACCAGATACAGATTTGCTGTATCCAGGACTGTTTGTAAGTTTCTGAGACCCCAAGCCTTTCTGTGTTGGAGGGAAGTCTTCTAGCTTATCAGTGGGAGTGGTAAGCACTAGGTATCTTAAAAAAAAAAGACTTTATGCATTGCCACTTAGCTAGGGTTAAAGTATTTCCAGCGCCACAAAGTCTGCTCTTCAAATTTTCCCTTAGAACTAGCGAGTTTTAGTTTTAGCAATCAAACTGTTTCTTTGAGCTCAGCACTTGTTCAGAACTCGTAAGCACTAAATAAGCTACAAATTACTACAGCACTCAACTTTCCTCACTTGTCTAGAGGAAAACAGTTTTTAGTACTTAATGTCTAAGGGTTAGGTCCCGGTGTTTTCTCCTGTCTACCTGATGAATCTGGGCATCTTGGGGCAATGCAGCAATTACCTCATGTACACAGACAACACTCTCCTCCTACCACCCAACACTACAACCTGTGAGAGATGCACTTACATAGCCAAACTGGAAGCAAAGCTCTCTTCACCCAAGACTGGACTAGACAGTCAAGAGAAGAAGATAAACACTTGCACCACACCACACTCATCACATAGTCCCTCAAAATCTACACCACCAAAACACACACACATAGAAACACAAAACAGACACCTACATTCACGGAGGCTCTCAATAAAAATCTGTGCAAGTAACAGGGACCTCAAAAGCAGAAATGCAAGCAACCTCCATCCCCCAACACAACCCAAAAGACACACAGACCACAAACTCTGTGTGCCACTCAACCACAGCCAATAAGGCATAACAACGTACCCAACACTCTAGTCATAGGTGACTCTATAGTCAGGCACACTCTTGTTCCACTCACCAGGCTAAACAAGGAGATAGTTACTGTCAGCTGCCTGTCGGGTGCCAAGATCTGCCACATTACGCACGCACACAGGTCACTCCACAAGTACAAATATGACTTTGTAATTGTCCATGTTGGTGTGAATGACCTGAGAAATACCTCCCTGGACTACATGAAAAGAGACATGGAGGAGCATTCTGATCTTGTAGCTCAGGCAGGCATGACCCTAGCCCTGAGTAGCATCCTGCCATCACCCAGAATGATACCACAGTACAAGGACAAAATGATTGACTTCAACAATTGCTAAGCTTCTGGTGCCATTCTAAGGGGATCCAGTATCTGTTTGCCTGGGATGACATGATCAACAGACCACGATGCTTTGCCAGAGATGGCCTGCACCTGTCACCCTTGGGATTCCGGATACTCGCTAAGGCTCTTGCCACCCCTATAGTGCCTTTTTTAGGCAAGGTTCAAATGACAAATTCACCACTGTAACAAGTACAAGCAAGCAAAAGCTGAGGGTAATGCAACTCAATGCAAGAAGTCTAAACCTCAAATGCACTCACTCAAGGCACTCCTTAAAATGGAGAACATCGACATCTGTGCAGTGACAGAGACCTGGTTCAAGTCTCCAGAGAGCACCCCTGCATTACCAGGCTATAATTCAAACCATACCTTTTGTCCACCTAACCTGGACCGAAACACTAAAGGTGGAGGCGTGTCCATATTCATTAAGGATATCCACACCTCCAGGCTAGCTGCTCAGCATAATGCATCCGAGATTATCCAAGTGAAAATAACTCTGGGCAAGACTGCAGTCCAAACTGTAGCTTGCTACAGATCCCCCACCATGCCCCAGCATTCCCACTCCTCATTTCTTGATACCCTGGAAAATATTAGGGTCAAACGAACACCCTAATAATGGGCAATTTCAACTACCCCACCATTAACTGGGAAAACTACTCATGTACCAACTCTTTTGTTCAATGTTTTCTGGAATTCATAAATTCTAACTCCTTGGATCAACTTATCCACACCCCCCACCAGGGGCAGCAATATCCTACACCTGGTCATTACCAACATGGGCAACCGGTGTTCCACACCAGAGATCAGTTCCTCGTTGTTCAGATCTGACCACAAGCTAATCACCCTAGATATCCACATCCCGCCCCACTCCCCATTAGGGAAACCACCATAAAATTCTCCAAAGCCAACTTCACGCTTTTTAAGACATAAGTGGCAAACTTCATGACACCCATGCAGATGGACAATGGAGGTACGACTGCTGAATCCTACACAAATGCACTTTATAAGCAATTACACCAGTGCATGGATCGTGCAATCCCTAACAGAACCAAGATGCTATCCTCCAAAAAAAGGAAGCCAATCTGGTGGTCCCCTGCCATAAACAAACTCTACAACAGAAGAAAGAAACTGTTGCAAAAAAGAGTAAAATCCCATGATGGGATGAACTCCCTGGTCAGCCTCAGTAAGAAGCTGAGATCCCTCATAAAATCCTCCAAAGCTAGTTACAAAAACAAAATCACCACTGATTCTAAAGACAACCACAAAGCATTCTATAGCTATGTCAAGAATCTCAATGGCAACACTCAGATCTGCTCTGAGTTACAGCACAATGGCACTAAATATACAGAACCAACTGATATTGCCAACATCCCTGGAAGATAGGTTCGGTGCTAACTTTACCCCCTCTCACCCCCTAAAAGGCCCATCTCTATACCGGAAGAATGCAAAGTTCCTGTAATCACGGATGCACAGGTAAAAACCACACTCTCCAAAGCCAAAAACACAGCATCCATGGGACCTGACAACATCCCAGGCTGTGTTCTACACGAACTACAGAACGAACTGGCACCCCACCTAAGTGCCATGTTCAGTCATAGCCTTACCTCAGGCTTTGTGCCCACTGAATAGCGCAAAGTGACGGTCATCCCACTCCACAAAGGGGGAGCCACAACAGACCCTGGGAACTACTGCCCCATTAGTCTGATGAGCCTGGTCTGCGAGGCTATGGAATGTAACATCATGGAACTTATAAACAATGACATTGGTAATCTCCAAACTCTGGACACCACCCAGTTTGGGTTTTTAAAAGGCAGATCATGTCTCCTAAACCTGATAGACTTCTTTGAAGCAGTCACCAAAGCTGTAGATGAGGGTAAGGTGGGTCACACAGCCTATCTAGATCTCTCCAAGGCTTTCTACACCATCCCCACACTCTGGAATTATAGATAAACTCGCTAAACTAGGTATAAATCCTTATGTCACAAGATGGGTTGCCAACTGGCTCACTGACAGAACCCACACTGTGAAAGTAGCAGACTCCAAATCTGACTTCAGACCAGTGACAAGTGGAGTACCACAGGGTTCAGTCCTGGGTCCTCTCTTGCTTGGTATCTAATTATGTACAGGCTTATACAGAAGGACTTTGGCAAATGAAGATCGCAGATGACTGCAAACTAGGAGCCATAATCAAAACTCCTAACGATGTGGACATCCTACAAAAGGGCCTCACTGAGACAGATACCTGGTGTCAAAGCCATGGCCTCAAGCTCAATGCCAAAAAGTGCATTGTCATCCCTTTTAGTAAAAACTTTGTTCCCATGAATTACCACATAGGCGGTGGTCAACTTAACACTGCAGGTGTGATAAGAGACCTTGGTACACAGGTGGACAGTAGTCGCTCCTTTGATAATCACATCACCACAGTAGTCAGGAAATCCTTCTAAGTGGCACACCTCATCACAAAAAGTTTCTCATCCAGGAAAAAAGAGGTCATTGTTCCCCTCTACTCGTCACTAGACCCATTATAGAATACAATGCCTCTTTTGGTATGTACCTCACAAGACAGCTACAACAACTGGAAAGGCTGCAGAAATACCTCACAAAGAGGATTACCAGCCTCAAACAGATGCCCTATGCAGACCGTCTAAAAAAACTCCAGCTTTACTCCGTCGCATATCGCCTACTCAGAGGCGATCTCTGCCTAACATACAAAGCTATGTCAAACCCAGAGCTGTTGGACATACTCCACTTAAAGAAATCCCAATCCCTCCGAGCTACATGCTCTAGGGACCAAAACCTTGTCACAATAATAAACAGAACATGCTGGAGGGATAGATTCCTTTCCTAGAGACTTCTCATACTCTGGAACAAACTACCTATCTATATCAAACAAAGCTCCTCATTAGCACTCTTCAAGAAAAATCTTGATGATGGGATGGGAGATAGGAAATTCACCCCGGGGATCACTTCTGTGTCTCTGCTTGACAGGGGCACAGGAAAATAATTTTCTTGGGTGGCGAAAGCCAGGGTACCTTTTTGGCTAGGCTTATATAGCCTAGTACCTACCTATGAACCTATGAACCTATGGATTGGATGCCCTGCAAAAATGCAGTGGTAAATCGAGCTCTAGACTTCAAAAAGATTGGATGGTGATAATGTCTGGTGAAGGTATACACAGAGGACCAAGTAGCTGCTTCTAAAATGTCCTTAGTGGCCTCCACCTTTAAGAAAAACAGCAGACATAGTATTATCCCTAGTGGAGTGTGATCTAACAGAATCTGATAGCTTTTTTCTATAGTGGGTGCAGGAAAATAAAATGCAGTTGGAGATCCATTTGGACATTATTTGTTTAGAAACAGGTCTTCCTTCAGAGTTACAGGCAAAGGCCATGAAAAGCTGGTCAAATTTTCTTACATTATTTGTTCTGTCCTAGTAGTCATGCAGTTGCCTATGCACATCCAGCGAGCGAAGGATTCTTTCCTATTATTTTGAGGGTTAAGAAAAAAGATAGACAGGTGGATGGTCTGGTTCAAATAAATCTCTGTAACCACTTTAGACATAAGACTATGACAGATTCAAATGTGTGAAAAGCTTCTACACACATAAAGGCCTAAAGCTCTAATAATTTTCTAGCTGAAGTAATGGCTTGCAGAAAAGCAGCTAGATCAAAAGGTTGGAGGGTGAGCTTTTCCAAAATGAAACTGAGATCCTACTGAGGAGCAGAAGCTTTTCTAAGGGGTCCACCGTGAATAACCCCTCTCAGGAACTGTTTCATGAGAGGGTGGGAAAAGAAAGGGGTTGAATCGGCAGATAGGCTGAAATGGCTGAATCTTAACAGAGGAATGAGAAACCCTTTGTCAAAAAGTTCTGATAAGTATGAGAGGACCAGAGGAACCTGAGAGTGAAGAGGGTTCTGTCCATTTTATCTGCAACACATGGTAAATCTTTTCTATTTGGTGGAGTAAGATTTTCTTGTACTAGGTCTCCTGGCTTCTTTTAGAATGTCCAGGACCTGTTTGTCAAATGATGCTCCCAACAGGGGATAAAAATATCATCCAAGCTGACAGTTTGAGAGTATTCAGGTTGGGGTGTATGATGGTGCCCTTGTTCTGTGCCACTTGGTCCACTAGTTGAGGCAGCAGCCATGGTTCCTTCTTGTTGAGACTGAGAATTGGGGATACTAAATTTAATTAAGTTTAAGTGGCCTAATGGCTAAGGCATTGGCCTCTTAAGTCAGGGATTGTGTATTTGAGTCTCATCTGGGGTGATATAATCTTGATGCAAGTGGAGCTTTGGTTGCGATACTGGCATAATGGTTAAGGCATTCACCTTACAGGTACGAAGTGCAGGGTTTGATTCTCACATGAGATAGTTGGATACGCTTACAAAGTCCCCTGAGGGCAGTTAGCCTAGTTTGAATATATGAATACTAGTGCTGCCTTGGCCAATGTGGGGCTATTAGAATGACCCTTCCTCCTATATTTTTGGTAATACCATTGGGAGTAAGGGTACTGGAGGGAAAACATAGAGGATTAGACCTGTCCAAGAGAAGGAGAAGGTGTCTGTCCTCCAGGCTGACTTGCTTCTGGCACTTCAGCAAAACTTTTTCAAGTAAGAGTTTTCTTTCCCAGCAAAAAAGTATATCTCTGGCACATCTCATTCTCTGGCTATGCTGAGAAAAACTGCCCAATGCAATTGACAGACTCCTACTTAGGTAATCTGCCAATTGATTTCTTTGTCTTGGTAGGTACTAAGCTATGAGGTGTAGACCTAGGCAGTATGCCATTTCCCAAAGATCCATGGTTAGGTGACAAAGAGGGAAAGAGTGAGTTCCCCCTTTCTTTTTTTATGTACCACATAACTGTGGTATTGTCTGTCTTTACTAGGAGTATGTCTGGTTTCCATTTTTCTTTGAATGTGATCAGGCCTTTTTGGACTGTTAACAGTTCTTCTGGGTTGTTGCCTTTGTTTTTGAACTGGGTGTCCCATCTGCCCTGTGTCTGTAAGTTATTGTAGTGTGCCTTCCTGACTGTGTTTGAGGCATCTGTGGCCAGTGTTTTTTCCTGAGGAATTATCCTGAAGGGGGGGCCCAGTTTGTGGAAGCAGGTTCAGGCCCAGCAGGCAAAGTCTTTCTTTAGACAAAGGAAAAGCTTCACCCTGAAGTTGAGGGACTGGAAGTGCTGGCACCACACATTTCTAAGGTACCACTGCAGCTTCCTCATGTGGAGTTTGGCAAGGGGGTTCGTGAAGATACAAAGGCCATGTGACCCAAGTCTCTAAGGAACTCCCTGGCAGTGAGGTGGTTCCTGTGAAGAAGTTTTAGGAAACAGTGTGTTAGAAAGGTTACTTTCTTTGGAGGAAGGAAAGCTTTTTGAAGACAGAAATCCAACAAAGACCTCAGAAACACAATCCTGTTCACAGGGCTGGTCTTAGACTTTTGGATATTGATGGTGAACCCCAGGTTGGCTAGGGTTTCTTGGGTGTATAATAAATCTGATTTGAGTTTTTTTAGACTGGCTGCCTGAATGAGACAGTCATCTAGCCGGAGATAAATCTGAATGCCCTTTGACCTGTAGAAGGCTATCAACAGACTTGGGGGGGGTGCTTGGGTGAGTCATGATTGCTCCCTGCTGGGGCCCTGCTGATGGGGTCTCATAGGCCTATTTGAGTCAGCTTACCATGGTACAGGATGCTGTCTTTATTCCTGTCTCTATTAGGTCTCCTATGTCTTGGTTTAGACTTGGAAACCAGAAAGGACTGATGTTTGGTAGGACAGTTACGGCTGAAATAGGGTGGTTGAACCTGAAGAACATCCTTGACAGTCTGCATGGACGTGGCCTTATCCTCCATCTTTTTAAGTACTGCTTCAGCCCTAGGACCAGAAAGGTAGTCCTTGTCCAAGGCAGGATCAAAAAGAATTGATTTTACGTGCTTAGGGATGGACTGTTCTCTCAGCCAGGCATGTCTTCCAATAAATGTTCCTGTAGCTGCTGCTTTGCTAGATGCTTCCAGAGCATCAGTACCACAGTGCAAGGTGTGCTTAGCAACTTGAGAACAGGAGCTACATATGTCAATCAGTCCCTTAGAGAGGGCCTTATTTTCAATCCCCACCAATTTTTGCTTCATCTGGTTCAAGAGGGACTCCTGATACTTGACCATATGGAATTGGCAATTTAGGGCCCTCATAGCCAGGGTAGCAGAGGTATAAAATTTCTTCCCAAACCTGTCCAAGGCTCTGTTTTCTTTGTCTGTTGACAATGTTTTTTTTTTTTTTTTGGAAATGCTAACTTTGGCTCCCTTAGGACCCTAAGTCACCCCTTCATGATCCACTACAGTGTTCTTAAAAAGGTGCCTATGGGAATCCAGAACAATGCAGAATCTGTCTAGCTTCTGAGGAGCAGGTGGGAGGGAGTCTGGCTGCAAGGAAGAGTCCAACAAGACATCATCCACCACCATCATTGGACTGGAGAAATGGCAAGAGTTTTATGCATAGTAAGTTTTAGGAATTCCCTTGCACTTTTCTTTGATTGAGTGTAGTCCTCAGCTTCCCATCTGAAGTGTTCCTTCAGGTGTGTAGGGTCTCATCAAAAGATATGTCCTCACGGGGGTGAAGTTGAGGCTAGGTTCTCATCAGAGTCTGAATACCCATAGGAAACTATAGACAAACCATCATCGAAGGTGGGTTCCTCATTTTCATCCTGTGAATCAAAAGAATCTGAATAGTCCTGCGGGGAGATGTCCTTTTTCCTTTTGCCAGCAGAAGATTCAAAGGCAGAGCCAAGGAGAATAAGGCATCACTATAGTAATCAAATCCTCAGCCAGCCTAACCAGGTCCTATTGCTAGGCCTGAATTTAGAAGTGGTAGCCAGCAGGACTTGGCTGGTGTAAGCTGGATGCAGCCTTTTTATGTGAGGCCTTAGGCTTGGGTCTATGGGTGACATCAGCACTAGGGCTGGGACATGGACGGGTGGCTGCATTCTGAGAATGGTGAACTGAGGTGATCTCCTGATGATGGAAAACTCCGGTCTCCCCTTCGACCAATGGATAACAGTCATCGGAAGGTGGGACCTCTAAAGTGGCTCTGAACACAACCGCCAAGCTAAGTCCTTCAGTTTATGCAAAAATAGAGGGACTTGGAAGAACATTGGACTCTGAATGGGTCTTGATAGAGGCCTGTGCATCAAAGGTGTCTGCAAAAGCATCTCACCTTCTTTAATAGCAACAATTATGGGTGGAATGGAGGACGGTGAACTAGTTTCACCTAGTACCCTATACTTTGAATGCTTCTTCTTCTTGCACCTAGGGAGATCAACCTCTGTCCGACCAGTGGATGACATGGTACAAGATGGCCCTAATGACTCACTAAGATTATATGACTGATTGTCCTGCTGTTAAAGCAAGTACAGAACTGACAGTAAGGTATGTAGTGTTCTGTACTTAAACGAGCTACGCAAAAAGAGTGAAAGTCCTGGTGTAGTATCTACTTGTCATAGCAGAGACAATTATTAACTTTCCCTGATATTAGTCAAGAAACATATGAAAAGTTCCACAATGGGGTACTTAGCTTTAGACATATTTCTCTGGTGTGGAGTTACTAACACACTGACTAGCACTCTGCTTCAGACTCTGACAGCAAGAAAGGACTGGGGTTATGGCACCGGCTGACTCCCTTTATACCCAGACATCTTGATGTTGGCCAGGGCATCCAGCTGCTCCTGGACGGGAAGAAATTGACTGGTAGTCTGCTAGCCAAGGGCTTCCATGGCAGGACATACCATCACTCAGGACTGCAATATTGAAACATGAAGAACATCTAGCTCCCTCATATTTGTATTGCAGTTTTATGTGCAGCTTTCAGTACTGGTAAATTAAACCAGCTCTCACAGCTTTTGCATTATAACTCAGTTCTGCATCAAATTTTGAATGCAGTAACCAGGACTCACTCTGTTTAGAAATGGCTCTCTTTATTCTTCTTTTTTTTCTGTTCAGTCTTTAATGAGAGTTAGATAAACTGGATCTCTTTTAAGCTTTGTATTATATCTTAATGCTGCCAACCAGTTCTTTCCCACTATTAACAGGCAATGTCCTAATGCAAACTTTATGTTGAAAATTCCCCCCAAAAATTGCTTGGTGCCAAACAAACCTACAAAATCACCTTAAGAATGCACACACATGCATACTGATACATATAACTGAAATAAAGAAGTACTCTTCTACAAAAAGAACTGCAATAACATCAACAATGTGCTTTATTTTGCAACAAATACTTAAACTCCTTCTTGGTGATAGTTTGTAAGAGCCAAGAGCTGCAAAGGTTCTAGTTTGTAAGAACCAGGATCTAGAAAGGTTCCCCCTATGAACAACTTTGACATGAATGCTCAAGAAACCAGTTCTCTCTTTCACATATCCTATGCCCTCCTTCCTCAGTGCTGAGCTACTTCTAAGTAATCAAAACCTAAACACACACAAAACAATATGTGTAGTTTCCCTTTATATCCCACATGGAGACAATATCAGCACATTGAAGGACATCCTATCCTGGTTATCTAATAATGTAAACACAGACACAATTGTACTAGGCAATGTTGTTGACTGGTCATGTCTCACCTCTGAGATAACAACTTCTAGTATATACCCGTACAATTTCTTCCAACCTATCAGTGATCCTACCCGAATCAACCTAAAAGTTAGTAAAACTACCATCCTGGACTGAATATTGAGAAGTTACCCTAACAACACAAGGTCTCCTGGCACCTTAGCTAGCACACTTAGTGACCACCTGCCCATATATGCCACAACAGAATGCCATACTTTTCCCAGGGAACACACACATATAAATCTTCTTGCAACATGAGCAACTTTGTCCTTCAACTGTTTTAATGCCTCACTGCAGTCTAAAAACTGGAAAATCCTGAAAGTCTTACCATTAGATGAGGCTGCTGTTTATTTCAATAAGATATTTATAGAACTGCTAAACAGCACAGCCTCCAACTTAGGCTTAAAGAGTGCAAAACAAGTCTGCACCTTAGCTCACTCCTACTACTAGGATATTAGTGAGGAATAGAGATAAAGCCTGGAAGACGTGACTCAATAATAAAACAAAACAATTTTCAACAATAGAAATACTTACAAAATAAAGCCAAATGTCAAATCAAGCTTAACAAGAAACTTTATTACTCCAATTTGCAGAATATATGCTACAAAAATTCTAGACAATTGTGGGCCACCATATCTAAAATATTGCAAAAAGGATCAAATGGGCAACCAAATCCCAACCTCCACTCATCCCCGGAAGAAACAGCTAATGCTTTCAATGATCACTTTATCTCTACATTACTAAACTATTCCACAACAAAACTCAAAACACATGAACCTTCACTTATAATCTGACCACATCAACTCAGTCTCCCCCACCCCATTCCATTAATTCTTGCTCTATCATAACAATCAAGAAATACCTCAAAAAATTAAACTGAGTGCACTTACTCCAGATGGAATTCCTGGTGATTTCTTAATAACAGCAGCCATCACAGTTTCTTTTCCAGTATCCATTATCATAAATAGGTCTATTCAAGAATTACATATCCCAACCTTATGGGAAAATTCTCACATTATCTCCATTCACAAAGAAGGCAACTCCAATGATATATCCAGCTTTAGATCCTTTGCCATTCTCTCCCCTTTTTTTTCAAAAAAACTTGAAAAATGCATTCATAATCAATTAATGATGCATTTAAAAAAATAGTAACCTCCTTACTCACACACAGCATGGTTTCAGACCAGGGCACAGCACTACCACAGCTCTCTTAGACTTCACCAACACTATTAACCTAGCCAGAGTCAAATGCCAACTGGTTTCTGCCATGTTTATGGATCTAGCCAAAGCTTTTGTTACCATTTCCCATAGACTTCTAAAACTCTCTTCACTTGGCCTATAGATCACTTCCATCAACTGGTTCTCTAGCTACCTTTCCAATAGACTCCAATCTGTTAAATGTATCAATTCTTACTCATTCTTCCTACCAGTGAAAACAGATGCTCCCTACAGTTCCATACTGAGGCCACTGCATTTCAACATATTTACAAATAATCTACACTCTGCCAAATGCCAAGCATCCATCATACAATATGCTGATGACTCCTTATTAATCTGTTCTGCTAGTAACATAGTTATTCCACACCACTTCACACAAAGTCATTTCCATCAGTTGAAAGCTGGCTCAATGACTCTCAGCTTCTACTCAATCCAAAAAAAAAACAACAACAAAAAAAAAAAAAAACAAAGCTGTGACTGTTTATCCCCAAATCCCCTTACACACCTCAATAACTTTCCTCAATTATAGTATCTGATAGCACCCATATAGAAGTCATCCCCACACCAAGCTACTAGGCTTGACAATTGATGATAACCTGAAATTTGACTTACATTTGCACCAGGCTATCCATGAAACTCCTGGTCTGTACACTCCTAATTCACTTTACCATATGCTTCCCCAGTACTGATTAACCTTCAAGCTTCCACACAAAATAAACTAAACCAGTGCTACAATAAAATAACAAAGTATGCCACTAACTCATCAAAAAGAGCACAATGTTGTTTAGCCCTAAAACAGCTTGGCTGGCTTGAATCACCTAAGCAACTGCTCCTAGTCCATAAATTAATATACAAACCAGAACAAAGCAAAGTCCTGCTAGACTTATTGCACACATACACCCTTACTAGACCACTATGATCTGGAAACAAAATGCTACTGACTGCCTACAAACCACACCTGTCAGCAGGAACCACTCTCTATTCCAGATATGTAGCCCACTCCTTGAACTCTAATCCTCATCCCTTAACATATTAGTAAGCTTTCTAGTTTCAAGACCAGTCTAAAAAGTGGTTTACTATGAGAATGTTGATGATGGGTTTTGTGAAAACAGACATGATGGCTGGTTGTTGGCCGATGTCCATGTTGCAGAACATTGGGAGAGCGAGAGTACATATCAGTGAATGCAACTGTGCATTTGCTGATATGTACTTGATCTTATAGGGAGAGATAGCGGTACAGTGCAGAGTGGGAAATGTATCCCTTTCCTCACTGTAGTGCGATCTCAGAATGAGGGGTGCAGGAGGGTGCAGGGGGGCTTGCCCCCTGCTAAAATGTGAATGCCAGTGTAGGTGTTTAACTTACATTTGCACCTACACTCACGGCATGTTCGATATTCGACATAAATGCTGAATCTGCTGAATTCATTCAACAGATTTGGCATTTATGCCTAATTAGTATTCAGGAATTTGTGGTTTCCATTCAATGTTACTAATGTTTATTTTTTGTGCATTTCAGGTTTTTCATAGTAAACCCTAAAAAAATATCTATCTGAGATCTGGAACTATACAAGCACAATCCTCAAAATAGATGCATGGCCACCTACTCACTATTCATCTCCATATCTTAGCAGGTAGTAATGGCCTAACATCAGAAGAATCTGAACAGATATCATACTACTAATGTATGCTCTTCGATATCTTCGGCCAATACTTGCTACTATTTATTTCCCTTGCTTATGTCCTTCCATAACATTCTCACCTTTCTAATAATAGCTCCCTCTCTATGTCCTTATTTTTTTCTTCTGCTCATTACTCCTCCTTATTTTATTCTATTCCTCTGTCTACGTTGGCAGCAGAATTTTGAATAGCTATGTATTAGTTTGCTTGACGCAGGCTATCCACTTTTGTAGTGTGTCTTTCTACTTGTTGTACTTTCTGTATTCTTAATATTTCTCTAAATGTATTTCAGTTTTGTGTTTTTATCTGTTGTGTGTATTTTATTTATAGCATCTCAGAGAAAAAAATTAATCTTTTTTAATGACTGCTCTTCCTCTTTGTTAGATCAACCTTAGAATTTATTAAGGTGGTGTGGGGGAGCAAAGCCCTCAACATGAGGGGTGCAGAAGGTTGTTCCCATTTAAAAATGCTTTGCATACTGTTTTATTACTGCAGTTGCACAAAACTGACTTACATGTATATATGTACAGATAATCTATATACCTGAATTTATTTTTGTGCAAGTTAGCTGTGTTTATAGTACTTGGGGTTCAGACAGAGATAATGGACTTGTTTTACTAAAACCTATCTCTTTTTAAATTCCAGAGGTATAATAAAAACAAAAAAATATGGAAACATAACATTATATGAACATACAGTATAAGAGTTTTGTCATCCTAAAATATAGGCTGAAAGAAGCCATACCAATGGCAATGTAAATGTGTGCTATCTTACTCATCTTTTGCGTGTGGTACTCTGTAAAGTTTTAATTTAGTGAGCTTAGAAGAAGGAAATTGTTAGGGTTTGTTCATCTATATATCATCTTCTGGAAGATTAATGATTTCTTTGGAAAGCTGAAACAGCTAGAATATAATCTTCCTGCTAGTATTCTCTAGTTTTCCCATTTTCTTTCAAATTCTTCAAAATATATGCTACAATGTATTGGGAGTTTAAACTATTTGCTTAGAAATGCTTGTGTAATATTTTTGTAGTCCAGCTAGATTGTGCAGGATGTTCCAATAGGTTGATTTCGTATTTTAGGGGTGTGATATAGGGGCATTTGCGTCACAGGAGCATGTACTCTGTTCTTGCAGGGATTAGATAGGTACAATCTCAATTTACAGTAACTACTTGAAGGAGTTCTTGACAAGCCAGTTTCACTTTCTAAAATACTGATGTTACTAGGCTATAATAAAATCTTAAACCCAATGAGCAAGTACTGGCATACCTGACAAAAAAGTTAGCTAAGAAAATTCTAATAGGAAGTGAAAGGCAAAAGAAGTACCAACCTTACTGAATTTATAGTGATGAGAAAATAGAACAGTGAAGAAATGCTTTTAGCAGAAATACATCTTTAAATGGCTATGGTGGTATACCTATAAGGGATATTTATAGTTTAGCATTAGAATAACTACTGAAATTAATATAGTTGATGATGGGTAGGATCACTAACATAGCAGGATTAAGATCTTCAATTTGGATATGGTATTTGAATGGGGGGGGGTGGGATTATAGCCTTTTACTTATATAATAATATGCTTAATTTATCAGCACAATAATGTCTTTGAATACCAGTCTAATATGATATTGTATATTACAAGCAAATTTGTGTAAACGGTTACTGTAAGAGTATATATGTGCATGGTGTTATGATGTTTTTTTAATTTATACAAGGCAGTGTATTGTTTATAAATTAATAAGCTCTGTTTTCCCCCCAAGATACACTTTGTTATATCAACTTAACATTTCTGAGAAAATGTGCCAAGTTATGTGAATTTACATGCAAATTATGATGTGTAATATGTGGATGTTGCAACCAGGTATGTGTAATCATGTTGATTTACCAGTCTTTATTTTGTTGAGTTCTTCTGTATCTTCTGGTTTAATTTCTCCAAGTCTTTTGGGTTTCTAATATCATAATGGAAATGGACCCTATTTCTAAGTCAAAGTAAGATTAAAGTTTGTGAAATTAGTATTGCTTCAGTCTTTGATGTTAGACAAAAGTGCTCTTCACAGCACCCGTAATGTGCCCCGAACTGACTACTTCTACAATTCATATGGAGTTACATGTATCGGCAGCATATCTAAATAAGACTGGAAATTATTTTTTATAAGACCTATTGCTCCTACTGCTATTGGAACTGTCTGGGTATCCTTCTTCCACATTGCCCTAGTTTCTGCCTGCAAAGCCTGGTAGTTATAATTTTGTGTCTCTCTGTTCATAAGACACTGTAATCACTGGGTGTAGCAATTTCAGTGATCAATGATAATTTTGTCTTCTTTTAATAGTTCATAGGTTAATACTGGGCTAACTGCCTGTGTGGGCCATTTTATGCCTAGTCAGTTGCCCAATGTGAGAATCAAACCTTGCACTTTATGCCTGTGAGGTAAACACCTTAACAATTATGCCAACCTCCCACCAGTAAGACTACTATATCTGGTTTTCTCGCGTCTGTTTTTTGAACTGCCGGTAATGGGTGATCCCATGTGCTATAAACATCATCATTCTCTATAATGCTTTGTGGGTCGTGTTTCCAATGTGTCTCAGCTACTTCAACATTGTAATGTTTACACAATTCCTATTGCAACAGTCTTGTCACATTATTATTATGCCTTTCAGTATACAGGCCCTCTGCTATTAGTGTATCACACCCAGCAACAAGATGTGTAATTGTTTCCAGTTTTGTTTCACAGAACCTGCATTTCTCTGTTTCTCCCACATGCTCAACGGACTTTTTAACCCAATATGTATGTAGTCCATTATCCTGGGCTGCAAATATTAACCTTTCATCTTTTGGTTTAAATTCACCTTTTCTTAACCATTCCTGCATCAGATCCTGAAAGACATGAGGTTGCTGCAGGAGTTTTCTTTACTTGCAACTATATTTATGTCTTTTCCACATTTCTTGCCTTCTCATCTGATCCTTCTCCTTATATCTTTTCTATTGTTTTTGGCACATTCAGTTACTGCCTGATTTTTGTCTACTTCTGGTTTGGTTTTCATTCCCACTTGACATCGATATGCTTTTGCTAAACTAAGCAGGGAAGTCATTTTAGAGTTGTTCTCTTCATGTTTCAAAACTTTCACTATGCTTGGATCTGATGAGGTCAGCAGATATGTATGTAGTCCTAGAATTGCAGATCTATACAAGTAACCAGTTTTGAGGAGGCCTATACCTCCCTTAAAATAAGGAATATATAATCTTGGTATACACTTATTTTATACATCATATGATAAGCATGAAACATTTTTCTTGTTTTCTTGTCTAACTGACCCAATACATTTTGGGGCCAGCCAGTCACCCCAAAAATGTAAATTAGAACAGGAAGAGCAAGTTGGTTTATAGCTTAGACTTTGTTGTTATATGTCAGAGCTATTTTCAGTGTTAATTTTAGTCTTCTAAAATAATCCTTACTGAGCTTTGTTTGGATTTGCCAATTTTTTAATGTTGGTCCTTCATTAATTCCAAAATATTTATACACTCCCTCCAGTTCAAGTTTCTTTATATCACATACTTGTCCCAGGCTGATATTTTCCTTGTGCTGCAGCTTTCCTGCTTTAAATGTTACTTTTGTACATTATTCACGACAAAATGACATTCTTATATCACCTAAGAGAGTTTTGACCACTTCCAGTTATGCTTTCAGCTCCTTAGCTGATGAACTCTATAGTTTTAAATCATCTACAAAAAGAAGGTGAGAAGTCTTCAAACTGTATTGTTTTCTGGGGGCCAAATTGTAACCATGACCTAATTTGTTAAGTAGACAGCTTAATGGGTTAAGGTCAAGACAAAAGAGCAACTGCGACAAAGAGTCACCCTGGAATATCCCCCTTTGAATTTTTCTCTCAGGGATGATAATTTGTACTTTATCATGGCTTAGCTGCAAAGTTGTTACCATAATATAATTGATCAATGTAGGGTGTATCTTATGCATCTGTCAGCACTACTTTATCCATGAATGTGAGAATCTGTCAAATGCTTTTTTGTAATATATCTATGCCATACTTTATTTTCCTTTTTGCAATTCTATATTATGACTTTATTTAACAACAAATGATCCTTTGTTCCATATGACTTTCTTTTATTACTCCTTTGTTCTATTGCCATGATTGGGTTTTCTTCTAAATGACTAAAAACTCTGTCAGCATCAACTCCAGTATATAGTTTATATATTGTTGAAAGGCAATTATCGGTCTATAGGTTTTTAGGATGGCTTGCAGGTTCATTCTTCAGGAGGAGTATAATTTTTCCTGTTGTTAAACATGTTGGTGTCTGTTTGGGGTGCAAATATATTCATTTTTACTCAGGCTAAATCTTCATGTAAAGATGTTAATACTTTAAATCAGAAGTTAAGTACTACATCTGAGCCTGAGATTTTCTCGTAAGATTTTTTTTTCAATTTTGTTTCAAATTCTCTGGCTGTTACTTCATCCCATTTCATATCCTGTACATCTAAACTTCGTACTATTTATTTTACTTCTATCCATTCAGCATCTTCATTATGTTCCACAGGTGTTCATAGATATTTCTCCAAAATGTATCTATTTCTTCTTTTCTGATGGTGTTTCTATACCTTTTGCTTTGTTTCCCAATTCTCGATAAAACATTTTTGGGTCATAATGAATTTCTTATTTTGTACTTTTCATTTACATTTCACTGCATATCTTCTAAGTTTTTTTCTGCCTGTACTGATATCAGTTTATTATTTGCAGAAGTGTATAATAGGATTCTGGTCTGTTCTAATACTGCACATATATCTTTCTATTCTCTTTCATATGTTCCCTCTTCAATACTCTTCTAATTTTTTTAATTGCTTTATAGTTTTCTGTGTTCAATACTTCTAAGATGGCATTTTATTTCTTCCTTTCCTTTACTGCCCTGTATTTATGTGGTAAAACTTTATATGTTATTAATTTTGCTGCACAAATGTGGCAAGTGATTAGATGCTCACCATTCCACTTCTACTTTACTAATCTTCTGTTCTACGTTCCCTCTTGTGAACTTATTTTTTGTATTGTGAAATTTTCCATAACTGGGTATCTTTGTCTGTATTTCTTTTCAAATGACATTGGAGCTGCTTTTTGTATTGATCAGTTTGGCTTTCTCCTTTGCATAACTATTACAGCATATCAGACCTTTCTTTCCCAAGTCCATGCTCATGTTTCTTTTTTATACCTTTCAAAAATCTATAGGCTTAGTTGTTTATATTTTTGCACTTCCTTAATTGCTTCTTTTTCCAAATGGCTCAAGGTTTGTTGGTTTATATAATGATTTTCATGAATCTGATGCATAAATTTGAATTTGAATCTTTTGACAGTTTTCCTTGTATAAGTATTGCTGTTTCCTCTAATTGCTGTCTTAATCTTTTTCAATATTTTATATCCAGAAATTTTGAGATTCTTGCATAATAGTAGCAATACATAATTTCTTTCTTATACTTAATAATTTGCTCTATCATCTTTATTGCTCTTTTTTGGCCTGTCAATGTTTGCAGTTTTTGTGGACTACTACTTCCTTCTACAATGAAGGGACAATCCTCCCCCTGAACGTGGACTAACCCCTTTGTAAGAATGTTTCCATGTCTTGAAGATCCTACACCGTCATTTTTTCCGGTCCTGGCACCAATGCACCCACCAGGATTCGGCACTTTTTTCCTGGGACTTGTGCACCCAACTGTCTTTTTTTATTTTTTAACCTACTTCTGTCCATGATATATGCTATATAAGATGCAGTCTATGTATCAGTGTCGTCTCAGTGAGATTTTGTAAAAACAGGGCCCACCTTGTGAAGGCACTCACCAAGACTTTGGATGAATTCAATTCCAGCAATACTACTCTCTTTCACTTGCTGATTTTATCATCTCGTCATTTGGTCCTTTCTATATGGTTACAAGTATGTGACTAGAATTTGGTATAATATCTCTAAAATATGGTGATGAATATAAACATAGTGTGTTAATTAAAAATATATCAGATGTTAGGGTAATAAAAAGAAGTCATGTACTCACCATAACATTCCATCTCTGCTGTCCATTTTCATTCTTCCTCAACATCTGGATTCGGATCCGATTCTCACATCTGGCTCGGCCACTTTTTACAGTTCCTGGATACTACAAGCTCTCTAGCTCCTCCCTTAACCACAAAGCAACAGTTCCCCTCTTTCTCCAGATCTAGTTTTCTGCCTTGTATTGTATAAAGCAGTGAAATTATAGCTTTAAAATGGAAAGTCACTATCTGGAGCTCAAACAGAAGGAACAATGGTTCCCATAACAATCGCCCATTCTTCCAGAAATTATTAAGGGAAAGGGGCAGGGGCTGTAGGGAGGGGAGTTGAGGAAGACTGAAAATGGACAACACAGATGGAACATTATGGTGAGTACATAATTTCTTTATCTGATGTGTCAATTTTCATTCATTCCTCAATATATGGGACAGAGTCCCCAGCTGCTTGATTCCCGGGTAGATTCTTAGGTGGGATATTCCTGAGAACTGTTGAGCTGAAGGCTGCTCTTTCCCTAGAGACCAGATCTAATTTGTAATGAGTAATAAAAGTATGTGGATTAGCCCAAGTTACAGCCACATAAATATCATCCATGGAAGACCTGGAAAAAAAATACTGAAGACATTGCCATAGACCTGGTTGAATGGGCTCTTAAAGGTTTTGGCAAGACCAGACCAAACTTGTTATAAACAACTGAGATATAATTGGTTATCCATTTTGATAATGTTACTTTGGTAACTGGTTCTCACAATCTTGTTTCTGGAAAAGATGCAAATAATTAATCTGATTTTCTAAATTTCTCTGATCTGGGAAGATAGAAACATAATTGTCTGTGGACATCTAATAAATGCAAAATGTATTCATCTTTGTTTGAAAAATCTGGAAAGAACACAGGGAGGTTAATAGATTGATTAATGTTAGATCCTGACACCATCTTAAGAAGAAAGGAAGGACTGGTTCTTAAAGACAGCCTATCCTTAAGAAAAACTAAATAAGGAGGCTTAGAGGATAAGGCTTGACATTCTGAAACTCTGCTAGCCAATGTTAAGGCTATCACAAATACAGTTTTCTAAGTCAAATATTTTAAATCACATTTTGCAACCAGTTTAAATGTTTTTTGAGTCAGGGCCTGTAACATTAAATTTAGATCCCACTGTGGAGTAGGATCTTTAAATGGTGGTTTGAGTAGAAAGGTTTCTTTTATAAATGCCTTCCAAAGATGTGAAGAAGCCAACATGGAATCATTAACTCCAATATGGAAACTGGAAATGGCAGCTAACTTGAACCTTAACCACTGAGGGACTAGCCCTACCACTGAAAATAGAAGCCAAGAATTCAAACATTTTTAGGAACTGGTGAAAAATAATTGATGTCCTGCTGCTGTGCTGAAAAGACAAATCTTTTCCATTTGCTCTTGTAAATTTTTCAAATGGAAGCTTTGTGGGACGGCAAAATAATGTGGCACACTGGGGAAGTGAGCTTAGGTTGGCTGGCTATCAATGGAATTGGAGATATCATGCAGTTAACTTTAGGCCCAAGATGTCTGGGTATGTCATGACTATTGGCTGAGACAGAAGGTCTGGAATTGGATTCAGAATCCAAGGCGGGTAAATTAGATGAGGCCAAAGGAAGGGAAACCAAATTCGCTGAGGTCAGTAAGGGGCAATGAGGATGACTTTGCTCTTCAACCAAGATGCTTTTTGTAGAAATTTGAGGATTAAGGGGGTTGGGGAAAAAGCAAGGAGGAGACCTGGGGGCCAAATGTATAGGACAGCATCTCTCTGTGACTCCCCTGGTGGGGGGATTAGGGCAGGGAGATGCAATTAGGTCGCAGCATGGCTGGCCTCATTAGTGAAAAAATCATTTTCACCACTTTCCTGTTGAGAGACCACTTGTGAGGAAGTAGAATGGACCTGCTCAACTTGTCTGCTATCATTTTGGATTTTCCCAGTATGTGCATTGCTATCAGAAATCAATTTGAAGAGATTGTCCATTGCCATACGGTCATAGCTTCTCGATATAAGGGGTAAGATCTGGTTCCTCCTTGTTTGTTGATGTACCATACTACAGACATATTGTCCATTTGAATTGCAATAGTCCCAGAAGGGAGAGTCTTGGAACACCTGCAATGCTAGAAGTACTGCTGCTATTTCCAGTACATTGATATGCCTGTTCGCCCCTTCAGGGGACCAAGTGCCTTGGGCAGTCTTTCTCAAGAAAATGCCCTCCCCCACCTGATATGGGAAGCACGCACGGTCACTATGGCCTTGGGCTGAGGGAGGATGAATGGACGACCTTGTAATATATGATCTGAGTAAATTCACCATCAAAATTACTTTTTTCATACTTGAGTTATACTGATCTTGGTGGGCACAGGTTGATGCAGAATGGATCACTAGGTTGTGTATGTCCATTGAAGAATTATCATGATGTATCTTGCTAACGGAATGAGAACAATCGTTGCGGACATTGACCCCAAGGTTTGTTAAATCAGTCGAGCTGACAGGAATGAGTTTGAATTATTCTCTTGACTTGGAAATGAATAATTCATATGCTTGGCAAAGGGAGAGTAGCTGTCATTGATGTTGTGTTGAATAAGGCCCCTATGAATTCTAATGTTTGAGCCAGATGTAGTTGAGATTTGTTGTGGTTGACTGTAATTCCTAGATTGGAACAAATCTGGAATACACAGTCCCGAGCTGTTATTAGAAGATGCTTGTTCAAAGTGGTTATGAGCATAGATACGGAAACACTCAGAATACCTGCAGTCTCTAATGAGCTGCTACTACTGCCATGCATTTGGTGAACACTTGATGAGACCAAACAGCAGTGCTCTGACTTGGTAATGACTGTCTCCCAGCCGGAAGCATAGATATCTCCTGGATCATCTGTTCATTTTTATGTGATAGTATGCATCCTGGAGATCTACTCAGTACATCCAGTCATCCTTGTGCAGAAAAGGCAATATGGACTGAACTGTGACCATCTGGAACTTGGTATGTTGAACCGATTTGTTCAGAATGCTGAGATCAAAAATTGGTCTCCAGTCCCTTGTTTTCTTTGGCACTAAAAAGAATCTTGAGTAAGTTCTGGATCCTTTCTGATCTGGGGGGAATCTCTTGGATGACTCTTTTCCTTAGCAGCTTTTATATTTCTAGAGCTGCTGTTTTCCTTGGACTGGGAGGAACATCAGAAATTTTGTTTACTGATGGAGGGGATAGGGAAAAGGGAATTATATAACCTCTGGAAAAAAGAAATTATGTCTTACCATAATGTTCCATCTGTGTTGTTCATCTTCGTTCATTCATTACAGATGGATGTCGGTTCCGTCCTTGGAACTGAGTCGGCCTTATACCAAGCTCTCGCCAGCCAAAAACTCTCGAGCTAAGCTTTTACCCATAGTGCCCTTCTCCCAGTTACCTAAGAGTGAGTTTGACTGTGATAAGAAAAGCGGAGGCTATTTCGGAGCATGTTCCCTAGAGTGATATCTGGACCCAGGAAATCCCCCAGGAGCCTCTAGGAGAGGGAAGGAGGGTGGCACATAATTAATGAATGAAGATGAACAACACAGATGGAACATTATGGTAAGATATAACTTCTTTATCTGATGTTGTTAATCTTCCTTCATTCCTTACTGATGGGACAGAGTCCCTAGCTACCTTACACATCTTGGGTGGCCCTTATGGAAGAATATTCCTGAGCACCATCAAACCAAAGAAAGCTCTTCCCCTGGAGAGCAGATCCAATTTGTAATGAGAGATAAAGGTATGAGGAGTAGCCCATGTTGCAGCTGCACAGATATCATCCATGGATGCCCTTGAATGAAAAGCTATTGAAGTTGCCTCAGATCTGGTGGAATGTGCTTTGATTTTGCCTGGTATAGGGGTTTTTGAATGTTGATACACCAGGAGTATGCAGTCTCTTAGCCATTTGGATAGAGTTACTTTAGAAACTGCTTTCCCCAATTTTGGGCTTGAAAAGGATACAAACAATTGGTCTAATGTGCAGATTTCCTTTGTTCTGTGAAGATAAAATCTCAATTGTCTATGCACATCTAACAGGTGAAGGCAATATTCTCCTTTGTTGGAGAAATTAGGGAAGAAAACTGGTAGGTCAATAGACTGGTTTACTGTGAAATCTGAAAACTTTGGGCAAAAAGGAGGGATTTGTCCGAAATGATACTCTGTCCTTATGAAAAATTATATTAGGATGTTTAATACATAGGGCCTGATGCTCGGAAATATGCCTAGCTGAGGTAATGGCCACTAGGAATAGACTTCCAGAATAAGAACTTGATATTGCAGGTAGTAGCAGGTTCAAAAGGAGGTTGTGTTAAAGCTTGAATAACTAATGTGAGACTACATGGTTCGTTGGTTCCTTAATGGGTGGTCTAATATGAGATATCCCTTTTAGGAAAGTTTTGCAGAGATGATGGGAAATTAAAGAAAAGTCCTTGAAACCATTATGAAAATTGGAGATGGCAGCTAAGAGAAGATGGATGGTTGATGCTGCAGCTCCTGCTTTGAAAAAAATTGACAAATAATTCAAAACTGTATTAACTGGAGCTGAAAAAGGATCAAGTTTTTACTTGGACTATATTAAGAATCTTTTCCATTTACTATGGTAAATTTTCCTGGCGGATTGTTTATGCGAAGCCAGAATAATGTCACGGACTAGGGAAGAAAGATTGTTCTGCCTGGTAATTACTGGAAGTGGAGCAATAAAGTCATCAGCTAAAGACTGGAGAGGTTCAGGTAAATCAACCCTTGGGGGTGAGAGATCAGATCTGGAGTTGGATCCAGGATCCATGGTTTGTCTAGCAGGTGAGGCCAAAGAAAGGGGAACCATACTTGACAGGGGCAATAGGGTGCAATGAGGATCACTTTGCTTTTCAACTGGAGGGCTTTCTTCAGAAAGTTTGGGATTGGGGAAAAGGGGGGGTAAGCGTTGAGAAGTCCCGAGGGCCAATCGTGAATCAGAGCATCCCTCAGGGATGCCCCTTGAGGGGGATCAGGGCAAAGTAGATGCTGCACTTGTGGTTTGCTGGGGAGGCAAAAAGATCACAGCAAGGCTGGCCTCAATGGTTTAAGATCTTCATCGTTATGGCTTGTTTGAGGGGCCACTCATAAGGCAAGAGGATACATCAGCTCAGTCTGTCCGCAATCACGTTGGAATCCCCAGGAATGTGTGTTGTGATCAGAAAGCGGTTGGACCCTATCACCCATTGCCACACTCTCATTGCCTCTCGACACAATGGGTAAGACTTCATTCCCCCTTGTTTGTTGATATACCAGACAACAGCCATGTTGTCTGATTGAATGGCAATTGTTCCAGATGGAAGGACACAGTGAAATGCCTGCAATGCTAGAAGCACTGCCCTCAGTTCCAGTACACTGATATGCAAATTGGCCTCTATATACGACCATGTGACTTGGAATGTCATTCCCCGAAAATGCCCCCCTGCCCCCCCCCAATCAGGGAAGCATCCATGGTCACAGTGGCCTTGGGTTGAGGAGGGGAAAGAGGCAGACTCCAAAGATTTGCATCTGGCTTCATCCACCACAAAAGGTCTTTTTTGCACCGGTCTGTTATCCAGATTTGATAAGATAATGGATGATGATTCGGGTAATACTGAGACAAAAGAAGTCACTGAAGGAGTCTCATGTGTAATCTCGCAAGTGGATCAATGGTGATTGCTGCAGCCATTGAACCTAGAAGTTGAAGGAACTCTCAAGCTAAGGCCATATCCTGACAGAGCATCACTCGGAGTTGAGTCCTTAGTCTTTGCAATCTGTGATCCGGAAGAGACACTTGGCAAGACTGGGTATTGAAAACTGCTCCTATGAAATCTAAGCTCTGAGTAGGAGTCAGGTTGCTTTTCTTCCAAACCAAGCAACACAAAACGACAAGGACCACTGAACCAACTGCTGTAATCCAAACAGAAAACGACCAGAACCAGTTCACAACTGTTTAATTACAAAAATTAAGCAATTTCTCGTGTATATAACATACACTTCTTCAGAATAAAGTACAATCACAAAAATTCAGTTTAAATAACCCACCAATAAAATCACATGACCTGTCAACACACCTACCAATTCCAATCTTAAAGGCTACTTGCTCATATAATAAAATGTGTAGAAATCTATACAAAGGTACACTAAAAAAAAAAAAAACTAATGTTTCCCTAATATGTACTAGCAATAAATTAAATATAGTGAGACATAAGTCTTAAAACACAAGCTATGTATAAGGATTCATTCAAACCTGGGGTTGAGGTGGCATTTAATTTTAGTTGCCAATGCAAATCCCTCCGTTCTACCATATCACGTCTCAGTCACCCCAGCAAATTCCACTGTATGGTTTTGATACCAAAAAATATAAAAAGATGATCAGGATATTTTTCTACATGACAATACAATGCATTAGTAGTTTTCCTCTGCTTGATGTCATAACTATGTTCATAAATACGTTCTTTAAAACTATGAATGGTTTTCCCAACATAAAAACTTGGGCACATTTTATGTAAAGCCACATAAATCACTCCCATTGATTTACAATTACAGAAAAAATGTGTCCTTACTTTCATACTATTAATAAGCACCTGATGCTTCTCTAAAATATACTGGCACAAATTGCAAGCACCACATTTATAAGTACCCCAAGTCCTTTCATTAATAGTAGTATATATTTTGTCATCCGATTCTAGCATGTTCTTAATGCATTTCGTTTTTCTAGGGACAAATACTGGTTTGGTTTCCAAGATGTCATTTATCCCTTCAAATGCTTGAAAAACAAGCCAATTTTGGTTGATAATATTCCAAATATAACCATATTCTTAAGTGAAGGTGGTAATAAATTAACAATTATACCCACTATTTGTTTCTCTCTGATGAACCAGAATTTTGTTGTCTAACAAAATGGGGATCACTTCCTTCTGCTGTCTCTTCTGAAGGACTTCCCTCCATATTAAATCAACTAAATCCGGGGGATAACCTCTAGTTGTAAACATTCCTTTCAAATTTACACATTCTTTGAAAAAACTTTCTTCACTAGAAATCATACGGGCTAACCTTATATATTGCCCCTTAATGATCCCCCTCTTTTGGTGCATCGGGTGACAACTATAGTACAAAAGGCTGTTAGAGTATGTTGCTTTCCTAAACACAATGATTTGTATACTTTTATCCATATCATCCTTATAAACCAACACATCCAAATAGTTAACACTTACTGTGCTATAATGGCATGTAAAGTTTAAGTAAGAGGTAGTGGAATGTAAGTATTCCAAATATCTATCAGTGTCTACTTTTCTAGCATCCCAAGCAATAAAAATGTCATCCAAAAACCTCACATATAAATAATAGGGTGGAACATTTTCATTGTTAAATATAAACTGTTTTTCCCATTGAAATAATACTATATATGCAAACACTGGTGTGCAACTTGCACCCATAGCAACCCCCCTTTCTGATGAAAAAATTGCCCATCCAAATGAATAAAGTTGTATTTCAAAATCATATGTAACAATGCATCAAGCACATTAATCTCATTAGCATTAAAATGACCAGATTCATGAATAAAGTCATGAAATAAGAAGTTATGTACCTACCATAACGTTCCATGTTAGTTGTCTTCTCTCGCCTTCTTTCTTGCTTGATGGGTTCGGAGCCGATCCCTCGGCTCCGACTCGGCACTTGCTTTAGCTCGAGAACTCCTTTTACCAGCTCGAGGCAGCCCCATATCCCATGATGCAAGGCAGGAAGTACCCAGATCTCATTTGTTGACAAAAGGGCAATAACACCAAGCATAAAATACTTCCCAAAGGAAGAAGAAACTTACAGATGGAAAAAGGACCAGGTCTGAATGGTCTTTAGCATAACAGTTTCTTATACAAGGTCTGTCCAGGCCAGGGGGAAGGAGGGAGGGTCGCAAGAAAGAAGGCGAGAGAAGACAACTAACATGGAACGTTATGGTAGGTACATAACTTCTTAATGTTAAGTTGTCAATCTCGCCTTCATTCTTGCTTGATGGGACCGTCCCTAGCACCTCTATCCTGGGTGGCTCAATGGAACAAACTCTTGAGGACTGTAGAACCAAAACTGGCTCTGTCCCTGGAGGCCAAGTCCAATTTGTAATGGGAAACAAAAGTATGAGGAGTGGCCCAAGTGGCCGCTGCACAAATAGTGTCCAAAGGTAGTCTAGCTTGAAAAGCTGTAGAAGTAGCTAAACTCCTAGTTGAATGTGCTTTAGGTTTTGAGCACAGCTGTTTTCCCCTGATCGTATAAATTTCAGAGATGACCGAAGAAAGCCATCTGGACAAAGTCACTTTAGAAACAGGTAGGCCTTTTTTATTATCCATAGGAGACAAAAGTTGATCAGATTTTCTAAATTTTTTTGTTCTGTCCAAATAATATCTGAGCTGACGGTGGACGTCAAGATAATGTAGCTTTTGTTCAGCTCTATCTGAATAGTTAGGAAAAAATACGGGGAGATCAATGGATTGATTCAGATTGTTTTTTGAAGCGACCTTAGGTAAAAATGATGGATTAGTTCTCAAAGATACTCTGTCTTTGTGAAAAATCAAATAGGGGGGTCGAACCGAAAGAGCATGAAGTTCAGACACCCTGGCAGATGTAATAGCCACTAGGAATAAAGTTTTCCAAGAAAGATATTTCAGGGAACAAGAAACAGCTGGCTCGAAGGGGAAGAATCAAGGATGTCAGCACTAAATTTAGATCCCACTGAGGAGGAGGATTCCTGATTGGAGGCTTTAGTAGGAAAATTCCTTTCAAGAAGGCCCTGCAGAGCCTATGGGACATAATATTATGATCTGCTATCCCGATATGAAAATTAGAAATAGCAGCCAATTGAACTCTGACTGTGGAAGAAGAGGAGCCTGCATGAAAAATCTCTGCTAAGAAGTCCAGAACTGCCTGAACAGGGGCAGTAAAAGGATCAATATTTTGGGCCTTAGCCCAATAAGAGAAACGTCTCCATTTGCTTGTGTAAATCCTCCTGGTAGAGGATTTTAGTGAAGCTACTATGATGTCTCTAACAGGGTTAGAGATCAAAGGAAGCCTGGCTAAGGAAGGAAGTGGAGCAACCATGCTGTGAGGTTGAGAGAGGGGATTGACCGGTGCAGCTGACAGGATTGGTGAATCAGTAGATCTGGCACTGGGTCCAGATGCCACGGCTGCACCAAAAGGTGATGATGGAGGAACGGGAACCAAACTTGTCGAGGCCAGTAAGGGGCAATGAGAATCAATTTGGCTCTCAAAACGATAGCTTTCTGGATCACCTGAGGGATCAGAGGAAATGGAGGGAAGGCATAAAGAAGTCCCTGGGGCCAATCCTGGGTCAGAGCGTCTCTGGGGGATGGCCTGATAGAGGAAGAGGCTGAAGAAGTCTGGACATTTGCTGTTTTGGGGAGTAGCAAAAGATCGCAACATGGACGACCCCATTCCAGAAAAATCTCTTCCGCTATGGATTGCTTGAGAGACCACTCGTGAGGCATGAGAATAGCTCTGCTCAATCTGTCCGCTATAATGTTGGTTTTCCCAGGGATATGCGTTGCTACCAGAAACCGATGAGAGGAGATCGCCCATTGCCATAGTCTGAGCTTCTCGACACAAGGGGTAGGACTTGGTTCCGCCCTGTTTGTTGATATACCAAACTACAGACATGTTGTCTGTGAGGACTGCAATTGTCCCTACGGGAAGAAAGTCGTTGAGGGCTTGCAACGTTAAAAGCACTGCTCTCATCTCCAGGACATTTATGTGCAGATGGTACTCGAACGGTTGCCACGTCCCATGAACCATCCTGCCCTGATAATGACCCCCCCCACCCGATCAGGGAGGCATCCGTGGTGACAGTGGCTATCGGGGACGGGGTACAAAGCACCTGCCTTGGTGAACCTGAGACGATGTGATCCACCAAGCAAGATGTTCTTTGCATGTTTGTGTCACCAGAATCTGGTGACGCATTGGGAGTTGCTGGTATGACCACTGTGTGAACAGCATCCACTGAAGGAGGCGCATGTAGAATCGAGCCAGGGGAAGAAGAGTAATGGCCGCAGCCATGAGACCTAATACCTTTAGAACCATTCTGGCCTGTACCTTCTTGCTGGCCAGAATGATCCTGACATGAGTCTGAATGTCTGAAACTCTTTGTTCTGTAAGGGTAGCTGACATCCGAACAGTGTTTAAGTTTGCGCCTATGAAGGTAATAGACTGGCAGGGCGATAAGGATGACTTTTCGAAGTTGACTGAGATGCCCAAATGAGAACAAAGGTCTATTGTGTAATCCCTGGCTTGTATAAGCTGATGCCTGGTGGTGGCTGACAGGAGCCAGTCGTCGAGATACGGAAACACCTGGAATCCTTGGCGTCTCAGGTGAGCCGTGACCACTGCCATGCATTTGGTGAACACTCTGGGGCTGTAGTGAGACCAAAGGGCAGGGCTCTGAACTGGAAATGACTGGACCCCAGCCGGCGGAGAAATCTCCTGGAGCGTCTGTGAATTTTGATGTGATAGTACGCATCCTGAAGATCTATTGAGCACATCCAGTTGTCCTTCTGTAAGAAGGGCAGAATTGACTGCAGAGTGACCATTCGAATCTTGTCTTCCTGACAGACTTGTTGAGTCTGCTGAGATCCAATATTGGTCTCCAGTCTCCCGTCTTTTGGGGACCAAAAGAACCTTGAGTAGATTCCGGGCTCTGAATGGTCTATTGTAACTGGCTGAATGGCTCATTTTTGCAGTAGTTTTGCGATTTCTAACTCTGCAATGTCCCTTAGACCGGGAGGTACAACTGGAAGGGAACTTGTGGGAAGGGACTTTCCTCGAAAGGAATTATGTAACCCTTGGATATGATCGACTGTACCCATCTGTCTTGAGTGAGGGAATGCCAGGCTTCTGGGTACAGTGATAATCTTCCCGACTGACTCCAAGGAGGGAGAGCCGGGCAACACCTCAGGGATGCTGAAAAGGCTTCTAAGGAAGAGACTCCCTGTTGCCCTGGTTCTTGGACCCCCTCTGCCTCTAGAGCGGCGTCTGTTGTTGTTACCCCTCTGCCTCTAGGGGTAAACTGACCACGTGAATCCGGCGTGACTCCTTGGGATTTACGGAACCACATCTTCCCACCCTTCTGTCCTTTGGGATAAGGCCTAGAAGGGGTGGAAAAACGGACTCCAACAGCAGAAAGAGTCTTGCCGTCCTGCTCACACCTGGTCAAGGTCTCCTTCACCTGAGGGCCAAACAAAGCTGACCCATCAAAGGGAGAATTTGTGAAGGACGCCTTAAAGGGATCCGCAAAATCACATAGCCGCATCCAGGCTTGGCGTCTAAGAGCCACACCTGTGCCTGCGGCTCTACTCGCTCCATCCGCAGCATAAGATATTAGCCGCATGGAGGAGTTAGCAATGGAATTGAGGGTTCCTAGCTGAGAAGCAATCTTTTCTTGGGCCCCTGCAGCTGTAGGATCCTGAACTACTTCTCCCAGCTCCTTCAGGATATCTCTCTGGAGTCTGGTGAAGTGACAAAGATAATTCAGCGAGCATAGCAAAGGTCGCTGAGGAAAACATCCGCTTGCCGTACCTATCCATGGTCCTAGAGTCCTTATTAGGAGGATGGACGGGCACGGAAGGATCTGCAAGTTCCTTTTTGGTGGGCGCAGCCACCACCATGGCATCAGCAGGGACACCTTTGGTGAGGAATTGTTTGTCACTAGGGGCAGTGATAAATTTAGAAGGCCTCCTAGGGACTGGCTCTACAGAGTCAGGAGCTGTCCACGCCTTCGTGCAATAACCTGCATAAGGGGTCGAAGGCGGAGACACCCAGCAGGTGGAGGGCCGAGATCCAACCGCCTCTAGCTATACTGACTCATCCTCAGAGGGATTGTTGGTGGGCCAGTTTCCCTCTGTTTCAGAAGTTCTAGGATGTCTGAGAAGGAGACATCCGCAGAGGGGGATCTAGGGGACCCCTCTGACACATCAAAGTCAGTATCCGAAGTGACAGACTCAGGGAGTCTACATGCTTCCTCTTACAAGTCCTCTTCCTAGGAGGATCTCCCGAAACATCAGGAGAATCCTCGGAAGAGGGGAAATTCCCAATGGGGAAACCTGAGGCGGAGGATCTCTGGGTCCTGTAGCAAGAGAAGTGGCAGAGATGTCAACAGGTACAATAGAGGGAGGAGCTACGGGAAGAGACTGCTGACTGATACCAGTGGCCAGTACACTCTTCATCACCTCGAATGCTCCCCTCTCAGGCAGGTCCGAGAGAACCCGCTCCAAGAGCTAGGAACTCCAGGGGCCACCGAAGGAAGTCTCCGAGGCAGATGTCGGAGCCGAGCTCACCAAGGCCGAGGCTCCAAGGGGAAGAGCGGGCTCGGACAAGGGTCGATGCCACTCACCCCCTCGGAGGAGACCATGGAAGCCCGACCACGAATCCCTCTAAGGAAGAGGAGATAAGAGTAGGGCTGAAGGGACAGAAGGAGGTATCCGTCCTCCAGCCGTAGCAGTAACCATGCCCGAAGACTCCAACTCCAAACTCTGGGGTAGAGTCGAAGGAGGAACAGTAACGGGGTGTGGACCAACAGTCGTCTGCTGAGACGGACTGTGTAGCATTTGGGCCAGTACCTGTGACTTGAGCAATCTACTGACCACTCTCTCTAGGTCATGATCTGACAACCTGGATGACCTTGAAGATCGGCTCCGATGGCTCCGCTCCGATAGAAGAGGCGGCCGGGCCGAAAGTATCGGCTCCAAGGAAGGAGACCTCGACCTCTTCCTGGAATGGGCCATCGGGCCGATACTACTGATCCTGTCGGCACCGATTTCGGAGCCGGCAGAGCGTCGATGTATCGGCTCCAGCCGGAGCCGATACAGCTACCAAGGTAACGGTGTCGGAGCCGATCGGAGCCGACACCGATGCCTGTGCCACATGGGTGTCGGAGCCGATCGGAGCCGACACGATGCCGATGCCATGTGGGTGCCGGAGCCGACCGGAGCCGACACCACAGTGGTCAAAGCAGATTCGGCACCGATAGCCATCGGCGCAAAAGCTTTGTGGATCAGAATCGGCTCCAGCCGGAGCCGATCTCGACTCTATCGAGTCGGAGCCGAGGCCGCAGGCTTAGAAACAGAAGCCTGGGCCTTGGCAGTTTTGGTTGATTTTGTGGGGCCGACTTGGCGGAGAGCCCTCCGGCTTAAGAAGATCCCTGAGAATCAACTTATTGCGTCTCTCCTGCAGGACTCTCTGGCTGAAGGAGTGACAAATAGCACAGGAGTCCTGCAGGTGAAGAGGGCCCAAACAGTACAGGCAAGAAGTGTGACCGTCTGTCAGAGACATCTTCTGACAGCACGAGTCACACTTCTTAAAACCTGAAACCCTCTCCTTAGACATGGTGCCTAAACACAACAGACACACACACCAGTCAAAAGAAATTAAACTAATACCAAGAGGTATTTAGTAAAAACACCAACACACACACCTTAACAGGGGGGGGATGGGATAGGGAAAATTGACTGACTAAAAATTAAAAGAGACAGGGATTTCTGTCAGAAAAAGGTTAATTTAAAATTAAACTATCAAAAAATTAGTTTTAACTAAAAAAGGGGGCTTAAATATCACAAAAGTGAACAACTTACCAGGAGCTGGTAAAGAGAAGACCTCCCAAGCGAAGCGGCAAACGAGATCTGGGTACTTCCTGCCTTGCATCATGGGATATGGGGCTGCCTCGAGCTGGTAAAAGGAGTTCTCGAGCTAAAGCAAGTGCCGAGTCGGAGCCGAGGGATCGGCTCCGAACCCATCAAGCAAGAATGAAGGCGAGATTGACAACTTAACATCATTTCTTTTCCAACATCTTGTGGGATAACATTGAATAAATTTACTATATCTATTGTAACAAATGCTAAACTAGTACTGTATTTAATTTTTCTCATTTTTTCCAAATAAATCCCAAGAATCTTTCATAACATGGGGGTAACCAGATACCAACATTTTTACTTTTTTGTCTATGTATACAGCCATAGGGTGGGTGATAGAAGTTCTAGCACTCACAATAGGTCTTATAGGAGGGTCCCACAAACATTTATGTATTTTGGGATCTCAAAAAGGGGGGGACCATAGGTTCATAGGTTCATAGGTTGGTACTAGGCTATCAGCCCTAGGGCCTATACAAGCCTAGCCATAACAATTCCCTGGCTATTTCTTCCCACATTATTTACTTTCCTGGACCCCTGTCTAGCAGGGTGACTGACGTGATCCCTGGGGTGAATTTCGTTTTTCCCATCCAATTGTCAAGGTTCCTCTTGAAGAGGTCCAAAGAGGCACTCTGCTTGACATGTATGGGCAATCTATTCCAGAGTCTGGGGAGTCTCTGGGTCAGGAACCTATCCCTCCAGCATGTTTTGTTTATTGTGATGACAAGGTTTAGATCCCTGGAGCGTGTAGCTCTGAGGGATTGGGATTTCTTTAAGTGTAGCATGTCCAACAGCTCTGGGTTTGACATGGCCTTGTATGTTAAGCAGAGATCGCCTCTGAGTAGACGATATGCAACAGAGTATAGCTGGAGTTTTTAAGGCGGTCAGCGTAGGGCATCTGCTTTAGGCCTGTGATTCTTTTAGTGAGGTATTTCTGAGGCCTTTCCAGTTGTTGCAGATGTCTTGAGAGGTACATACCAAATGGGGCGTTGTATTCTATAATGGGTCTAATGAGGGATGAGTACAGTGGGACAATGACCTCCTTTTTCTGGATGAAAAGCCCTTTGTGATGAGGTGTGCCACATAGAAGGATTTCCTGACTGTTGTGGCGATGTGGTTATCGAAGGTGAGACCACTGTCCACCTGTGTCCCTAAGTCTCTTATCACACTTTCTGTGTTTAGTGTACTGCCACCTATATGGTAATTCATGGATACATGTTTTTCCCAAAGGGATAACAATACATTTCTTGGCATTGAGCTTGAGCCCATGGCTCTGGCACCAAGCATCTGTTTCTGTAAGGCCCTTTTGTAGAGTATCCACATCATTTGGGATTCAATAATGGCTCCCAGTTTGCAGTCATCTGCAAACTTTGTTAGCCAGAGTCCCTTAGTGTTGACCTGTACTTCAGAGAAGTAGATGCCAAACAAGAGCGGCCCCAGGACTGAACCCTGAGGTACTCCACTTGTCACTTGTCTGGAGCTGGATTTGGAGTCGGCTACTTTTACAGTGTGGGTTCTATCAGTAAGCCATTTAGCAACCCATTGGGTGACATAGGGATTAATGCCCAACTTAGTAAGTTTATCTATGATTACAGAGTGGGGGATGGTATCAAAGGCCTTGGCAAGGTTTAGATAGGCTGTGTGGACCACCTTACCCTTGTCCATGGCTCTGGAGACTGATTCGAAGAAGTCAATCAGGTTCAGGAGACAAGATCGGCCCTTCACAAACCCAAACTGGGTAGGGTCCAGTGTTTGAAGGTTGCCAATGTCTTTGTTTATAAGTTTCATGATAATACGCTCCATGGCCTTGCAGATAAGGCTTGTCAGACTGATGGGAATTTAACTTCTAAAAATTCATACACTTCTCTAGAAATTTCTTCTTGTGCCAACATGTCTAACAAAATAAATCTAATTTTAGAATAACATGAATTAATGTAGCTCAAAGATACTTGTTCATAAAATCTTCATCTAGTACGTGTTCGAACATTTTATTAAGATAATCCTCTTTGTTCATAATGACTATCCCCCCCCTTTATCTGGCTTCATGACTCTAATCATTTTGTTTTGCAAAAGTTCTTCTAGTAAGCGTTGTTCAAAAATAGTCAAATTAGTTTCACTCATATATACATTTTTACCCCTTAGCAGTTTCCTGAAATTAAATTCACATAATTTCTCAAAAATAACCAGAGGTGTAGATAAAATAGGGTTAAAAATGCTACTTCTTCTTAGAACATTACTAATGTGATTGTTGTCGTCACCATTAAACAACAGTTTGAAATTAAGCTTTCTTAAGAACAATTTTAAGTCCACCATCAAGTTTCAATTCTAGCATGTGTTGTAGGGACAAAAGTAAGCCCTTTACTCAGCAGGCTCACTATATTTTTATTAAATGTAATGTCTGTAAAATTATATACTTTGTAGTCACCATTGGGATTAGTGAAAATGTTAGGCAATGCCTCATACACAGTACCTGCTGTTCCAAAGTTGTCTAAAAGTTCTGTGGATGCTGGTAATATGAATTCCACCTCTCGTATTTCCCTTTGGCTCGTCCTCTGTTCCATGTGTGCTGGTTCCGATTCTATTGTTGAAAATTCTGCTCATTGTTCTCAAAATGGTTCCTGTTCTGGTTCTTGAGCCTCTCGGATCTCCTGGGAGGAGTTGCATCAAAAGGGGCCACCCTTTCCTCTTGGTTCTCTATATGCTCCACTTCTTCCAATGAGGGGTTCCCTTCTGAAACTCTGTTGTCTTGGTTCCGCCCTTCTGACACACCTATTGGCTGAGGGTATGCTTTTCCCTCCTGGTATTCGCTTCTGTCTCTGTCAAGTTTTTTACATTTTCTCTTTTGAATGTCAGTCACTACATTGTCTATTCTCCCAAAAACTGCAGATTATTGCTCCCCTTGTACAGAAAAAAGCACATCTTTTTTGATTTTGTTATCCAGCCCTTCGGCTTCTTTCATGAGATTGTCTATTTGAGTCTGGTGGTGCTTTCTAAGTAATTTTAGCAGCTCAACACCTTGTTTATTAAATACTTCTATCAAGTCCAAATGCAAAGGGGAGCCAGCTAATAACCCATTCGGGTATTTCCACAGTCTAAGTTCCCTAGGGACTCTCTCAGTATGAATACATTCAGATAAAAAGGCGTTTTCTACTTGTAGTTTACGACATTTAAGCAACGCCTTTTCAAAAGTAGTTAAAGTTTCATTGTATGAGCCTGTTTCACTACTTACATGCTGCAACTGAATAGTAAAGCGCAACCAATTGTTTAAGTTAATATTGACTGTTCATTCATTATTGGAATTCACCAATGAATGAGAAGAAGGATTCTTTAAACAGGCAGGTGTGCGGTTGTATTCTGTAGCAGTAGAGGAAGCAGCTACTGGTCCACTCGAACATTCCATAAGTTCTTGTACCAACAAGGTAGCTTCCCAACACTTCTCTGGAGATCTTCCAAGATGGAAACTGGTCTAGCCCCATTCACATTTGAATTGTCCGCAGAAGACATAAAGAAATGAGAACCCAAGCAACACAAAACAACAAGGACCACTGAACTAACTGCGGGAATCCAAACAGAAAATGACTAGAACCAGTTCACAACTGTTTAATTACAAAAATTAAGAACTTTCGTGTTTATAAAACATACACTTCTTCAGAATAAAGTACAATCACAAAAATTCAGTTTAAATAATCACCAATAAAATTACATGACCCGTCAACACACCTACCAGTTCCAGTCTTAAAGGCTACTTACTCATATAATAAAATGTGTAGAAATCTATACAAAGGTATACTAAAAAAAAAACCAGAAAAAAACAAAACAAACAAAAAAAAAAAAAAAACCCTAACCTAATGTTTCCCTAATATGTACTAGTAATAACAAATTAAATATAGTGAGACATAAGTCTTAAAACACAAGCTATGGATAAGGATTCATTCAAACCTGGGGGTGAGGTGGCATTTCATTTCAGTTGCCAATGCAACTCCCTCTTTTCTACCATATCACGCCATGGTCCCCCCAGCAAATTCCGCTGTATGGTGTTGATACCAAAAAATAAAAAAACATGATCAAGATATTTTTCTACATGACAATACAATGCATTAGTAGTTCTCCTCTGCTTCATGTCATAAATATGTTCATAAATATGTTCTTTAAAACTACGAATGGTTTTCCCAACATAAAAACTTGGGCACATTTTATGTAAAGCCACATAAATCACTTCCATTGATTTACAATTACAGAAAAAATGTGTCCTTACTTTCATACTATTAATAAGCACCTGATGCTTCTCTAAAATATACTGGCACAAATTGCAAGCACCACATTTATAAGTACCCCAAGTCCTTTCATTAATAGTAGTATATATTTTGTCATCCGATTCTAGCATGTTCTTAATGCATTAAACTTTTCTAGTGACAAATACTGGTTTGGTTCCCAAAATGTCAGATATCCCTTCAAATGTTGAAAAACAAGCCAATTTTGGTTGATAATATTCTGAATATAACCATATTCTTCAACGAGGGTGGTAATAAATGAATAATTATACCCACTATTTGTTTCTCTCTGATGAACCAAAATTTTGTTGCCTATAAAAATGGGGATCACTTCCTTCTACTGTCTCTTCTGAAAGACTTCCCTCCATATTAAATCAACTAAATCCAGAGGATAACCTCTAGTTGTAAACATCCCTTTCAAATGTACACATTCTTTGAAAAATATTTTTTCACTAGAAATCATACGGGCTAACCTTATATATTGCCCCTTAATGATTCCCCTCTTTTGGTGAATCGGGTGACAACTACTATAGTGCAAAAGGCTGTTAGAGTATGTACTTTTATCCATATCATCCTTATAAACCAACACATCCAAATAGTTAATACTTACTGTGCTATAAGGGCATGCAGTGGTGGCTGGTGAATTCAAATTAAAGGGGGGCTGCAGGAGACAGCTGAATGGGTGGGGCCAATGGGAAGGGGTGTGACCAACTAGAAAGGGGTAGAGCTATGCTCAAAACCACAACAATTGGAACTTTAATTAAAAACGCTGCCCTGGGTGCCAAGCCATCATTATGAGAGTCCAATCAAGACAAAATGAAGTGTAGAAGAAAAAAATATTTCAATGCATTGGCTACATGACAACTTAATTAATATCTAGACGGAAACACAAAGGTTGTGAGGCATGAAAAAATAAATTGCTTTTTAAATACATTACTGGAATGCCAGTCAAAATCAAGTATAAAAAAAAAACAAGCAGCACACAGCTCAAACCACTTCTCCTTGCACTGCAGTTCTAATTATAATTTATATTCAGCTTTATAAAATTACCAAGTAACATGCTGAAAGTAGCAATCTCTGTAATACCCCCACTTGTAAAAATGTTTCCTATCCAAAAAAGACCTGCTACCCGACAACAACTATCTACTTGTTTCATGGGGAACACATGATCAAAGTAAAAAATGAACAGCAAACGAGAAACAAGCTCAAGATAAATTGCTTAAAGGATTACTGCACAAGTTATGGACCACAAATAATAGATTGGCATTCTATTTAGTTTACGGGTAAAGCCTGCAAAGATAACTGCAAGTCTCCAACAAATGTAATGGGCTTCTGAAAATACTGTAATCCTGTCCTTTATTACAAATATTGTCATATGCATTTCAATACCTAAGGCTTGTACGTTATCTAGTTATGTAAATATTCTCTGCATGGCAACAATGAAAAGGCTTTCAATGTTTGTAATTCTTTAACACTATGCTTATTAAAGCCTACTTGCATCTTACAATCTCCGGCAAGCTTATCTGATGGTTATTAAAGCATTGCTACTTTAATATAGAGCAACATGGCAATGCAACAGCATGTATTTTCTGAATAATAAGTATAAATCAACAGTATAAAAATTTGACAGAAAACCAGAACATTCTGCAAAATCAAGGACAGATGAAAAGCCATGGTCGTACTTGTGGTCTACCTTGGATGGGGGAATACTCTGCATACTTACACTGCATAACTGCTCCTTGCCTTGCTTGGACACATCTAGACCCACTACAATGTGGAGTGGGGTGCAACAAGTAGGTCACAGTTTGAAATGTCTCTGGCTGATGGTGATGGCTCTGACACTCATACCTCTCAACCTCAGAGCAAGAAATCTGGACAAAGTCATACATAGAAGTGGGATACAGGCAAAAAAATAAAGACAATTTTTAAATATTGTTCTTATAAACTTAGAAAGATAATAGAATAGTAGTAGGTCTTGCATTAGTATGAATTTATGAAGGGTATGAAATCTGAAACTCAAATGTCTGCCATTATTTTCTAACTTCAATCTTTAATGATTTGCTACTTATTTGCCAGAAAACCACAATTTTATGAAAAAACAGACCAAAAATGTTATGCAAAAGTATAAAATTGCCACACAATACAGCTGGGAACCTGTCAAAGAAGGGACACCTTTTTAAAATTAATACTGTTAACTTGAGCAGCTGACAAAATAAGAGCATCTACATGCATTTCTGAAATAAAAGTAATCTATAGCTCTGATCATTACAGTTATTTATAATTGTAAACCCTCCATGTTTTCTTCCAAAATTGCCATTTTGCAGAGGGATTATTAGGGGGAGAGCAACATTTTGAGCCAAAATTGGGGACAGTTGAGAGGTTTGGATATTCCTAATTCTATAAAGCGATTTATTTGCATGTACCTCTCAACCTCTTAATGCAGGAAGTCTGGACAAGGCCAAATATACTGAGGGAACATACAAACAGTATTAAAAATTGCTCTTGTATAAACTTAAGACAATTGATAGAATAACAGGTCTTGCTTTAGCATGCATTTTTCTTTTCTGAAGGTTATGATGTCTGAAACTCAGTGTCTGTCATTATTTAGTGACTTCATTCCTAAATGATTTGGCAGAAAACCACAAATTTTATGAGGAACAAACCAAAAATAATAAGAAAAAATCTATTCATTCTGCAAAATTCTGGACAGTTGAGAGGTATAGTTCAGCTGGGGCTGTCTGAGTTTGCTGCCCTTTCCCCCTCACAAAATCATGGTCAAATGGAGCGTCCCCCCTGCAGCCATTCCAACGTCCCATTCCTTGGTTATTTCGCCCCATTTGCCATAAACACTGTAATGTGCATACTGCTTTACTTCTGCGATGATGTAGATTTCATTTGAAAGTTTTATTTTATATTTTACAGCATAAACCCTAATAGATATCTGCTAAATAAAGCAATGCAGTCTCACAATGAAAATAGACTTAGCATTAAAACTTCTCTGCCCTTGAAACTCACATTCATTGAAACCCACATTCAAAGAAAATATATTTTGCCAGTGGTAGATAAAGATTAATTATGGGCTGTTTTCAAATCATAGGCCCCTTGAACATGAAACATACACATGCTCTTTGATACACCTTCCTGACTGTATTAAATTATATTCCTTGTACAATACAGTACAATTGTTAGAGGGCATTTTAAATGTATTGTTTTGAACATTTTTCCAGTAAACAATTAAACAAAATTCATGCACCAGTAATGACAAAACTGCCTAATTCAGAACATTTCCATCATAAAAGTCTACTCAAACTTCTACAGTCTACCAGTATCAGTAAATATGGACGATCTCTGAAGAAGTAAAAGTCATCTAAATAATTCCACATTAAAGAAATCTGTTAACTAATGAAGAGGTTACTGCTAGCAAACAACTTTATATGTCATTGTTTCATCTACAAATAAAGTGCCTGTTGCCCTTGAGGAATAAATTGCCTATGTTGCATTAAAAAAATGATAAGCTAGTAATATCACAATAGGGAATGGATGGCAAACTGATAACAGGTTCATAGTTACTAGGTATATTCGCCAAAGAGGGCTGCAACATCCATCTCCTTTACAACAGAGTACAGTATCAGCAATGCATCTACCTACTGTGGGAGTAGAACCCACAGCCTTCTGCATCAAAGCAAGTACACTACCTGTTGTGCTATTAACAATGTAAGCAGATGCAGCATAAGCAGCACTAAACTTTTGTTCCCCTACAGCTCTCAGCTCCTTGTAAAATCTACTCGACCCTCAGCTGTATCTCTGAACTTTGCAGCATAAGAAATCTGGAAAAAGCCAACATTTATTTGTGGGGGAACAAAAGCCCAAAAAACAGGGACACATTTTAAACTTTGCTTGTATAATGTTGGAAAGTTGCTAGAATAAAATGCTGTGTTACCACCATACATTTCACTGCCAAGTATTGAACCCAGGACCCTGTGCAAAACACTCAGAGCAATATATCACTATGCCAAATTATCTATTTTATGAAAGAAAGGAAGATTGAAACTTAAATGGCTACCATTTAGTGAATTCAGTTCTCACCATAGCTGTCAACATCTTGGCACATAACACCTGAGCAAAGCCAATAATGAGGGAATACAGCCCCCAAACATATTCAGTGAGTTCAGTTATCACCATAGCTCTCAATCTTGGCACAAAAAAAACTGGAGGGAGCCAATAATGTGGGAATACAGTCCAATAATTTGGGGCAAATATCCATTGAGGACACCAGAGCAAACCCACACAAACACAGGGAGAACAGAGGGCTCCCCAGCCAAGAATCAAACCAGACAACCTGTAGCTGTCAGGCAACAATATTACCACTGCACCACTGGCTGTGTTAAGTAACAAAAATACAGAAACCACAGATTTTACGAGGAACAGAACAGAACAAATATGAGGCAAAAATCTGCAAATGTTTTACAAATGGTGGTGGGTAGGGAATTCAGGCTCTTGTCAATTGGGCCCAAGGTACAGCGTTCAAGCCTTATTCTCTACCCATCACCATGTAGCAACTGGGACATTTCACACACACACACACACACACACACACACACACACACACACACACACACACACACACACACACACACACACACACCCTACCTGTCTCTGTCCTCCATAATGGCCTGTACACACACACCCTACCTTTCTCTGTCCTCCATAATGGCCCATACACACACACACCCTACCTGTCACTGTCCTCCATAATGGCCCGTGCATGCTGTTGGGTCTCCAGCGAGATGTCAGTAGGCTGGAGCCTCCTGCTGTTGGGTCCCCGAGACGTGAGTAGGCTGCAGCCTGCAGGTGATGCAGTCTGGTGACATTCTGGTCTGTGTAGTCATCACCACACAGACCTCTGGGCTGGAAGGGCAGAGTTTCCTGCCTTCCCTATCCAGACTGTCTAACAGAGCAGTCTAGAGTACAGGAATGAAGCACGCATGCGTGCGTGGAGTTCTGGTCTGCCTAACACAGCAGTCAGGAACTAAGCAAGCATGCGCGGAGTCCGGGACTACTCATGAAATTTTTTTTAATTTTATTTTTTGTTCTACAGTGGGGGGAATTTATTTTATTCATTTTACAGGTGGGGGGCTGCAGTCCTGCAGTCCTATAGCACGAGCTGCCCCTGATGGTATGTAAACTTTAAGTAAGAGGTAGTGGAATGTGAGTATTCCAAAAATCTATCAGTGTCTACTTTGCCAGCATCCCAAGCAATAAAAATGTCATCCAAAAACTTCAAACATAAAGAATAGGGTGGAGCATTTTTGTTGTTAAATATAAACTGTTTTTCTCATTGAAGTAATACTATATTTGAAAACACTGGGGTGCAACTTGTCCCCATAGCAACCCCTCTTTTTTGTTGAAAAAATTGCCCATCCAGATGAATAAAATTGTATTTCAAAACCATATCTAACAATGCATCAAGCACATTAATCTCATTAGCTTTAAAATGTCCAGATTCATGGATAAAGTCAAGAAACATTTCTTTTCCAACATCTTGTGGGATAACATTGGATAAATTTACTATATCTATAGTAACAAATGCTAAACTAGTACTGTATTTAATTTTTCTCAGTTTTTCCAAAAAATCCCAAGAATCTTTCATAACATGGGGGTAACCAGATACCAACATTTTTACACCATACATTGGAAGTTGCTGGGGGGACCGTGGTGTGATATGGTAGAATGGAGGGAGATGCATTGGCAACTGAAATTAAACGCCATCTCACCCCCAGGTTTGAATGAGTCCTTATCCATAGCTTGTGTTTTAAGACTTATGTCTCACTATATTTAACTTGTTATTACTAGTAGGCGTCAAGCTGGCACCTCGGTGTTTCGTATGAGCAAGTAGCCTTTAAGACTGGAATTGGTAGGTGTGTTGATGGGACATGTGATTTTATTGGTGGGTTATTTAAACTGAATTTTTGTGATTGTACTTTATTCTGAAGAAGTGTATGTTATATACACATGAAAGTGCTTAATTTTTATAATTAAGCAGTTGTGAACTGGTTCTGATCATTTTCTGTTTGGATTCCAGCAGTTGGTTCAGTGGTGCTTTTATGCCAATTTATAGAGATTCCCAAGATTTTTGTCAATGTCAGGGTGTAGTTCAGGGCTTTTTCCATGATACTCTTGATGGGGGTGGTGAGGAGCCAATCATCTAAGTATGAAAACACTCAGAATCTTTGTAGTCTCAAGTGAACTGTAACCACTGCCATACATTTTGTGAACACTCTGAGGGCTGTTGAGAGTCCAAAGGGCAGAACCCGGAATTGGCAATGATTGGCTCCTAGCTGGAAGTGAAGGAAGGTTCTGGAGCATTTGTCCATTTTTATGTGGTAATACGCATTCTGAAGGTCCATTGAGCACATCCAATTGTCCTTTTCCAAGAATGGAAGAATGGACAAAACCATGACCATCCAGAATTTTGTTTGGGTACCAAACATGTTTAGAACACTGAGATCCAAAATTGGCCTCCATTCCTCTGTCTTTTTTGGCACTAAAAAGAATCTTGAGTAGAATCTAGATCCTATTTGGTCTGGTGGGACTGTTTGGATGACTCTTTTTTGACAAAGATTTGTTGTCTCTATGGCTGCTGTTTCCCTTTCACTGGGTGGAATGTTGGGAATATGTTTTTGTGGATTTGGAAAGGAGTTCAATGGGATTTTGTAGTCTCTAGTGATTATCCTCTGCACCCAAGAATCTGTGGTTATGCAATGCCATGCCATTTGGTGCAGGGAAAAATGTCCCTCGACTGTTTCCAGAGGAAAGGAATCAGGCTGCCCTTCAGCAGCGCTGATAGGCTGTCTGGAAAAAGAATCTCTGGGCCCCTGATTGTGCAGGCTCCCTCAGCCTATGTAGGGGTGTCTTCCATTAGAGTTATCCTCTCTGCCTCTGGGGGAGAACTTGCCACATGTCTCATGAAAAGGACCCTGAGACTTTCTGTGCCACATTTTTCCACTCTGCTGGTTCCTGGAATAAAGACACTGGGGGTGGAGAAACATACACCTACAGCAGACAGGGTTTTTACATCCTTCTCACACCTGACTAATGTGTCCTTCACTTTTGGGCCAGATAGGGAAGATAGTTCCACAGGAGCATTAAGGAAGGAAGACTTAAAGGGATCTGCAAAATCACAAAGTCACATCCAGGAACGGCATCTCATGACTATGGCTGAACCTGCAGCTCTAGCTGCCCCTTCAGTTGCATGGGAATATTAACCACATGGATGAGTTAGATACAGATTCCAGGGTAACTACCTGTGAGGTAACTTTGTCGCGTACCTCGTCAGGCACTTTTCCTGCTAAGGTTTGAGAGAGTTCAGAAACTAGATATCTTTGGAGCCTAGTAAAATGTGCCAGATAGTTCAAGGACCTAATAGCAAAGGTCAAAGATGCAAACACTTGCTTCCCTAGTTGATCCACTGCCTGGGACACCCTGTTAGGTGGGTAGACCATCTGGCTCTCCTCTGCGAGCTCCTTTCTCATGGCAGCCGCCACCACCATAGCATTCACTGGTTCACTGGAAGGCCCTTATACCAGTGTGGGTTCTCTTCTGGGGTGATAAAATTGTATCTGATCTCTTCAGGATCGGTTTAACAGTGTCAGGATTCTCCCAAGCCCTCTGCACCATGAGTTGTACCAGCTCATCTGCAGGTGTGGTCACCCAAGAGGTAGAGGGTCGAGCATATAAAGCCTGCAGAAAGATGGATTCCTTGGAAGAAGGGTTGGAAGGCTTCGAATCACCCCTCTGTTTTAAGATTTCAAGGATGTCTGCAAAGGAGGCATCTTCAGGGGGGGGTGACTGTGGGGACCGTTCCCCTTCATCATAATCCATATCCTTGGTGAGAGACTCCTTGGGGGAGTCGATGTGCTTCCTATTGCTTGATTTCTTCCCAGGTCCTTCTTCGGGGGGGCTCCTGTAGAGGACTCAGAAGAAGGGGAACCCTGCAATAGGGTCTCCTGTGGCTCTTGTGCTTGATGTCCTATAATGATGGCTTGTGTCAGTTGTGGCTGAGAGGGAAGAGTCAATGGGTAGTAAAACATTGATGGTTTGCCAGCAGTGGCAAGTGCCCTCTCCATCACCTGGAATGCAGACCCACCTAAAGAGGGATGGGAGCCTGGAACCAAGAATGACAACCTTGGAACTGGGGTCACACCCCACTCCAGCAAACCAGTCACCAGGGATGGAGTCTCAAAAGGAGCCAGTACCGCAACAACCTCTGGAACCAAGGGTGGCACCATAGAAAGAAATCATAGCTGTTCCTGGAACCAGAGAAGTCGCAGTCCAACTGCAATCCTGAGAAAGGCTCAGTTCCGACTGAACCAAAGGCCAAAGGGTCAACTCCGTAACCACAGTGAGATTCACCTGTGGAATTGTAGCCATGGGTATCGGAACAGACATTGGTTCCAAAGTCTTCGATGCCTGCTCCGAGGTTGAAGGAGGATAGTAAGCTGGAGTCCTTGGAGAAGTACCCCCAAGTCCTAATGGGAGGGAGGTTTTGGATGGAGTAGTAATCCCTCTGGCCATAAGCAGCTGATCAGCATGATGCACCACATCAAGTTCCGAAAGGCTCCTGGTTGATCTAGTGGATATTCCCAAGGGGTAGTAAGCCTGCTCTAGGAAGGGGCTGAACTGCTGCCTCAGAAAAGGATCCATCTTTGGAGAATATTGGGTCCGAGGCTCCAATGGCACCAAAGTCTTGGTGGAGACTTGAGTAAGGAGTCTGTTTTTCTGGGCTAGAAAAGTTAGTAGACGGTGCCATGGTCAGTGCCAAAGCTAAATCACTGGATGGCACCAGGGGAGACAAAATTTGGAGTTGCATTGTTGGTGCTGTAGTACTCTGTGCCAAAATGATAATTGGCGCCGACGGCACAACCTTAGTAGACAGCAGGTATCTCAGAAGTCATTTTCAGTGCAGTAGCCACTTTTAAAAGTTTAGACTTAGGTTCCTCTAATTTTTTACTAGGTGAAGATGAAACCGAGTGTGATCTCTTTTTATGGGATTTGCTTACAGGTGGTGAACCCTCCAGCACAGAGATAGCCTCTGAAAAAGGCATTTTAAGAAGGCCTTTCAAAATGAGTTTATTACGTCTCTCATTAAGGATTCCAGAACTAAACCCTCAACAAATATCACAAGGAGGCAGAACAGTTAGATGAGGTACATTTAGACAATACACAATGTGTGAGAATCAGAATTCAGCATCTTACGGCTGCACTGGTCGCATTGTTTAAAACCAGATGCTCCCTTTTTTTCCGACATGACTACAGAGATGTACGACAGAGAAAGATTTTATTTTGTTTTTTTAAAGAACAAAGAAAGGAAGGGGAAATACCAACAATGGTATTAGAGAAAATTACTACAAGGGTAAGGGTAAGGGAGAAGGGATACCAACAATGGTATATGAAGAAATACCTCAAAAAGGATAAGAAAAGAGCAGTAGGAGAAGTAAAAAAGGTTTCCAAGGAAAAGGTAAAAACTAGCGATTAAATAGAAAAGTGGAAAAGATTCTCAGAAATACTTAGAAAAAATTATTTACCTAGGCTTAGTCGAGAGCTGGCTTGACACGACTTTTCGGCAATGCGGTAAATGAGATCTGGGGTAACTGGTAGAAGGGCACTGTGGGTAAAAGCTTAGCTTGAGAGTTTTTGGCTGGCATGAGTTTGATATAATCACTTCTCTGTTTTAAGATTTTAAGGATATCTCCAAAGGAGACATCTTCATGGGGTGAGCATGGAGACTTCCCCTTCATCGTAATCAGGGTATAAGGCCGCCTCAGTTCCGAGGACGGAACTGACACCCATTAGTAAGGAATGAATGAAGATTAACAACATCAGATTAATCCTTTGCACCCAGTTATCTTTTGTAATGTCTAGCCAGGGTCTCTGGTGCAGGGATAAGTGACCCCTAACTACCTCCAGAGGTGGCAAATTGGGCCTGCTTTCAGCAGCGCTTATAGGGCCTACCAGCGAAAGAGTTTCTGGGCCCCTGGTTCTGCGGGCTTCCTCTGCTGTGTGGGTGGCACCTCCTATTAAACTTCTCCCCTCTGCCCCTGGGGAAACTCTCTCCACATGGATCATGGAATGGACTCTGGGGTTTCCTGAACCATATTTTTTGACCACTTCATTGATTCCTTGAAAAGGATCTTTGAAGAGTCAAACAACTCACACCCACTGCAGACAGGGTTTTACCAAATTGCTCACACCTGGAGAGTATGTCTTTAACCTTGGGAATGGTGGCATCTTTCCAGGAATGGAGATGAGAGCCGAGGGGTACAGGATCCAAGGAAGATGTATATCTAGTCCAAGGTAGTTGTTTAGATTCAGGATGAGACGGATCTGAAGATATGGATCTGGTATCCAAAGACTTACCTTTAGGATCAGAAGTGTTTTGGGTTTTCTTAAGTAGTTTTGAAGTCAGATCTGAAGAGGACTAAGAAGATCCAGGTTGTTCAGAATGTCTTTTTCTGATGTCTGTTTTGTCTGTCTTGGAGTTTTGAGCTCCAGTAAGTGATTATCCAAAGGCCAAAGGAAGAAGGCCCTTTAGAATAACTTTGTTTTTTCTGTCTACCAGTACTCTGGGATTAAATGCCTTACAAATGGAGCAGGAAGACTGCGAATCTTCAGGATCCAAGCAGCAAACACATAAATCATGGGCATCCGACGATGGAATTTTATACCAGTATTTGTCACACTTTTTGAAACGTGACGGTTTACCCAACATTTGAAACAACTAGACACCATGGAAAAACCCACTCTACAGACAAAAAGGAGTTAAAGCAGAAATAAGGAATTTTTTTTTTGTTTATACAGTATAGCGAAGGAAAATGAATACCAATAATGATATAAAGATTACCAAAAACGGTAAGAAACAGATTATCAACAATGGTAAACAAGAGTTACCAAAACAGTAAAAAAAAAAATATAAAGAGAAGCTTAGTGAAAAAAGAAGTTTTGAAAGAGGTATACGTAGAAAAAAGTAATTTATCTCTTAAATGAATGCTTGAGAGCTGCAGCGACCACATCTATACATAATGATGACAAACGAGATCTGGGGAAAGAGGGTGACTGCTGCATTGTTGGTAAGGGAGGAGCTCGAGAGCTTGTAGTGTCCACAAGCTGTAAAAAAGCATCTGAGTTGGACCCAAGGACTGGATCAGAACCCATATGCTGAGGAATGAATGAAAATTGACACCATCAGATCATTTTTTTCTCTAACTTCAGGTAATTTTTTGACAACAGCCAGGCATGCCTACATATAGCTATTCTTGTCACAACATATCATATATTAGTACTGACTAGTTCATAAAATGCCTAAATTTCCAAAGATTGAGCACTTCTGATCAAAGTAACTAAATCGTTCTTCTCCTTAAAATCTGTCAATTTTATCCTGCATTTGAGATATAATTATTTTCTCATAAACCAATATATAAGCCAATGAAGTATTTGCCCTGAATGCCACAGTATTGTATTCTGCCTAACAAGCAAATGCTCCCCCTCTCATAAAAGGAACAGTCTTTGGAAATATAGAAACATACTAGGAAGGATGAGGTCACAGGTATAGCTAAACTAGCAGCGTCAGATTATAAACTGAAATAAAAGTAAGGATTTACTGTTAAAGTCACTTTATCAGAAATAAAAATAAGGATTACCTTTAATAAATATATATATATATATATATATATATATATATATATATATATATATATATATAGGTCTACGTCAGAAGATCAACAGACCATTTGATCGACATTCATTTGGCAGACAGCCCATTTGGTTGACAACCAGTATTCAAGGCACTTAACAGGGATTTGCCCCCTTCCCCAATGTTGTGCGATCCTGGAGTTGATATATATAGTTAGGGGGTGTGGGGGGCACAGCCCCCCACATTGGGGGTGTGTGGGGGTCGAAGCCCCCCACCTATTTTTGTTTAAAATGTGTAGTTTTTCTTGTATTTTCATGCTTTTAAATGAAAATAGGTGGGGGGGGGCTGTGCCCCCCCCCAGCTATATATAACAACTCCAGGATCACACAACATTGAGGAGGGGGGCAAATCCCTGTTAAGTGCCTTGAATATTGGTTGTCGACCAAATGAATTTCGATCAAATGGTCTGTCGATCATATGAAGTAGACCCATATATATATATATATATATATATATATATATATATATATATATATATATATATATATAAAAACAAACTGATTTATGTGCAGTTTCATGACAGCTATGAATGCCAAAAGGTTTTGAATAAAGGAACAATTTCTTCATATTTTCCCATCAGTAATGTACAAAACAGTCTTCTATTTGCAGTTAAAATGTCTGCCACTGCCCAGTTATTATTCTCCCATATAACATTAATAGTATCACTGAATTTAATATCTTGTGATAGAGAGCCAGAAAACTGAAAAGAGTTTTCATGGTCTGAACTGAAATAATAACAGAGAGATACGTTAGGCTGCAAAACAACCAACTTCCTTCTGATGAAATATGAGGGCTTCTTTCAATTTTCTTTTTCTTGTCTACGCTAAAGTAGGTGTCAACTGTTCAAAATTATACTCCAACATGCACTGGTCCTTGATGCTGATTAAAGCTGTTATTAGTGATTTATGCAATGAGATCAAAACTATCTCAGCTATTCCATCTGACAGTTTTGCCTCCTTTTCTTTCTTTTTTTTGCAGAATATAGAGTGGGAAATTTGCCCATACAGACTGAGATGCAAGAGCCTTCTGTTTAGTAGAACATTTGGGGTCTTTCACCATTGAGACTACAAGTGGAAGCTCTTTAACTTCCAAAATTATTTATAGAAAGGTTGTTTTTGGTTTCTATAAGATGCCTATTTTTTATTTATATTTAATAAGAATCAACATCAGTACAGGCTCACCAAATGTTGAAATAAATGAGTTTTTCCCCAAGTTTTTGGAGCTAGTAAACAAGAAGTGCCAGCCTCCAAATTAGAGAATTCAGTGAGGATAAAATCTTATTTTTAATATGATGAGTCCTTTTCTGAATCATTTTCTTGTCTTTCTCCATTTCATATGGTTCTACCAGACACTTTCTTTGGCTTCTTCCCCATATAGTTAAACAACTATTCTGCCAAGAGCAAAACTGAAGCTTTTTGCCTTTTTAATTTAGTGGCTTGTTTAAATTTACTTCAGAACTCACAATTCTCAGCATTGTGGAAAAATACACTGAGCATAAAATCCTTAGAGGCTTTTTGGCTACCACACTCATATTTTCTTATGGACCAGGTCATGGCTCTAGTGAGTCATTTTTGAATCAGTTGACTTGCCTGCTTCAGAAATAAATAA